>NC_063449.1:23735252-24060609 GCF_020379485.1 Brassica napus
GATGGTGCAAACTTTCAGGTGCGTGCGTGCGTTTTCTTTTCCTTTGAAGTAGTTGCTATTTATTGCTATCACTAACATCCATCGTTTATTTCAGGTTCTAACAGCTTTTGCTAATGCATTCCACGCATTGCAGCCTCTGAAGATTCCCGCTTTCAGGTTAGAACAGAACGCTTTTTCATTAAAAGTGGAAATTCCTGTGTCGTCGAATGAGATTCATGTGGTTAACATATGTATCTTCTTTTCTTTGGTTGATCAAATTGTGTGTTTTATATTATTTTTTTTTTCAGCTTTGCATGGTTAGAGCTGGTCAGCCACAGAAGTTTCTTGCCCAAGCTACTTACAGTAAATGGACAGAAAGGTTGGCCATATGTTCAACGCCTGCTGGTAGACTTACTCCAGTTTCTTGAGCCATTTTTGAGAAATGCGGAACTCGGAGGACCGGTTTGTAGCTTTCTTCTTTCTTTGTAATGCATATGCAGTAAAACACTGAGGATGGTAACTTAAAAGTGGTTTGTATGCAGGTTCATATCCTATATAAAGGGACGCTGAGAGTGTTGCTGGTGCTGCTTCATGACTTCCCAGAGTTCCTCTGCGATTATCATTTTACTTTCTGTGATGTGATTCCTTCAAGTTGCGTACAAATGCGAAATATTATACTAAGTTCTTTTCCACGGAACATGAGGCTTCCAGACCCATCTACCCCAAATTTAAAGGTTTAAGATTTGATTGATAGTGCTGCAGCATATGTTCATTATTTATTTGTAAAGCTGATATATATCTTGTTAACTGCAGATTGATTTGCTGCCTGAGATAGTAGAAGCTCCGTGTATTCTATCTGAGGTTGATGCTGCGCTAAAAGCAAATCAAATGAAGAATGACGTGGAAGAGTATCTCACTGTAATAGATCATCTGATTCTTCATTTGAATTATGATTTCTCCCTTTGGCAGGATTAAATATACCATTATATTATTTTGCTGCAGTCGAGGCAACATGATACAACTTTCCTAAGTGAGTTGAAGCTGAAGCTACTTGTCTCGTCCAGCGAGGCTAGTTCAGCTGGAACTCGTTACAATGTACCATTGATCAACTCGCTGGTGTTATATACTGGAATGCAGGTATGGTTCTGACATTACTAATACTGGAATGCAGCCTTAGTTTTTACTAAAAGGAAAATAAATGTATATTCTTCTTACAGGCTATTCAGCAGCTACAACAGGCGGGTGAGACAGGGGCTCAAAATGTGGTGGCCTTGCATATGTTCAAGTATTTAAGTGTGGAGCTTGACACAGAAGGGCGGTATCTGTTCCTAAATGCAATCGCCAATCAGCTTCGATATCCAAACAACCACACTCATTACTTCTCCTTCATCATGCTCTATCTCTTCTTGGAGTCTGACCAGGTGGTCATACAGGAGCAGATAACAAGAGTGTTGCTGGAAAGGCTAATTGTGAACAGGCCGCATCCATGGGGACTCCTGATAACGTTCATAGAGCTCATAAAGAATCCAAGGTATGGCTTCTGGAAACATGGCTTCATCAGGTGTGCTCCTGAGATTGAGAAACTCTTTGAATCGGTGGCCAGATCATGTGGTTGTCTCAAGCCCCTTGACGAGGGAATTGTCTCCGCCGGGTGGGTCTCGGAAAACTCTCATTAGCTTTTTCAATTTCGTATTATGAATATGTATATGCATCATTCATTCCATTTGGGATTATGTTGTAACAATAGATTATATGCATTTTATTTAGTTTATTAATTTATGTCAAAATATCACCGAAAACTTTTTAGTTTTGAAAATGTAAACATGTTGAAGTTTAGTTCTACCTTCACTTCTGGGAGTTATTCGTTAAAGATAATTGATGGGGCAGTTACATATTTATTCTTATTTGAAACACGTGTTAAGTATTGGAAACAAAAAAGAAACCTCCTCTATAACTACTCGTCTATCGTGGGAGATAGACTCACCCTTGAAATCTATTTCCACCTCATTTCTAAAACCCACTACATTCCTTAGCACCTCTGTCTCTGTAACGATGTATCTTCCCCTATGTTTACTATATATATTTGAGACTATTTTATACTCATGGTTTATTGTTGTTGTTCTAATTCACAAATAAGACAAACAATAAAAGAGTGTGAAAGTTTGTGTGTTTCAATAAACATATATTGCTTCAGAAGTAGTCACACAACAACAATTATATATTTTACTTATGCTGTGTTCAATGAGCTCATCTTTCAACAGAAAGCGTTATGACTAGTTTGGTTTTGTCTTTTCTTCTTTCGGATCTCCCATGCAGCTTCTCAATATATATGGAAATACACTACTTAGATGCTTTATCTTGTATAGGTGTTAGCTAACCACGCCTTGAACATAATTCAACAAGAGGTTCAGGTAAGCAAGAAGACACAATTGAAAATATATAATATAATCCAAAATATAACAAAAATACATAATTTTCTAAAATAATTAGGAAATATTCATAAGAGTAAAATAATAAAATTCATTTATGATATTGTTTTTCACTTTTCACCAAACCAAAATCAACAATTTTTTTTTGTCAATTTAAACTATTTTTCCTTTTTGATCACTAAACTCAAATCAATAGAAATTGACAAAAAAATTGAAGAAAAACCATAAACAGAAAATAATACTTAATCAAAATTATGTTTTAAAATACAATAATCAAAAACAGAAAGTAACAAGACAGAAATAAAACAGTAACCAAAACAATTGTTCTTATTATATAAACAAGAAATCTAAAGTAATTTCATCCAAATAATTGTGTAAAGTTACAAAATAAACTTATGTCATAAATTCCAAAAAAATCATCAAGCACAATATCCTCCTTAGAAGAAGAAATGTTTATACGCGTAGCGCGACCTGCGATTAAGATTACGTTTGTTTACGTGTCGCGTGACTTGCGACTTGCGACTAAACCTGCGACCTGCGACTAAAACTATGTTCGTTTACGTGTCACGCGGCCTGCGATCTGTGACCTGCGACCAGTCGCGCGATCAAAATTTTCTTAATTCTTAGTCGCTGTTTTTTCGGGCGACTTAAATGGGAACCCGCGACTGGTCGCGCGATCAGTCGCGCGACATCAAAACGAACAACAACCTGCGACTTGCGACTTGCGACCAATCGCAGATCGCATGTTACGCGACAGCAAAACGAACAACAACCTGCGACCTGCGATCAGTCGCAGGTCGCATGTCGCAGGTCGCAGGTCGCACGACATGTAAACGAACACGGCCTAAGATCCCACATAACTTGGGTTCGATGACCACCTGCGACCTCTTTAATTGTTTTTGAAACCAGTCTAATTCACTCACGGGTCTGCCACCGAGCAGAGTGAGCTGCTTACTGAAATGTAAAATCAGTTTGATAAATTATTGCATCAGTCCAAACATCTTAACTTCCAAAGGCTTGGTAAAGTCGTATGGACAAATTCGTTAAATATCTTATTTGGGTATTTGTTGTGGTTCACTTGAGTTGTTATAACCTTTAAAAGAATTGTTCCATTATATTTGATAAATTAATGGATAGATGTAGACTTGGCAAAATATTAAGTAGCGCAAAGGTACAATGTTGGTCCAATAATCAACCATATACTAAAACCCAAACCCCACAGAGGAAAGCAAAAGAGATCTTCAATTAACATAGAAAATGGAAACAAATGTAAAATATGACTGATAAGACTAATATAGAGACACAAGAGAGAATCTTCTATTCATAACAACCTACTAGATATACTATCTTCCTTGCATTACACCAAATAACCAACAACAACAACAACAAAACCTAGGAAGATTGGATCTTTTCTTCTACCAATTCCAAATATCTGCTCTAACATTTCTTGATTTTAATTCAGGATTGTCCAGAAGCAGAGCTTGATGGACAAAGATTCTTGTCATTGTTTGATCCACTAGGGTTCTTAGTTTTGGAGAGTTTCTGTTTGAGTTGAAACAAAAGCTGTTGGTTCTCTTGATTCAGAAGCTCAGCTTTCTTCCTTAGCCTCTCATTCTCTCTCATTATGTAACAGTTCTCCACGTATAGCTTCGAGTTTAGCCTCTCCATTGCTGGCTTTCTTTCTTCAAGAAACCAAAAAAAAATTATTGTAAAGATAAGACAAAAGAGAGTAATAATAATAAAATCAAAGCTAGCCTGTGTTATGATTATTGTTCACATTAAATCATTACATCACACATGGGTTGTGCAGCTTCACACGTCGGATGTGAGCTACACTAGGGAAGATTTTTCGTCGCATTTATTTTGTATTCGTCCAAAAATGTTAATTTCTTTCTTCTTTTAAAGAAAACAATGATCAAAGAGGGAAGAGCATGATTATAAATTGGTATGGATGAAAAAAGATAAAGAAAAGAGAGATAAAAACAAGTAATCATGATGATATGCAGTAATTATAAATGCCTTCACTTCGCTGCTTTTATTTGTATTGACAGAAAGTAATGATTATTTTTGAAACGCAACCAAGAGAGAAAAACACAGAGCAAGCTACAAAACAAAGATCATATGATAATATAAAATACAATTTATAACAAAATAAATAAAATCAGTTTTGAAATTCCACAGTGAGAACAAAGAGAAGAAAACAAATGTGTTAAAAAGAATAAAGAAATCTGACATTTTTTTGTTCTTTCGATTGCCTCTGTTTCAAAGAAAAAGATATAGATTAGAACTTTTCATCAGTTAGGGTAATAAAAAGATATAAAAAACTTTAAATAAGAAGAGGAGATAACTGATTTGTCGCCATGTTGCTTGCTTCTAGGTATGATGTTACTACATAGTTTCTCGACTTAACGTATATGTTCGCAAAAGGAACAGAAACAGAGCAAGAATATAAAACAGAACAACAAAGAAGAGGCTGAGTAGAAGAAACAAAGCAAAGAAAAAGTAGAATAGAGTAACGAAGAAGATAACAGAGCATATAGAGAAGAACCCATCTTGTGGTACAGCTTCTGGGAAGGTTGGTAAATCTTCTAGAAGATGCTGAAGAGAGATAGAGAAAAGGTTATACCTTCTGGGAAGGAGTGTTGAGACGCAGAGTAAACGAAAAGAGAGAGAGAGAAAGAGAGACAAAACTGTGTGTGTGGAAGGCAGAGGGACAAAGAGAACAAAGGGAGACACTGTCTGTTATATAGATCCCCAAAAGCTAGAGAGAGAAGGTTCTTTATCTCTCTTCTGACACAACAATCATACATTTGCGTTGTGTCTATGCATAGATGGCGGCCTCGAGTAGAGAGATGTGTGCATATTGCGTCATGTGAATGATTATTAAGAGAAGAGAGAGTGGGTTTCTTGCTTGGCTTGCTTTTCTTTCGAAATTGATCTCCAGGGATATTTTCGTAGTTGCAAAAGATCCTTCCCCAAGCCCTCTTCATCGTATCCATCCTCCAAACCGTAGGAAAATTCGTTAAAAGGGAACTAGTCCCAAGAGTACTTTTTGTAATAAAAGGCTAATTTTGTCATTGTAGTAGAGAAGGCCATCGACCTCTAAAGATTCGCAATGATGTTAAATATTGGTTCGAACCATCATCCTTCCTTCATTATTCAATTTTCAAACGTTTTGAACCATTTTTAATTTTTTTTTTTTCATTTCTCGGTTTGCTCAAAATTGGTATAGTTAATACTACACTCAACCATGGTTTAAGTTTAAATTTCTTAGGAATACAAAATCATTTTGTGCAAGAATAATGTTTGGAATTTGGACTTTTGGAGCTCCAGACCTAGAAAAAATAATCATGGATAATGGATTAGAAGTGTAGTAGAACGTGAAACATCGTATAAACAGTAAGGTACTTATTCTTATTCTATAACTCGTTCGTTTGCCCATAACTGTAAGAAGGAAAGAAATGACTACAAATTTAACGTTTTGTAAACGGGACTACATTTTCTTGTATTATCATCTTCTACGGCTTCTTTTAAACTTTTTCATGGAATAAATTCAAAAAAAAATATTTCTAGAATAAATTATTATGTTGATTTTTAGAAGTTAAACTGAACCGAAACACAATTAGTAGTATTTTGCAAATATTAGAAGTTAAAACTGAACTGAATCATAAAATGGACACTGATATACTGGTATTTTGCAAATGAGACACACATTATATCGTTTTAAATGTTTTCGGGTTGATAAAAAACAATTCGTTTTAGGTAATTGGATAGTTTCCACGCAAGTGTTATTGATTAGAGATGTATAGCGACGATTTTAAGAAGCCGTGATGTAAAGATATGTCGCTATAATTGGCTATGAGATGATTTCTCAAAGTTAGTTACAAACTGGCAAGTGCCAATTTTCCTACATACAATTTGTTGGTCCACAACGAAAGATTGGAAGTTTTTTTTTTTTTTTTGTCACAAATTTTATTAATTCAAACTTAAGGCGTTACAACATTTATAACCGGAGGTATGCTCGACGGTAAGATGAACAACAATAACACGGAAACAATAAAACCTAAGATAGAAATGTTACAAGGAGAGACTAGCTCGAAGTAGAGAGATCCGCGGATAATCTTCACTTGAATCCTTGAAACCACAGCTCGAAAGAGCTTTAGATAGTCTGAAAAGACGTTGAAATACCCTAGTGAAAGGGGTTTGAAGAGGAGTGGGAAACCAACTGAGGCTAGCGCACCCGTCAAACGAAAGAAATCAGCTCTACAACCGTCTATATTGCCTCGGGAGACTATGTGAATCTCAATACATCCGAGTAGCAAAAAGATCGATAAGCGAGATGGTGAGGCAGTTGAAATTCTTTTCTTCTCCGATTCCATTGGTGAATTTAACAGTGAAACAAACAGCATGGTTGCCATTGTCGGAGCTTGAGCAGCCGAAGTCAGAGACTTCATTAGAGTAGCTTGGTCAGAGAGAGTTGAACCATAAACTCCGGTTCTAGAGACCTCATCCGGAAGAGCAAAGGATGCCATACCCAAAAAGAAGAGGCTCATCGTGACAGTTATTGGCTCGTTGGTAGTGATGGCGAGCATCGACTTCCCCAAACAAACAATGACAAGCAGAGATAGGTGTATGAATTGGACCTTTGGCTGATGTGCAACAGTGGCAGAATCGATTGACAATTTTGACTTTGAAACCGAGTTCACCTTAGTAGACACGCTGAATATGATGAGATGTGATGATAGAGCAGAGGTTTTAAACGATCCAAGCCTTTGGACTTTGGAATTACCGTACCAGAACCAAGGAGACTTACTCAAATCAAAACGTAGCAACATGGCATCGACATGAAAGATTGGAAGTTTAAAGGGTTCAATTTATGGTATAGTTACATACAAAATTGAACCAGTCCGCCGCTGATCAAGGCTATATATAACAATACAAAAAATCACCGTTGTATAACCAATTGATTATCTTTTATTTACGTATAATATCTGCACCTTGCGCATGATAAATATTATATATATAAATTATTTTATGTATTATATATTTTCACATCTTATAAAATAATAAATATATATTAAATAATTAAAAGTCATTAACTATTACATATATAATTAAATTAATACGAACATATAAATCAATTTTATTAATCCAAACAATATTTTTTATTTGATAGGATATATAATTGAATTTAAATGATATTAACATATATAGTATACTTTTAATATTAATGTCTATTAAATAATGCTTTCTACTCATATGATTTTTTTATTATTTGTATTTTTTATAGCAAAAACCTTAAATTACTGTTAACAAAATTTTCATGAGGGATTAATAGTTTTAGTAATTTATAATTTAAAAAAAAATAAGTTGTCAATGTTTGTTCAAAGCTTTAATCAAAAAAATTATTCAAAGTAAATTTCGAAATTAAAGTATTTATCTATTTTATATGGTATATAGTTTAATTTAAAGCGATATATAACAATTTTAGTAATTTATAGTTATTTTCAAAAATTTAAAATATAGCATATACATAAAATATAATTTTTATTATATGGTTAATGTGGTTGTTTAATTTATTTTAATAGTTTAAAATTAAACAAATATGATAAAAGATACACTAATTTTTATCAAATTTTTATTATTCAAAATCATTAATTGTCATATATACTTTAGCTACATTAGCCAATTCTGTAATCTTTATTTAAGAAAATAATAAAAAAATATTAATAATGATTTTATAGTTATTTTAATAAAAAACTTGTTATATAATTAGATGAACCAACCTATTTCTCTAATGATTTTAAGAATTTAGTGATGACATGTTGATACAAAAATAAGTTAAAATATTTCTCGATTAATAAATAGGAGATTTGCGAGACCGCCTCGTTTTTAAATGTTTTATTATATAGATCCATAATTACATAAGAAACCACATAAAATAACACATACAACCAAACACATAATTAAAATTTAATAAGAACAATAAACAAAAGTATGACTTGCTATGTTTCTTCAACCCGCGAATAAACCGAATTGACAGCATCGGTTGGGTACAATCCCACCTATCGAGTCGCGTAAAGTTGCTTCCGGAAAACGTAGTCGACTGTGCGAATGAGGTTTTCGGGGAAAAGTAAACAATGATTCTGAGTCTTTTGCACCGTCTGTTAGACGGAACGGAGTTTACGGACCGAATGAGCGCGAATAGATGGTCCATTATCCATAGACGGTCGGGACATTACAGCGTGGATGGATCCAGTGCCGGCTCAATAGGGAGTGCGGGGGGTGCGACCGCTCCGGATCCGGTTCAAATCTTACAATATTAGGGGCCCTAATTATTTTCATTAGCATATCTGATTTAGATTTGAACAGTATTAAAACGTTGTATCACGAATTTTTCTAGTTAAATTATCAAAGAGAATATATATATGTTTGATGCTCGAGTCAAAATTTCAGGGAATTTTTACCAAGTTAAAAAATTAAACTTACTATAGTGTTATAAATCATGGTGTGGATTGCCATTAACCAGGTTCGGTCCGAGACCGGCCCAAAACCTAGAATATGGAGAGATGGCCGAAGCCTAGAGAGAAGAGAGAGAGAGCCAACTTCAAGAGAGAGAAAGGCGGCCACAAAGCTTGGAGAGAAGGAAACCCTTTCCTTTTCCTAGTAGATGTAATATTTACATTATTATGTATTAGTACTTTTCCTAATCCTAGTAAGTTTAGGTTTTGTATACTTTCCATTTATCTTCATCTTGTAATCATTATATAAAGGAACCTCTTTGATCATTAATAATAACACAGAAATATTCAGTCTCTAAACTCTCTATTTACAACACGTTATCAGCACGATAGACTCCAAAACCCTGAGACAAAACCTAACCTAAAATCCGTCACACATAAACCCTAAATCATGCGCAACTTAAGATCAATCTATCTCTCAAACCCTGAGGAACCAGACGACGCTCCACATATCAAATTGAAGCTCTTGACGAGACGAATCCATCAGCGCAAACCGTTCGTCGATCAGATCTCAAACGCGCCCACACTCGCAGAAACAATATGCGGCTCCGTCTTGGTCTTTTGGAACCCTAATCCCGAAGAACCCTAAATTGTTCTTGCTTGCGTTCCGGCTTGCAAACTCCGATCAAGCTCAACTACGATCAAGCTCAGCTTCAGACGTTCCCTGTCCGTGATCAACGTCCTCAGCCTCAGCTCAGCTTGCGTCCAGCTCAGACCAAATCCCCGACCAGACGCAACCGTCCGCGAGACGAAACAAGCTCGCGATAGCTCTCGGCAACGCGACCCTGACTGCACGCGTTCGTCTCAGCCTCATCTCGCGACCCCGACTGCACGCGTTCATCTCAACCTCATCTCGCGACCCCGACTGCAAGCGTCCGTCTCGACTCGAGACCCGATAGGAAGTAGACAGCTCGCGTCCGCGTCGCAGCTCGCGTCCGAGGTTCATCCGTTCATCTTGGAGGTCCGGTTTCTACAATCTGCAAAACAAAGGTAATTCAAAATCTGAAAACAAGAATCGAACCTGGTTGTTTTGTAAAGATTGAAACCCTAAAAGATAATCTCTACAACTAAAAGCCATAGGTTAAATAGATCAATCCCCTATGAGTAAATCGAAGCTCTATAAGTTTGATCTAAACCTAAGAACGAGATTGATACATTGATCAATTAAAATCAGAACCTTAAAGGTTTTTGAATCTCAAATCAAATCCCCTTGATCAAAGATCAAAGTTTTCGAAATCCCCTAAAACCCTAATTTTGGAAAATCGGTTTTTAATTTTGATTTGAAACATGAGTATTTGATTGATCGCCTAGAGCTATGATTAGGATTGTTTTAAAACTTGAATCTGAATCTTGTTTAAACTAAAACCCTAATCTCGAATTTTAAAATTCCTAATGACCTTGAAACCCTTAATCTTGATTGATATTTCTAAAGGCATTGAAACCTTAAATCTCTCATTACTTAAAGCTTGAAAGATTGATTTAAAGAATTTACATATTGAATGAGAGTTAGGTTGCTAGATTATTTAATTCTAAAACCTAATAGATATGCAACTAAGAAATAGGATTGAATGCATCTAGATTCTGTTTTGTATATGGTCGTGTGGCCTAATACATTGCTCACACTTGCGGCCTTGTGCCCTTGATTGATTAAAAGCCGTGTGGCTTAGTGTATATCAAAGTGACCGTGTGGCCTAGTATCCGGATGGTTATATAAACCATATTGCATCATGATCCGATCCTTAAGATCGTTGTATCTTATAATGGCCGTGAGGTATAAGCATCACAATGCAAAGCCGTAAGGCCTAAGCATCACAATACATGACCGTGTGGTCCAAAGTATCATAGAGAGACTTATGAAATCATATGCACTGATTATTTGAATTGGTTGCAAGAATTCTAAATCAAGAATTGATTGATAATAAGATTTCAGATGCCGAGATTTAACCCCATGGATTATGCCATTCTAAATCTCTCTGGAGAAAATTATCTAGAATTGGCAATGAACACTTCAGTTACCCTGAAATCAAGAGGACTCGGGAGGAGTATCATTCAGGGTGATTATGCAACTAGAAGTGAAAAGTTAAGAGTCATTACAATAATGCGCCATCATCTCACTAAGGAACTGGGAAATCAGTATCTACATATTGAGAATCCTCGTGATCTTTGGACATAATTAAAATCCAGATACACTATGGTATTATTACCAAAGGTCAAACATGAATGGATGAGTCTCAGATTTCAAGACTTTGAGACAGTGGCCGAGTTTCACTTTACCTTGTCCAGGGTCGTGTACCAACTGAGATTATGTGGAGAAGAGGTAACAGATAATGATTGTCTATTCAAGACATACTCCACATTCCATCCAGAAGATTTGTTGTCAAAACATATCAACATAGAAAGAGGTTCTACCACTTACAATGACCTGATCTCTTGCCTAACGGTGATTGAAAATGACAAGGTACTAAAGAAAAGCAGTGAGATGAAATATCCTGAGGAAATGGATCAAGATGAATCCAAGGCGGTCGTGTCCAATGCAATAGATGGACAGGCCGGCTTATCTATTTAACTAAGAGGGATCTCGACATTTTATTTTAAAGTCCTTGTGATTTGCTTTTAACCTACTTGATGGTTCACGATTTTATATATATAATAGAATTGATTTCGAATTCATTATCTTGTCTGGTCTTACTTGAACATATGAATGTTTTATTTGATAAAGAGTTGCCTAAAGGGCATAAAACCAAATAAGAAATCATGAATGGATATAGTAAGCATAGTAAAGAAACTATGGCTAAGGCACTGCCTTAAAAGGCACTATACACACCCAAAAGAACATGTGACCCATTGAAGTTATAATCTATGGTTTCCAAGTAGAAACAATGGGTAAGGAAGGAAACAAGTTCCTTTAGACTTTAAGAAGAAAAACGCCTAAGACCTTGAAAGAAAGTGGTCTAGACTATACCTATGATCTCTACTGATCAAAACTATGCTACAGATCAGTATGATAAAGAGGCAAGAGATGTGGTAACCATATTGAGATAACACCATGAAATTTTACACTATATGGCATGATAGGATTAGTCATCCTAAAGTCTAAACTTGATGCAAATATTGAAAAAGCACAGAGTTATCCCGTAAAAGATCTCACGTTGTGAAACATGTACACAAAGGGAAACTCATTAGGCTTAATTGTCCCAAGCACCACGACCTTATAGTATGGTCATGAGGGGGAGAGAGGATAAACCCATGATCAATACTACAAGTTCGTGTACCACTATGGTCTAAGACCATGTTATATGGCTCGATCATTACTCGGCCATAAAGGACCATTCCTCGGCCGTAGAGGCCATGATACAAACGGCCAAACCAAAGAGGCCATTACCCGGCTAAAGAGAGCATAAACGGCTCGGCCGTGACTTGGTCGTGACTTGGCCGCATAGTGCAGGCTTGGCCGCACACGTTCCATTACCTATAAAAGGTCCGGCCATGTAAGCCATTATCTATAAGACTAAGATTCTAAAGTCTATAAGCTTGGTGACATTATGAATTGACATGTATAAAAATGATAATATGCATCAGGCCATCTAAGTGAGCATAGATATTCCCATCTCAGATTGAATACGAGTCATAAAACCAGACATACACCATCTTAAGAGATTTTGAATAAACCACCACATACATACATGTGCCGTCTAAGATGGAACCTCAGAAGAGGATTGGGAATATATAAGAATAAGATCTTCTCCACGAAATCAAAAGGACCGAGAGCCAAAACATGGGTGATCAAATAGTGGCCAAGTACGGATCGTATGAAACAAATGAATCCGAATATTAAAGGAGAAAGATTATAAGCTGGATAAAGAATGTTAAAAGTACGAATGGTTTTTACCATCACTGTCTTGGCAAAGATCCTCGGACTATACATTATGATTTAAGACGTCCAAAGAAAGATTATATAAAGCTAGCTAATTGAGAAGCTAATCGAAATGCCAGACACTGACCCGAGAAATGACAACCAGCTTAGCACCAAATGAATGTCCTAGAAGAGACATAGTCAAGTTGCTATAGAGTCTATACGAGATAGACCAAGTGTTCCATAAGATAAAGGAATCTCGGATAGAAAAATGGTGCATAGAATACAGATCCGAGATTATAAGAGAAACCATACCAGACATTGAGAAAAGGCTGCGCAGCTACACATCTAAGGTACCAAACCATGTAGTCTTGGGACGCCAAGCTACTAGGTAATAAATGTCCTGGATAATAAGATCTCAAATCTATAGATCATGTCTGGAACATAATGGAACCACATGAAAGTGTCAACACACACACATTTGTATAAAGATACATAAAGTTATAGCACTTGAACATAAAGAGATGAACGAAGATCATGAACCCACGAAAGAGTACTCATACAATCATAAAGATCATAAAAGATTATATTGAAAGATAAAACGTGGAGGTTCAAAGTATCTAAAAGAGAGATGGGCGTATTGGCCATATACATATACAGAAACACCATCTGATCAACCAGTGAAATAGATTGATCTTGTGAGAAGTAAAGAAACCGTGAGAGATGTACATGATGTAAAGGTGTTCATGTCTTCCTACTTAACATCATTAGATTATAGCTTGTTACACAAGGTACTCACAGAGATCAAAGGAGCAGATTAGAAGGAGACAAACTCCTATGTGGTGGATGCTGCTACAGATTTTCGAAATTGAAAATGGTCTGGTCATAAGAAAGAAATTAAATACAATGATGTAGTAAGCAGCATATGGATCACTGGATAAGATGAAATAAGAAAGAAATTAAATATAATGATGTAGTAAGCAGCATATGGATCACTGGATAAGATGAAAGAACAACTTCGTTCCTAAGTTGATTCATGGACTGAAACCTAAAGCAACTGCATATAGTATGAAAAAGAAATTGATCACGCATGTTCATTGATTTTGGAGTTGTATAAAAGACAATCCAATACAGTCCATATATTTGAAATTCCTTGTGATTATACTAAACCTAAAAGAGGTTAATAGGCATAGAATAAATCTATGTGGGTGTCCGACCAAAAGCGTCCGACCCCTACCCTTCAAAAATAAAGATGTTCGACTCTGTCCATCTAAGGGCGTCCGACTCTTCAGCAAAGAACGTCTGACTCTTCTACTAGACGCGTCCGGCTTTTAAGACTAAAAGACGTCTGGCCCTTCTTCTTGATCACGGGCCAGTAGAGACAAAAGATCAACCGGATACAAATGTATTGTAGTCCATAAGCTTGTGAGAGCCGAGATCTATGACCTAATAATATATATTTCAGTGTGTGATATAATCCACAGCAACAGAGGTCATGAGACACCATCAAGAGATGGATAAAGGACTACGATGTCCGAGATAGATATGGTACTGCCTAAAGGCAAAGAAATCGATGTCCACATCCATGAGAGTGTTCGGCCGCAGAGCCATAATAAGAGATTATAAACTCACAGCAATGATTATTGATCTTGAACACTCATGAGACAAGTAGTGGACATGTATAGACGAGGTTTATGACCCAGACATGGATCGGCCAGATCGAGACATAGGTTCACGATAACTATGTCTAGTACATTGTTCATAAGTACTTATTTCGTCCGACCAAAGTAAAGAGTTAACAGTAGACGATCACGTCTAGACTATGGACACATGCAAACACGATTTGCAAAGACCCAATAGTGATCCCCGAGAACAATATGATTCACATTATTTAGCACACATGCTTTACCGGGACACTCAATGTCAAAGGACATGAGAAACGACCTAAGAAGTCGAAGTGGTCTAATTACGGTTCAGTAATGATACTGGCCGATTACTCACATCCTATACATACAGGAAATATCACGCACCAAGATGCGTAGAATGTAGAACCTACATTGAGGTTCACATCAGGGGGAGTAGTGCGTGTTGTACTCTTTTTCTTTCATCATGGTTTTGTCCCACTGGGTTTTCCTGATATGGTTTTAATGAGGCAACATGAAGCGTACTACAGATCTTGTATGGTTATGGCATCCAAGGGGGAGTGTTATAAATCATGGAGTGGATTGCCATTAACCAGGCTCGGTCCGAGACCGGCCCAATACTTAGAAGATGGAGAGATGGCCGAAGCCTAGAGAGAGGAGAGAGAGAGCCGACTTCAGGAGAGAGAAAGACGGCCATAAAGCTTGGAGAAAAGGAAACTCTTTCCTTTTCCTAGTAGATGTAATCTTTTCATTATTATGTATTAGTAGTTTTCCTAATTCTAGTAAGTTTAGGTTTAGGATACTTTCCATTTATCTTTATCTTGTAATCTTTATATAAAGGAACTCCTTTTATCATTAATAATAACACAGAAATATTCGGTTTCTAAAACTCTCAATTTACAACATATAGGGCCTTAAAAAAAAAAAATTCCCAAGGGCCCTTGTATATATTAAGCCGGCCCGGGATGGATCACCTGGTTAACATTAAATCGTAAAGACAAATTATTGTCGCTCTTACGAATACACATTCCTAACAACTTAGATAATTTAATCCTAAACGGTTTGCGTACATAATTTCCCCATCAAACTGATCAATTACTTTAGAGGTTTTAGAACAAATGTAGTATAAGGTTAATTGGACCGTCCATTCCAAATGTTTCGTTTTAAAAAATCTAATAATTAGAAACGAGTGGTAGATTAGATCCCAAGTTGACCTAAAGAAGAGATCCCAAGTGGCTCTTTATTGTATCAACACGGTACGTTTTTCCTTTTCCGACTAATCCACACGGTGTAAAGTTTGACTGACCCATCTAACGAGTTTTTACTTTTGCTTGACACTATCAACGATAAAAAAATTTAGCTGAAAGGTCTTTTAAAAAAAAATTTAGCTGAATTTTTTTCTTCTTAATCTCATTTAATATTCTACAATCAAGTTAAATAAAATTAATTATTTTACTATGAATATTATTTGACAAGGTAAATACGTTATTTTAACAGTTCTGAGAAATATAATCATTTTAGGCTGTCTTTTTTAACAGTTCCTGTATTTACTCTACTTTAATTACTTATCATTTTTTTAGCAACTTTTAATTACTTATGATTCATATCCTTTTGCTGGTAAGAAAAAAAGAGAGGTAATTAACTGCTTCTGTAACATTAAATTAAAATAGTATATGTATCAAACAAGTGACACCACCATGACGACATTTAATCACTAGTATAAAATTTGATCGTGGTTTAGTGGGTTACGTGTACAAATATTCGATTTTTCAGCAGCGTCGTCTCTGTTTCCATCTTCTTTCTCTTTCTTCTCCCTTCCCGATTTCATCGTTAATTGGTAAAGAAAAAAAGTCAGTGAATCATCTCTCTTCTTCTTCTTCTTCTCTCAAGAACAGGTAAACATAACCTCTCTCCTCCTCTCCTTATTTCTCTCACCTCTTCTCTGTCTTCTCGCTCTTTTATAAACTTTCCATCTCATTCTTTTCCTTTTCATCTCTGTTTGGTTGCCGAGAAAGCGGAGGAAAATTTTCTTCGCTTTTTTATTACCGATCTTTCTGTTTTTTTTCTTTTGTTCTGTTTCTCTCGGTGACCAGATTCCTGTTCGTGTCATGTTCTCTCTTTTTAATTCTGCAGATTCGTTAACTTTTATTGAATCTATTGTTTTTTCTCTCCCCAGGTTTTCGGTTTAAAGCCTCGAAATTCTCTATGGCGGAAGAGCATCGATGTCAGACGCCGGAAGGCCACCGTCTCTGTGCTAACAACTGCGGCTTCCTCGGCAGCTCCGCCACCATGAATCTATGCTCCAACTGCTACGGCGATCTCTGCCTTAAGCAACAGCAAGCTTCCATGAAATCCACCGTCGAATCCTCTCTCTCCGCCGTATCTCCTCCGTCGTCAGAGATCGGTTCTATGCAATCCACCGTTGAATCCTCTCTCTCCGACGTATCTCCTCCATCATCGGAGACCATTTCCATCTCTTCTCCAATGATCCAGCCTCTCGTTCGAAACCCATCAGCTGAACTGGAGGTAACGGCGAAGAACGTTCCGAAGACGGTGACTCCGCCGCCGGAGCAGCAGCAGAAACGGCCGAATCGGTGCACGACGTGTAGGAAACGGGTCGGGTTGACTGGGTTCAAGTGCCGGTGCGGAACGACTTTTTGCGGGGCTCACAGGTACCCGGAGGTCCATGGATGCACCTTCGATTTCAAATCGGCCGGTCGCGAAGAGATCGCCAAGGCGAACCCACTCGTCAAAGCGGCGAAGCTTCAGAAGATTTGATCGCCGCCGTTCGATGCGTTGACTTTTAAACCATCATTTGAACGCGTTTGTCTCCCCCAGAAATGGTGTTAGATTGATCTCAGCCGTTCATGATGTGTCATTATGTAAAAGATATGTACTACGAAGGACACGTGTCACGTGACGTTTTCCTCATCTTCCCAATTAATTTTCTTTTCCCCTTAAAGAAATAAGATTATTCGCGTTGGCTTTTCTCTCCGGCAAAGTGTGGCTTTTGCGTGTAGAAAATTATTTAGACAAAAAATATATAAATTTTATTACTCCATAATTTTAAGTCTTTGAACTAAAATATGATAATCTTACAAAGCCTAAATGTTATAGATTCTAACATTAGTGCTATGTGGATGTGGAATGTCTTATAGGCTACTAGGGGTTTTCATGCGCTATACGCAAAAATAATATTTTTTAACATAACATTGATTATTTTGATTTATATTTCAACATTATTAATTTATATTTTAACTTCAATAGCTATAAAAAATCATAAATTTATTTTTGTAATCTTATTTTTTTGATTTGGTATAATTATTTAAATTTGATTTGATTTAATTTTTAATAAAGATAAAATTAGATTTTATAAAAATAGTTTTAATTATATTATTGTGTTTAATAATTATTTATTTTAAATATATATATATATATCTTCCCATCTAATTTTAAATATATATATATATATATATATATATTTACATATAAATATAAATTCTAATAAATTTAAGATTTTGTTTATTTTAGTTAAATTGAAAAATCTTTTTGTTAATTTAAATGATGAAGATGAACAGATAAATTTAAATAATGTTTAAATATTTAACTATCAAATTTTTTTTTGATTAGTGTTACTTTATTTAGTTTATTTTTATTAATGTGAGATACATATATACATATATATTATTATTTTAATTGTGATATATGAATTATTAATATATTTAATAATTTACCATAAATAAATATTTATTATGAAAAATTGACATTAATGATGATATATGAGTTATTTTTATTACCATATTTAAAATCTCTGCAAAAAAATTTAAATTTTTATAAGGAAATTTTACATCTCACAATTAATATGATATCATAACACTATTTTCTAAAACCATGTCATCTATTTTAAATGTCATTTCATCTTTTTTCAGCGAAAATAATTTTATTGAAAATATGTGTATAAATTATTTCGCAAATATAGTCTAGGGTATATGATTCCCCACCTCCAATGAGCATTACATTGGTAAGAATGTTGTCACTAGTCAAACAAAAGAAGACTCCTAGCCTTAATGTTTTTAATACAATATAATCCCTTTAAATTAATACTTTATAAATTAATATACACTATAAATCTCTATAAAATAATATAATTTTATAGTTTTAAATTGATTTTTTGATTTAATTAGTATATCGATAAATTAATATCTCTATAAATTAATAAAAAAATTATAGTTTTGGTGTAGTCCTAATATTATTAATTTATAGAAATTTCACTAATTTATAGAGGTTTCACTGTATACTAACGTACGGTCAAATTCCCAAATACACTTTTAAAGATTTTAAAAATGTATAACCTTTAAGTCACCAATCCTACATATAAAGGATGGAGGGAGTTCTTCATTGCCTGTGATAAATTTATTATCATGAAACGATATGAGAATATTGACACGTACAATTAATTATATATATATAGTATTTTGTAAAAATGGTTGAAAATAGTTATAATATTTTCTTTCATATATAAAATTATAGTTTTGACTTTAAACCTCTCAGAAATTACGAGTTTGTGACCAACCATTGCTACTATTATGTGATAGCTCCATATGTGAACAACATGTTATGTTGAAAATAAAAAAGTTATGTTGAAACGGAACTTATTTTCACATATGGAGCTGTGAGCTAACAAACAACCTAAGTTGAAACGTAATTTAATGTTCAAAATTTGAATTCGACAGGATCTAAAGAATTCTATGTTATGAGCTGCGAGCTAACCGAAAATTAAGATTATTTTACCAAGTACGAAGCCACGTAAAGAAGAGAAGAGTAATGTTTGATGTTTTTTTTTTTTCCTTAAAAGAGTAATGTTTTAAGGTAAGGGGATTTAGAGTTCATTTCTAAAGTGATTAAGAATACAATGTGATGATGACGTAGAGCTTTCGAACCATACTTCATCCGCAATAACTGAGAAGTTATCGTTGTTTCTATGCCACGACCAGTGTGCTCGTTTCTTGTCTATAACTCTCAATCTCCCATGTCCAAAACTCGATTCACGGAATGCCGACAACGGTGAACGAGGGTTATTAAACCTGTAAATTTTTTGTTTATTCAGTTCAGTTAACCAACTTTTTAAAAGAAACATAAACCACTGCATTTTGGCCCGAAAAAATAGTAAATGAATAATGGGACATGACATACTTATATGCCAGCCCTTCTCGATTGCCACCGTCACCGATGGTTATGTGCATTGGTCCACATGGGTCGGCCTTGTGGTTGTATACCGGCCTCTTGCATCAGTCATAATTTGGAATCAATAGAGTGAAAAAATCTTGTTAAATAGTATTTAAATATACATAACTAAGTAAATAATCATTTCAAGTAACAAATAAATTCATTACGTACGTACAAGTTGATTTAACTTAAAACATGTGGCATGGCAATTGACAAATTCATCTGATTTTAGCCGTTAAGTTTGCAGAATTATGTGATTTATAAATTTCGTTGCATTAGAATTGTATTTCAATTGAGGAAAAGGTTAACAAAGATGGTACTTACGAAACGTTCGTAGGTATGAATGTGGCCGGCAAAAACAATGTCGACTTGAGCACGATAAAGTAAACCCTCCATGGCCTTTCTCATTTTCTCCCCTTCACCTTCATGCGCCTTGTTTGTACTGTACCATGGCGTGTGCATCACCGCCACCAACCACGGCGTTCTTTTACGGTCAATCTCCCTCGCACAAAAATAATAATCTAATTTCAAGAACTAAAGAAATAGTCGAAACATTTATTTTAATGGAGATTATATCCAAACAAATTCCCGGAATATGTAGCAATTATGTGAGTTTTGCATTGACTATTTGAACTGTTGTTAACAAATAGTGAGAACTTAATTAGACCCATATATATATGAAACATGTATTTTCCAAGTATATATAATGTACAAGTTACCTTTCTTAAATCTTCACGGAGCCACCGGTACTGATCAGAGTGGGAGTCATAGTGGGTGTAAGAACCAATCATAACAATGTGGACACCGGCTGCATCAAAAGAGTAGTAAAGGTTGGAGTGAGAGAGGCTTTCAGCGTGAGGCATAAGCCATCGGGCATTGTATGCTTTAAAGCTTATATGTTCTTCAATGATCCGGGCAGACTCGATCTCGTGGTTTCCCTCGGTGACCATCCATGGGCGAGTGCTAGCCAGGTTCTCCAGGAGACGGCCAAAAGAGTCCCATAGTGGCTGGTGGTTGTCTGCGTAGGAGAGATCACCGGGAAGTAGGAAGACATCGAAGTCCCGTTTTGTAATCTGATCTAATGTTTTCACCGTCCAATCAGTTTGCCCAAGGTCACCTTGAATTTCAGAACAAAAACTTGTCTTACGTAAGTACACTAGCTAGAAACCCGGTTTTTAACATGCATGAACCAGAACCAAGCATATATTAACCAAATATGTCAAAAATAGATCAATCTCTATCCAAGCTATCATTGATGGTGTGTTTCATGAGTTGAATTCAACTCAAAAGATGTATTATCTATAATAAATGATTTGAGGTTGTGGTTTTTGTTACTTTTTGTTGCGTAACCACTTGTATTCAAGTCCACATAATGTATGGTGTTGAGAACAAAATGAATCAAACTATTTGATATGATGCATCTCAAAATAGTTCTTAATATGTTTGATATGCAAATGATTTTTTGTTAATAACTGATATAAAATTTATATGTATACGAATGAGTTAACTAAACTAATTTAATGATTAATAGATTATTATAGTACATCTAAGTGAATGAGTAAAGTTACAATTATTGTATGAGGCAGCCATACATTAGGAATCAAAATTATGTAAATCATTGATTATATATATGATCGTTGGAAACAAATCTCAACTAAACCACAATACTAAATTTTGGAACCAGAGGCAATTCATGCACGTATAATCCATTTCGAAACCCCTAAAAATATTGATAACGGGCAGCCAAAAACAAAAGATAAGTCATGTATAACTTTAAAGCTTGGGATTTGGCGTATACTTTAACTCCAACGGGAAAGTTGTGGACATGTATAAAAAGTGGAATACAAGTAACGTCCTGCACGGTTTGCGCGTTATTGCATAAACATATATAGTCCAGTTTTTTTTTTTTGTCACAGAAGTCCAGTTTTAATATCTTTTAATAAGCATAAAGTTTTAAATATATATGGTTACACATGGAAAACTTCCGGTGGGCTAATGTCGTATATGTTCTACTTCAATTTTGGTTATGTCTTTTAGGACAAATGTGGTTAACGACAGTAAATCTAGTATATCTAATCCTATTTTTATTTCTTAAAAAATAACTAAAATTTAACAGCCGGACTAAGTTACCCGGCTAGTGACATGATTGAACAAACCAACTTTATTGGTTCTGTTTTTAACCGTTTGTCCTATCAGAGAACTTTTGCAGCTAAAACCATTTTTGTCAAAACATGTTTAAAATGTAAAGTTACCATCTCTCGATGTAGCCTTGAACTTATAGGAATTTAGACTTTCCGATAAAAATAAATGACATGAAAATGCGATAACTGAAGAAAAGAGAGTTAATGATGGGGCTACTTACCAGCAACGGCAAACTCGACCGGAAAAGTGGACGGAGGAGTTCTGAAAGAATACTCTTTACCATGGCCACCACAACGGTAATAGTAAGTGGTGCTTGGCTGAAGAGGACCAATCTTGATATGGTGGATCTTGCCGGAGCTGTAGAAGAAGAATCTATAAGAAGTGGATTCTCCGGTTGTTTTTCTGTCGTACTTTTTTGAGCTTTTACCGTATTCCACCATCGATGCAACGTTCATGTCTTCTGTTATGTATGTTACTCTCATGTGATCCTTACCCGCCAATGATACGTGCACCTAAATAATTTTTAGTCAAGATTAAGTAATATGTATTAAATTTTTTCTGTGGGTGTCAACGATCAATTACTCCATCTGTTCCTAAATATAAGATTGTTACAACAATACATTGTCTTATGGAGTACGCATCTCAAACTCAGGTAATGAAATTTTAACAGGTACTAAGACACTTAAATAAACCTGTTGAGGATAGAAGTTTGGATGGCCGTGAGAGACGATGAAGTCTGCACCAGGCGGTGGGCGGGTGTAATTCGAATCATGATTATATGCTTGAGATACAAATGGAGAGAGGAAGAAGATACTGAAGCTAAGAAAGAGATCAAAGATTTTCATCTTCTTTTCAAAGGATTTAAGGTGAAGATGTAGGTGAACAAGATGTGATGAATTATTTAAATACTGAATTGATATGTGGATGTCTCAGGTTTGTTTATACAACTCGTCAAGTCACTCATTTCGTTTTTCTTTAGAGTTTTGCTTGCAGCTTTCTTTCATCTTCCAATATTGTTTAGCAACAAAAGTTCAGTAATTCAAAATAAAATAAAAATCAAAGCCAATGTTTTTAATTTAGCTCCAGCATATTTTTATGATTCAACAATTTAAGTAACTTTTATGTTCTTGTTATGAACTATTATGTGGATGTCCATTAGGCCCATAAACCCATGTTTTAGAGGATTCTGAATCTCTAATGTTGTATCCCTATATATTGTATCGTGACCTTTGGAATAATAAGAATAACCGATTTCTTCTTTCTCTCTATTCACAACAGTTCTACAATAATAGAAATATGTTGATATATATAACCGGTGTGGTAACTTACTCATGAAAGTGTAAGTATACATATCAGAGTCTGATAATCAGACATCCATCAGTCCTCCTACAAGCTTAACCATTGTTGGATCCTCCTAAGACAAAAGCAAGAAATACCTAAACAGAAACTCCCTATACATTCTTAAATACAACAAAATTAAAAATGCCTTATAAGAAAGTAAGTTATAACTGAGTTATGATTTGTTTGTATACCATGGTGGTTGAATGGAATGTAAATGATAGAAAGATAGATTAGTGAAGAGTCTGAAGACTATTAAACCAACCCAAAAAGTTTAGGAAGCGTAGACAACAAATAAAGAGAAAGGAAAATAGGTTTTGAGAAGGGGTGGTAGCCGTAATTCCTAAGATCACCCTTAACGGTATCATCTCCTAAAAGATGTTCTCAGCGGGTTATTAATATTTTAAGATAATTTTTAAATTTTATTAAATTTTATTTTCTTTTGAATAATTCAACCAATTATACTGAAACATATGGCAAATGGGTATGCTGAAAGGTACTCTAAATGTCTCATATGAGATACTACATTGTCCCTCTGCTAATTTCTTTTATTTTTGTTGAAAGGTACTCTAACAACTCTGTTTAGAAACTGCTGTTGGAACTGCTATAAGCAGGGTCGGCTTAAACATTGACTGCCCCCGGGATAAATTTTTTTAATTCATTATAAATGATTAAAAATAATATTTTAGGACCCTTACTAGAAAACCAAAAATAAATTAGACCCTTTCTATAGTTAACTTTGTTTGATTTTGGGATGAGCCATGGACCATTGCACTGCTGGCTCTCCCTCTTGAGCCGGCTCTGGCTATAAGGCTACTTTAATTTTATTTTGTCTCTAGCTTATGGTAGTTTTAGGCTTTTCCGTCTTCTATGTTTTCAGCAAACTTGTAAAGGGTATACATAGTTAAGTCATATCAGTTATATTTACATTAATAAATCAAATACTTTCATGAACATGGCCGGCAAAGCGATATCGACTCATACACTAAAGAGCAAAAATTCCATTAGGCTATGTGCTATTATAACTGATATGACTTTAAGACTATGCATACCTTTTAGTTTGGATATAGTTTAGGTTTCTTTGGATTTGGTTGGTATATAGTACCACATTGCAAGCCTGGTTGAACGTTTCTAAATTTGGATTTGACTTTATCTCGGGTTGTGATTATCCAATTTTATTCAAAAGTATATACTTTAGTTCACAAAATTTGTAAATTTATACTAACAAAGACTTGATGAAGTGATTTAAAAATGATTTGTTAAGATAAAGAAAACATAAATAAATTAATATTAACAACTAATATTCTATAAATACGTAAAAATATTATTTAAACTTAAAAAAAAAAAACAGTCGTAAAATTTCAGAAGCAACTACGTAATCTAACATCAAATGCATTTCAATATTTGATAAAATACAAGATATGCGTTAAGGGAAGGGTTATTGGTAGAGGAATTCTACAGGAATTATAAAATTTAGAGATTTCATTATCATTGGTTTATGAATTTTTAAAATCTTAGTAAAATCTTTTGTTTTGGGATGAAGAATTTTAAATTTCATTCAAATCTTTTGTCATTGAAAAAGTTTACTTATCATTGATTTAGCAATTCTATTAAAATCTCCTATATATTAATCATGGAGCATTACAACATGTTTTCATAGCCACGTGTCTTCACTAGAATGATTCTTAGAATCATAAGAAAAATAAATTGGTCTATATAAATATATATTATACTTTTTATTAAACTAACTATCAAATTGATTAGTAACGTACAAAATAATATTCTCAATTCTTTCCTTAAATAAAAGCTACAAAATTAACTAATACAATTAACATATATATGACCATTAATGATTATGAATAATACATATTGATAACAATTTTTGTATTATATCTCTTTTTTGTTTAATTTTATATTATTAAAAAAAAATTAAACAATAACATTAAGCATGTATTAAAAATAGAGTTTTTCTTATATGTTATATTTTGAATTTTTATAACGACTATAAATTACAAAAAATGATAAAAGTATCACACTGAAAATTTAGTGATCAATGGTTAATTTTTTTTTGTTCAAGCAAGATACAAATGAACATAAATCGTATAAATATGAAGTCTCATTAATAAATATTCATATTATATATATATATATATATATATATATATATATATATATATATATCATTTAAATTAAATTATATACTATATAAAAATATATAAATATGTTAATTTCAAAATTTGCATTAAAAAATTATTGAGATCTTAATATTTTAATTTTGAAATTAGTATTGAAAAAAAATTCTCACATTATAAATTTTGTGATTAACGGTTTAAATTTTTGTTACAACAAATATACAAATGTTAATAAAATCATATGAGTAGGAAATCTCGATAATAAATATTTATATTAAAATATTATATATATATATATATATGTCAATATCATTAAAGTTTAATTAGATACCATATAAAGTAAATAAGTGATTGTTTTGATTTATTTACCATGATTGTAAATAAACAAAAAGCATTGGTTTTGATTTATGTGCGTACTCTAATGTATATACTGTTATGTCATGCTTTTATGTATACAAATTATTTTTAAATAGGTAGTTTCTAATATGTTATTTGATCCTGACAATCCCAAAAATACACTTCTTCAAATCGAAGTGATTTTTAATATTGGAAACACTATATATTGCTTCATTCAAATTAAATAAGTTAGTCTTGATTTTTATTTCAAAAAAGCTTTTAACGAAATATGATGACAAGATTTCAATCACCTCCTTTTGAGTTTGCTCGAAAAATGAGATATTTGATTATTTGTCTAATATTTGCTTCTCCCTAATACCCTATCTAGCTATTATAATTGTAAGAATGAGAGATTTGAACTATTTATTTTAAGTTTTCTGGTTTATCATTTAGTAAATCAAACAGTTCTTAGTTTATACATAGTTTACATATAATAGAATGGTAAAATATTATATATATATATATATTTTGTTTTTATTGGTATATTCTTAAGTAACTAAATCTCAAATGGGTAGGTTAATAAAATAAGTAATTTGTTTTGTTGTTCTAGAATTGGCTAATTTTTAGACCGAAATGGTGAATATATACTAGACATACATTTATATTTCGAGTCTTCACTTATATTCTATAACAGCTTGATATAATTGATTTGAACTCTAACCTGTGAATAGAGTTTGCTGGTGATTTTCTTCAAAATTTTAATTCTTAGATATGCATCTGGAGTGGAACTAATTTTGCAGACATCTATCTTTTTAAATTGACACTTATGTAATTCACCGAATTCACGTAAGAAGTTAAAAAGGAAACAAAACTCATATCAATGAAACAGAAATAAGAACGAAAGTAAAATATTATAGAGGTAGAAAATGAAATCATTTATGGAGAGTCAATAGTAAACAAATCGAGAGCAGAAAACCTAATCCTCTTTCGTCATTTTACAATCGATGTTGCCTATCTGGTTTTCGTTATTTGTGTCAGCCGCAAAACTTAATTTTTTTTTTGTGCATAAGAAGTCTTAAAAATAATTAAAATGAGCTGTAATATGTTAAATCAATAAAATTCTATAGAAATCAATAACACTCTAAATCTAATGGAAATCTATATAAAAATATATGTCAAAGTTTGTTACATCTATTTAACTTTTAAAATTTCGTCAACTTGTATGATCATCAATCTCCACAAAAGTTTTTGTTCCAATAACTCCCTAAACTAATATTGACTTAATTATTAATGTAGTGGATACTTATCTTAGGTACTATTGAAATATTTGAGTATTTTGAGTAATTATTCGAGATTGAATGCTGATTTAGTACAAAAAAAAAACTTTTTTTAGATTTTTAACAAAATTTAGGTTTTTCATATTTTATTCGGGTTTATAAAATTTAAAACCCCTAAAATACCATAAAACAAAAAGATCTATTTAGATGTTTATGTTGGTTAGTTCAACCCAGATTATTTCTGATTGGTTCCATTCAGATTTTCAGGTTTGATTTTTGTCAGGCCGGTCCTGAGAATCCGAGAGTTTGAAGTGATTTTGGAGGCAGTCTATTAATTTTTTATATATATATTTGAGGGTCTATGTCTGTTCACTTATTCAAAAAGTTTGGAGTCATATACAAATGTTTCACTTGGGTATGCTTGTGACCGGCCCTAATTTTTTTTTCACTCCTAATTAGGCATTTAATAATGGGGTTATTTGTAAAATAACAAAAAAAATTAAATTTTTAGGGGGTGACGATCTATTTTGCCCCTGAGAAATATCATATATCATCACATACACACAAACTTTTGACTCCGTTCTTTTTCTCCCAAATTGAAAGTTCAAATTTTATTTGCCCCAAATCCAAAAGTCCGTACTCTATTTTCCCATATCGTCGAAGTTTTTTTTGATCAATCCATACTTCCATTATACTGAAACGAGTTTAAACTCCATTACAGGAGTATACAACAAGGCCATAGCAAGCCAAACAGACAAACAAACTGACTGAATAATAGAGAGATAGCTTAAGAAAACAATTTACAAAAGAAGGCCATAAAAAATACATAACAACAATTTCATAGGCTTTTTGACAAATTGCATCCATTGTAACCCAAAGGGTCACAATCACTGCCTCAAAGGCAGGGAAATGCACTAGCTGGGAGGAAAATCCTTGCAATACCAGCAATGCTTGTTCATCCAATTCGCTCCATATATGAGGAAATATTGGGAAAATAGACTGCTCCAGACAGGAGACACCCAAGAGAAAAGTACTCGTCTCAACCGGCTTCAACAGAAGGAATATCATAGATAGTGTTTCTTCAATCTGCCACCAAGAAGAAACACACACTAACATAGCACAAAGAGCCAGATTGAACACAAGAAACAAACTGCATACTGCAGTAGAGATTGGCAATGAGGCCATATAGATGCTACTAACGAGCACAAAAGTAGAACCTAAGGAGAAAGACTCCATCGGAACATCACAAATTAAGACCAGGAGCCACATATCCAGTGCCTCCCATACAACCCATGTTTCATACCATTCAACAGAATAATGAACCGAGAGTGAAGCGCAGAGGCAAATCTGGAAGAGAACATCAGGACATGATCGAAAAGGAGACAACACTGTGCGCCGGTGGTATAACAAACTGCATCCAGCAGTACATAGACGCCCTGAGACGAAAGATGAGACACCAACAGACAAGTGATGAGTGTCTCCGCCTCTCATCTTACTCGTCAAAATTGGCGAATGAGATTCCAGATCTTGGATTTTGGGAAACGCATGGGATGAAAGGCTGGCGGCAGCGTTGAGGAAACGAAACAGAGCGAGAACAGAGGAAGCGCCGGGAGGGTCTGGTGGGTCCGGCGGAATGGTGGGAGAGAGAGATTCAAACCAAAAAAGCTTACACGGTGGTGGGTCGGGAGGAGGCCTGAAACGCGACGGGGCAGGAGCAGTCATCATCAGGAGCATGGCGGAAGAGAAGATCTGCTTCAGGAGGAGGAAGGTTGAACGGCGGAGTTGAAGCCGATGAGATCCATCAAAGCGGCGTGCATAGGGAAATGGGCCTGAGAGGTTTTTTCTTGCTTTTTTACCCATATCGTCGAAGTTATACACCGAAACACACATAGACTTGGATTAAAGCCGCTTTACTATCTATATTATTAAAAGAGAAGTAACTATTTGAAAATGTTCTTACATCATTAATTAAACTCCCTATTTTTTAACTTGACTTTTTGAGTTGCATTTATGAAATATCCTAAAACGAATAAAACTGCCTAATTTATTACTTGTTTTTTCAGTTACATTAATGAAATATGCTTAAATGAATTTAAACTTCATATTTTATTGTTTGTTTTTTTCACTTACTTTAATGAAATATCTTTAAATAAATTTAGACATACTGTCATTTAATCAACAAAAAAAACTCATGAATTATCCTTACGTGCATAATTTTAATAATGGAGATTTTAAAAAACGTGCATCATTAAAATGTTACCTAAAACATACAACACTAATATATAACATGCATCAATAAAACTAGAATTTGACTCACACAATTGTACGGATATTATTTCAGTTGATTAAATTAAAAAATATTTATTTGTTCAAAAAATATTTAAGAATGGCTATGTTTTTAAAAATTATATGGTATTATTTGCTCATAACTCAATTGTCATTTGCTAAATTGTTAGAAATAAAATTTAAGCATAATATAACTCAGTTGTCATTTGCTAAATTTATGGTTTTTATTTATATTTTTTATTATTTAATTATAATATTTTCATTTTATATTTGAAAGAGAAATGAATTTTCTTTCAAACAATATTTTTGTAAATGTATTTTTTAAATATAATTAATTTTTAAAAGGTTATTATCATTGAATATAATTATTTTTGACATAATTTGAGTTTTCGTTTACATCAAAACTTATAATATTTTAGGATAATTTTAATTTAAAATGTAATTTTCATATTTTTCAAACAAATTCTAAAAATATTTATTAAATATTTTGTTATAATTTTTAAAAATATTGAGTTGCATTTCAAATAAAAAGGTAAAGATATTAAAAATATTCTAATTAAAATATGTAAAATTTAATATAGTTTTAAGGAAATGGTCAAAAAAAAAAAAATTACACATAAAAAAAATCATGATTTTTGTTAACTGGACGGATCATTATTTATATGATATCGCAAACGAAAGAAAAATTTATGTTTTTACAATTATCTAATTAACTTTGTATACTCATTTTTTTATATATTTTTTTATATGATATCACACCTTCGTAAAAAAAATAGATAGTTTAAGATGCAAAAAAAAATATTTTACTTAATGAATATAATATAAATGAATTTTACAAATACATCATTTAATAAAATAAATAATTAAAAACTGAAAATTCATATCCGCGCAGAATCTAGTTTATTGTTAAACCGTAACCCAACGTTGCCCAACCAAAACCATGATTAAACCGAGAAGATCCCTTTAAAATACGATTAAAACCTGATTTAAACACGATTATAACCCAAATTTTAAGGGTTTAACCCAAATACAAAAAACCTAGATCCCCAGTTCTTTTCATCAACACTCAAACCCTAGAAAGAGAGAACACATGTAGCAACGATGATACAGATTTCTGTCAGATTTTGACATCAACATCACTATTTTGGGATACCGACGACCCTTCTCCTTGAACGCTCCATTGACGACCCAAAAGCTCCAGAAACATCACTCATCTTTCAATTTCTCTTATCTCTCCCACAAATCGATTTCCCCAATTCAACTCTTTTGTTAGGGTTCGTTGCTCTACAAGCTTTTGGAATTGGGGTCTTAAAGACAAGGGTCAGGTGAAGATAATGTTTTCTAGTCATAAATCGGGTTTTCAACTGGGTTTGCTTATGTTTAAAATGGGTTTACTTCGGTTCCATACTGCTTTAGCCAGGTAAACCATTAAATTCAACGATATGGAAAAATAGAGTATGGTTGCACAAAAAAAAAGGAAAAATAGAGTAAGAATTTTTGGATTTGGAGATATATAGAATTCGAACTTTCAATTTAAGGGGAAATAAAACTTCAACGGGGTCAAACAAATGTGTGAGGGGAAATAAAACTTCAACGGGGTCAAACAAATGTGTGTATGCGGTGTTATATGATACTTTTTAAGGAAAATAGATTGCCACCTTAATTTTTAGATTGACTAGGGTCGGCCCGGGCTACGCCCGAGTTTTTTGTTTTAATTTTAATTTTAATTATATATTTAGGATATTTATTACCATATAAATATTATAAGAAAAATTCTCTAGGATAGCATTTTTTAAGTTTTTGTTACAAAAATAGCTTTCAATGAAGAAAATGAACAAAATAAATTTTATTAAATGGTAAAAATATATTTTTACCTTTGGGTTAACTAATCTAAATTTAGGCTTTAGAGTTAATGGGTGGAGTTTTGGGGTTAGAGTTTCAAATTTTAAAAAATAGAAAATAAAAATAAAAATTTCAAAATAAAAATAGGCTATTTTAGTCATTTTTTTTCTCGAGGTCTATTTTTGTGACAAAAACTTAAACAAAGAATATTTGAAAGAATTACCCATATTATAATCTATTAAGTTTATATAAAAAATATATTATAATCTATTATAAAAATATAAGTAGCTGGATAATTATAAAATAATTTTAAATTATTCATTTTGTTTAGGGAAATTTACAATATATTGTTGGTTTAACAGTATGATCCAAAAATATTACTGAGCGTAATCAAAAGCAATGACCATATCTTAAGATTTTTTTTTTGGGTTTATAGTATATGATAATTTGTTTCAGTGGGACACACTACCAGCCACAAAAGTTTTACTAATTTACTCGTAAGATAGTGTTTTCAGAATTCATAGTTGCAACAATGTTTTATACTTAAACCATGTACAGAGCAAAATTAATATTATATTTCCCTAAGAAGAACGAACACAAAGAAAAGTAAAGAACGAAAAAAATTTAACAGGACCATAACAGGACCATAAAGAAGCAGAGCTTATTGATAAGAAGGTCTATTTAATGCTTCATTTTATTTTGACTTTCTTCGTTTACATGGCTTTTACGTACGCTTCGGGTAAATCTAAAATTGACTTTTAAAAACATTGACGACATCTTTGGGGTTGAACTAAACAAAGATCAGTAAAACAACTTAGAAACACATCTTGGTGATATTCACCGATTGGCTAAAGACATAACAGAAGCAACCAATGGAGAATAATAATAAGCAAAACGCAGTTAAGGAAACTAAGGCGGGCATAAGCACATTGGTTATTAGACATTAAGTTTTAATTGATTTTTTCTACGCACTCCATTAGGAGTTGCCTGTGGCGGATGAGTTCCAGAAGATAGCACGCGTTCACAATCACCGGTGCTCTTTGACATGTCTTATGCTGCAGTTCAGCTGGACGGTCTTCTCCATGCAACATCTGCACCTGCTACCCAAGAAACTCTATTTAGAACAAATGCACAAAATATCGGGTTTGGCTAAAGGTTTGGTTTATATAGCATACCCGGTTCATTTCAGGTCGCATTGTGGCTATATGAGGAGTGCACATTGAAGCTGTTGTCATCACTCGTTTCATCTCTGTTTGAACAAACTCATTTCCTAGCCGAGGAACCAAAAAAGGTTTTCCATGTGTAAGGAAACAATGATCTCATCCCAAAACTTTCAATGTTTATAAATAGAATTTCGGATACATTATTATTAATAATGCTCTATCAGCTTGCTGTATCAACATCTCTAGGACTGGTTCCGACCTCTAGAAGCAATACACCCTCACCGATGGCAAACACATCAACCTCCTCATCAACAATGTCGTGTATGAAGTATCTTGGTGGTCCACTTGGCATGGTCTTCTACTCTTCTTGCCATTAATTCAAATATATCCAAACAAAGAAACCTTTGAATCAAATTATTATCAAACGTAAGTGGTTGGAAACATGAAAAGATGGGGTTTTACCTTTAACCTTTGAAGTTTTCCTTTCTTTTTTTCTTCTACTCTTGAAAACATCATCTCTAATTCATGAGTATAAGCTTGGTAATAACACATAAGAAACAGACACTAAACCTGCAAGTTTGTTTCTACCTTCAGCATTCTAACCATGTTTCCTAGCAGGTCAATGTGCTGGTAATTCTCTGTTATTTCATCATCCTCTCTACGGCCTTTCTCAACAATCTTTCCTCCTGATGGAGCCTTCCTCCCACAGCATCAAGGATTAAAAACCTTCTTATCCATCCACCCTTCAAGTCTGAATATGTTGGAAACTAACACCGAACGGTAAATATAATATACCGAACCGTAAAAAAAATTGGATATAAGAAAGCTTAGTACAAAAAGGTATTCAGAGAAATGCATCAATCTCGAGACTGACGACTGCCTCGATTACAATATTGGATATAATACCTTGTGCAGCAGATTCCATGACTGCCTCGATGATTCTGTAATTTCGTTAAGTGGGTCTCATGTCGGACCAAAAATGCATCAATCTCCAGTAACTACTTAAATATTCAGAGAAACTGTACAAAACTTTAACAACACAATACTATGAGAAAATCAATATCACAGGCTCTAACAATCCATAAAATAAGGAATATTAAACTACGCGATTGAAATCCTATTGAGAGATTCTTCACGTCGATTTGAGCATCTCAAGTTCTCGAAACACCATTGTTGATGTGGGAGAACATATCAGAAGATCGTCGTTGTCCAGGATCGAAGAGCACGAAGAACCCTAAATTTTGATAGGACACAGATGAAGAAGATTCGGGTTTCTCGTTATCTGGATGTCTTGCTTGAGTAATATCTTAAGCCAACATAAAAAACAAACGTAGCCCAATAATTACAAACACATCGCGTTAATGAGACATCGAGTTAATGAGACGGTGAGTTTTAAATCTGAACATGTGTCGCAACGTCAGGAGACGACTTATCTAGCTGGAATCTGACGTGGCTTCATTAGAGTGAAGCAAACACTACTTTATAATAATAGATAGATAGATAGGTAGAGAGAGGAGAAGAAAGATGTGATTTTGGTTAGCTGGTGAATTTTGTTATAAACCATATGATGGATGTCCATAACCGGCCCGGTCCGGTATCAGCCCATGCGCCTAGAGAGAGAGAGCCGGCGGCCAGCTTCTACTATTTCCTTATTTACTTATGTTTATGATTTGTACTCTTTCCATTATTCTATGACGGTGTAATTCCCTATATATCAAGGGCTCCATATGTTATGATTAATATACAGAAACACAGATTCCATTCTCTAGTTTCACAACACATTATCAACACGATAGAATCTAAAACCCTAAGCTAAAATCCAAATCGATAAACCCTAAAACCCTAGCCGGCTTGAACCCTAATCTTCTCGGCGAACACCCTTACCGATCGCGAACCTTCCCGATCCAAGATTCAACCTGTTCATGTCCTGACCTAAGACGATTTCAGCCTGCTCGCGTTCCCGAAGGGCAGCTTGCATCCAACGATCCAACTCGCGACAACATCAGCTCGTGATCCGATCAACTCAACGTCCAGCTCGCGTTCCCGATACCAGAAAGGACAGCAAGCAATCCGTTCGTGTTCAGCTCGCGGTTCTTCTCTCCTCGGTGGTCCATTCAACCGTACTTGAGGTTAAGGTAATTCGAAACCTTAAAGAGAACCCATAATCGAATTTGGTTGCTTGATATGAATTGAAACCATAAAACCCTAATCATATATTACATGTTATGAATCAAAATCTTTAATCAAACCCTAATGATCCAATAATCAAATCAAAACCATAAGGTAGTAGATCCAAACCCTAATCGAGATTGATTGTTTGATCAATTAAAATCGAAACCTTAATGGTTATGAATCTCAAAACTCCAATGAGTAAATCGAAGCTCATAATCATAAGTTTGATTCCCTAAACCCCATTGATCTAATGATCTAAATCGAAACCCTAATATATATTACCCTAGCTGCATACATGCTTATTGCATGAATGCATGAAATCAATTAAAACCCTAAAGCTAATGCATAATCGATTTTATCCAAACCATAATTAATCTTTGAAATCGAAATTGATTGTTTGAATGATTGTATGTTTGGATATAGTATGCTAACCTTGATTAATTAAAATCATATTGCTAGTTTTGATAGATTGAAATTCGAAACCCTAATGTCTTGGAATAAAATCGAACTTGATTGAATTTGAATATGATCACAACCCTAATTTGAATATGATCACATAGAAATCCATATGCTAGGATTGCTAAATTCATAATTGAAATTGATTGTATGAATTGAATTTGAAATCGTATTGGTTGTTTGATCAAAACCCTAAATACTTTAAAATAGAAATCGATTGCTAGCCTTGATAGTTTCAATTAAAATCGAATACTAGTTTGATTGCTTGATCCATTTTGAAATTGAAATCGCATTGCTAGTTATTCACACGTTTTCAACATTGTTAAAAACCCTAAATCAAATTTGATTGATTGAATATATTGCTTGATTGATTGAATTACAATTACGCTTATAAATCAAACGCTAGGATTGATCATATCTTGTAGCCGTGTGGTTTTGGTTGCATCATGCATACATATTGAATGAATATTGCTTGATTGCTTGATCACTTAGAAACCGATTACTAAGATGTATGAAAATATTGCATTAAGATCATATAGAAACCGCCTATGCTAGGATTGCAATCACGAATGAACTGAATGCATAATACGAATTGATTACATCCAGTAGCCGTGCGGCTTGTTCTTTGTCATAGCTGTGCGGCTTGTTTGTACATTTCATATCCGTTAGAACTGATTGCATCATATCAACCTGATCGAATGTACATATAGAGACTGAATGCTAAGCTTGAATATATTGATTGCATGAACACACTTTTAAAAACTAAATTATATAACATATGATTTCAGATGTCAAAAATCAACAACTTGAATTTTGCTGCCCTAAATCTCTCTGGAGATAATTACTTGCAATGGACACTTGATACTAAGATCATCTTAAAATTCAAGAGAATCGGTGAATGTATCACCGAGGATAATAATGCAAGTGAGAAAGATAGATACAGTGCGATATTAATTATACGCCATCATCTTATTGAGAGTCTCAAAGATCAGTATTTGACTATTAAGAATCCTCTAGACCTTTGGACAGAGTTGAAATCGAGATATGATCACCAGAGAACGGTGTTATTACGGGTCATGAGCCAGACATATCCCATCTTAAGACATTCGGCTGTGCCGTTTATGTTCCAATTGCTCCACCAAAGAGAACAAAGATGGGACCTCAAAGGAGGATGGGGATATATGTTGGATATAATTCTCCCACGATTATAAAATACCTTGAGCCAACTACGGATGATTTATTTAAGGCCAGGTATGCGGATTGCATTTTAATGAATCCGAACATCCAACATTAGGGGAAAATAGCAACAAGCTGGTAAAAGATATTACATGGAATCAAACATCCTTATCTTGGCAAGATCCTCGGACTCAGGAATGTGATTTAGAAATCCAAAAGATAATACATTTACAAAAGCTAGCTAATCAATTGCCAGATTCCTTTGCTGACCCGAAAAGAGTGACTAAGTCATATATACCAGCTGCTAATGCACCAATTAGAATTGATGTTCAAGAGGGACACAATCAAGTTGCTACAGAGTCTAGACAATGTTTGAAACGTGGTAGACCAATAGGTTCCAAAGATAAGAACCCTCGAAAATCTAAGAAAGGTGCAGAGAATTAAACTGAGGTTGTTAAAACCCTAGACGCGACTGCGGCCGTTCCTAAATCCCGGGACTTAGCCACGGCCGATCCCAAAACCCTAATAGCGATCGCGGTCGATCATGAATGCTTAGATGCGCCCGGCCCTGATGTATCTAATACTGATTCTTGGGACACGAAGATTCAAGGTATTGAAGGTCCTAATAATAATGAGATCTCAATAAATTATGTCTTGTCTGGGATACAATGGAACAGAAAGAATGTCGACATTGATGATATATTTGCATACAAGGTCGCACTTGAACTTATGGATTTAAATGAGGATCATGAACCCACGTCTATTTATGAGTGCACTCAACGATCAGATTGGATCAAATGGAAAGAAGCTATGTACATGGAGTTAAACTCTTTAAAGAAGAGATGTGTTTTCGGCCCTATAATTCGAACACCATTTGATGTAAAACCAGTTGGATACAAATGGGTCTTTGTGAGGAAAAAAAATGAACATGGTGAAGTCGTAAGATATAAAGCACGGCTTGTTGCACAAGGATTCTCACAGAGACCATGACGAAACATATTCCCCAGTGGTGGATGCTACTACTTTTAGATTCCTGATAAGTCTGGCTATAAGAAAAAACTTAGACTTGCGGTTAATGGATGTAGTAACTGCATACTTATATGGTCCACTGGATAATGAGATTTATATGGAAGTCCCAGAGGGTATTAAACTGAAAAACAAAGAGAGTTCTAGAGAACAACATTGTATAAAGTTGAATAAATCTGTTTATGGACTGAAACAATCAGGTCGAATGTGGTACAATAGACTAAGTGAGTACCTAGTAAAAGAGGGCTATAAGAACGACCCGATCAGTCCATGCATTTTCATAAAAAATTTCGAAAATAAAGGATTTGTGATCATAGCAGTGTATGTTGGTGATCTGAATATCCTAGGAACCTCTGGATAGATTTCCCAAACAGTTGAATATCTTAAGAAAGAATTCGAAATGAAAGATCTAGGAAAAATGAAATTCTGTTTGGGATTACATTTTGAGTACATTAAAGATGGAATCCTTGTGCATCAAATGGCATATACAAAAAAGTACTCAAGAGATTCAACATGGCCAACTCACACCCTTTATCCAGCCCCATGGTCGTGAGGTCCCTCGGCCTGGATATTGATCCCTTCCGTCCCAAGATGGACGATGAAGATGTCCTTGGTCCCGAAGTGCCATATATCAGTGCCATAGGAGCTTTAATGTATTTGACAAGTCACACACGGCCTGATATATGCTTTGTCGTGAACCTACTATCTAGGTTTAACTCTTGTCCGACCCAAAGGCATTGGAACGGGATTAAACATGTTCTTCGTTGCCTGCAAGGAACGAAAGACTTGGGTCTATTTTATACTAACCAAAACAAAGAAGGTTTAGTTGGTTTTGCTGATGCAGGTTATCTATAAGATCCACACAATGCTCGATCACAGACATGCTATGTCTTTACACGTGGAGGTACAACCATATCATGGCGTTCCATGAAGCAGACGATCGCGGCCACTTCATCTAATCACTCGGAAATATTGGCTATACATGAAGCCAGCTGCGAGTGTGTCTGGTTGAGGTCGATGACCCAACATATCCGATCAGATTGTGGGATGAGCGAGAGCAAGGACCCACCGGCCGTGATGTATGAGGACAATGCAACATGCATTGCTCAGCTCAAAGACGGCTACATCAAAGGAGACAGGACGAATCACATTTTGCCCAAGTTCTTCTTCACACACGAGTTGCAGAAAGCTGGAGAGGTCCAAGTGGTTCAAGTGCGTTCCAACGACAACTCAGCCGACATGTTCACCAAATCACTTCTGACTTGCACATTCAGGAAGCTCACGCATCAAATTGGTATGCGTCGACTGAAAGACCTTCAGTGAGGTTCACATCAGGGGGAGTAATACGTGTTGTACTCTTTTTTCTTCATCATTGTTTTGTCCCACTGGGTTTTCCTGATAAGGTTTTAATAAGGCAATATCCAAAGCGTATTACAAACTCTGAATGGTTATAACATCCAAGGGGGAATGTTATGAACCATATAATGGATGTCCATAACCGGCTCGATCCGGTATCAGCCCATGCGCCTAGAGAGAGAGAGCCGGCGGCCAGCTTCTACTATTTCCTTATTTACTTATGTTTATGATTTGTACTCTTTCCATTATTCTAAGACGGTGTAATTCTTTATATATAAAGGGTTCTATATGTTATGGTTAATACACAGAAACATAGATTTCATTCTCTAGTTTCACAACAAATTTGGATTTTTTTTTTGGGTTAGTGAATGCAATTTCTGTTTAATAATGCACTTGTTTTCTGTTTGAAGATTTTTTTTGGTTAGTGATTTTTTCAAAACTCTCGAGTCTGTACTGAAGATTTTTTCTTTTCCGGTATCAGCTTTGGATAACAACACATACGCACGTGTCTCCCGTTTACAATTCTTAACCATTTATTTATTTTGTAACAGTCCAAAACTTTTATTGATTTATCATTTGAAAAATCTTGACCGAAATAAACATAAATTTACGGAGACGACAAAGAAGAACAATTCCATTAAAATTCCTTTTTCAATTTAGTTAACTCATAAGATTCATGTATCTATTATCTCTAATCGTAATAAGTCGTAACAATAGAAATTATAATAACAATAGATAAACCTTCCTTCTCTTCCTTAACTCATAAGCCTCTCTATCTCTCTCCTCCTGAATCAAACAAACACTGTTCACTTACTTGACCAATCAATAAAGCATCCTCCTCCATTTCACGAGATCTTCGTTCTCAATCTTCTCTGCAATCTAGGGTTTCAGATCTCAATCTCTACCTCGAATCCGTTCCCCAATCATGAGTCGGGAGAAGCTAAGGTTCTTCACCCTCTCGTTTCTTCTGATCCTGAGTCCAGCGCTCTGTAGATTCGTCGTGGAGAAGAACAACCTCAAAGTCACATCACCCGACTCCATCAAAGGCATTTACGAGTGTGCCATTGGGAACTTCGGAGTTCCTCAGTACGGTGGTACTTTAGTCGGCACCGTTGCCTATCCCAAATCGAATCAGAAAGCTTGTAAAAGCTACAACGATTTCGACATCTCCTTCAAATCTAAGCCTGGGGGCTTACCCACTTTTGTCCTCATCGATCGTGGAGGTTCCATCTTACCCTTTGCTCAATTAGGTTCATAGTATGTGGGAATGATTTAGTTTTTGGTTTTAGTATGTGAAAAAGATTCAGTTTTTGGTTATAGTATGTGGAAAAGATTCAATTTTTGATTATGGTGTGAGGAAGATATATCATTGTTTGGTTATAATATGTGGAAAAGATTCAGTTTTTGGTTATAGTATTTTGGAAAGGTTCAGTTTTTGGGTTTAGTATGTGGAAAAGACTCAGTTTTTGGTTATAGTATGCGGAAAATATTCAATTTTAGTAATAGTATATGAAAAAAAATCAATTTTGGTTATAGTATGTGGAAAAAATTCGTTTTTTGATTATAATATGTGGAAAAAGTTCAATTTTTTGGTTATATTTTTCTGGAAAGATTCAAACTCTGGTTATAGTATTTTGAATAATATTCAGTTTTTGGTTATGTTTTCTGGAAAAGATTCAATTTTTGGTTATAGTTTGTGGAAAAGATTTGTATTTTGGAACTGAATGTGAGTTTGTTTTTGTGAACACAGACTGTTTCTTTACTTTGAAAGCATGGATAGCTCAACAAGCTGGAGCAGCAGCGATTCTTGTAGCTGACAACAAAGCTGAGCCATTGATCACTATGGATACACCTGAAGAGGATAAGTCAGATGCGGATTATCTTCAAAACATTACCATTCCTTCAGCTCTCATCACCAAGTCTTTGGGAGACAGTATAAAGTCTGCTCTCTCCGGTGGGGACATGGTGAACATGAAGCTGGACTGGACTGAGTCTGTTCCTCATCCCGATGAGCGTGTGGAATACGAGCTCTGGACCAACAGCAACGACCAGTGTGGGAAGAAGTGCGATACTCAGATTGAGTTTCTCAAGAATTTCAAAGGAGCTGCTCAGATTCTTGAGAAAGGAGGGCATACTCAGTTCACGCCGCACTACATCACCTGGTACTGCCCTGAGGCTTTTACGCTGAGTAAACAGTGCAAGTCTCAGTGTATCAACCATGGAAGATACTGTGCGCCTGATCCTGAGCAGGATTTTACTAAAGGGTATGATGGGAAAGATGTTGTCGTTCAGAATCTACGCCAGGCTTGCGTCTATAGAGTCATGAACGAGACCGGTAAGCCGTGGGTCTGGTGGGACTATGTGACTGACTTCGCCATCCGGTGTCCGATGAAGGATAAGAAGTACACCAAGGAGTGCGCAGACGAAATTATCAAGTCACTTGGTGAGTATAATGCTTCATTACCCTGCTGTGATATCATTTCATCAAGCGCAAGTATATAGTAAATACATCTTTATATCAAATATAGAGAAACAAACAGACTGATAGCAATCACTCAATCAGCTTACCTTACCTTGTAAGGCTGTTGAAGCCTAATATATGAGCAAAGGATCTTTTGTTACTTTCGTGTTTTGTGCATTTCATTGTGACTATCAGCTGGCTAATCTCTGAATGCTCGTTCTGTTGTATGCATTCAGACATTGATCTCAAGAAGGTGGACAAGTGTATCGGAGACCCTGACGCAGATGTCGAGAACCCAGTTCTTAAAGCAGAGCAGGAGTCCCAGGTTTGTCGTTTGCAACTCTTCTCTTCTAGATCTTGTTGTTTTGAAGCTCTCAATTCCGTTTTGTGATATTCACGAAATGAGTTTGTTTCAGATTGGCAAAGGTGCCCGTGGAGACGTGACTATACTCCCAACTCTTGTCGTGAACAACAGACAATACAGAGGTATTAGAGAACAACTGACCTGTCAGAGTTGCCTTTTTCTGCAGCATCTCACGTTTTCTTTGCTAACTCAAATATTTTTTCATGGGATTAGGTAAATTGGAAAAAGGGGCAGTGCTGAAAGCTATGTGTTCAGGTTTTGAAGAGTCAACAGAACCAGCTATATGTCTAACCGAAGGTCCGGTCCTATATTCTCCACTGACTTTCACAACTCTCTTTGTCATTTTCAGATATCACATTCTCTCTTGATATACAGACATTAAAGTTTTGGTGACTTCTTGCATTTGTAGTTCTCCTTAGTGTTTTACATGTTTTGAGATACGTTTCCTGGTTTTTGCAGATTTAAACACTAATGAATGTTTGGAAAACAACGGTGGATGCTGGCAAGACAAAGCTGCCAACATAACTGCATGCCGGGTAACATTTGGGCTTGCTAGTTTTTTTTTCTCTTTTTAAATTTTGGTTTTGGTGTGCAACTAAGACTCATTAGATTTGATCTGAATCTGCATTTTAGGATACTTTTAGGGGAAGACTGTGTGAATGCCCTACTGTTCAAGGTGTTAAATTTTCTGGTGACGGCTACACTCACTGCAAAGGTATATCAGTTTTATCTCCCTGTAGGCAGCTTGACATATTTTGTGTTGGAACGGGATGCAAAATAATGGCATATCCTCTGGCATTGTTATTCTATTCCACAAGTATTTTGCTTTAAAGTTGAAGGAAATTTAACCCATATAACTGAGTGGACAAGTGGAGCAATGTTCTAAGTTGCTTTAAATGCCGTTCTACCCTTTTTCGTAAAACAAAAGTCCTCTCACTATAATTTTTCATGATAATTTTCTTGTATCCGATGCTCTCAACGTTGTTTCACTTGGCAGCCTCTGGAGCTTTGCATTGTGGCATCAACAATGGAGGATGCTGGAGAGAAACCAGAGGCAGCTACACTTACTCTGCTTGCGTAGTAAGTATTTCGTCTTCTATATTAATATCTAGTTCTTGAACAATCGTCTTCTTAACCTAGAGTGAAACTTTTTTTCTTTTTTTTTTTTAAATGGATATTTCAGGATGATCATTCAAATGGTTGCAAATGCCCACTTGGGTTCAAGGGCGATGGAGTAAAGAGCTGTGAAGGTACTTTGTTAAGGAATATTTACTAGCATCTGTAATCATGCGGTTTAATTGAGTGTTACCAAGTACAATTTGTAAACATATACATCCGTAAAGTGGCGTATATGTGCATAGTCCTAATATATACACTAAGATGTTTTGGAGAATTCAAGATGGTAACTGTATTGTATTTGATTGAATGTGTTAGATGTGGACGAGTGCAAAGAAAAAAAGGTTTGCCAGTGCCCAGAGTGTAAATGTAAAAATACATGGGGAAGTTATGAATGCAGCTGCAAGAATGGTTTGCTCTACATGCGTGAACACGACACTTGCATTGGTAAACAAAAGATATCTCTTCCTTTGCTCATATAATGCCCATAATTAATGTGGAGTCATTAATCAAACTTTATGTTTCTGCTTTTGAATGTGAAAGGTTCAAACAAAGTTGGAACGACAAAGCTCAGCTGGAGCTTTTTGTGGTTTCTTATAATCGCAGTGGGTGTTGCAGGTCTTTCCGGATATGCCGCCTACAAATACAGGATCAGGGTATGTTATGCTACTCTCTTTACCATAATACATATATTATGGAGTTTTTGCCATGTAGATAAGATGTTTGAAGTAACAAAAAAGAAAACAATGGTGCAGAGATACATGGATGCGGAAATAAGAGGGATCATGGCACAGTACATGCCTTTGGAAAGCCAACCCAATCCACGTGGTCCGCATATGGATATATGAGTGAAGTTATCAACACAAAACCAAGAGACTCTCTCTTATCTGTAGGAAGCTTCTTCTATGTTTCTATGTAAATGAATGTATAAGACTCTGAGAAAAGCCACACAAGAAATAACTAAGTGCATCTGCACTTGTTGTAAGGGATGTGGATTTGCATATGGAATCCCTCTTTCTCTGCATTACTCTTGCAATGTATAATAAGAAATAAATAAGTAGTTGAGTTACGTTTATTTACTATTGAGACTTTGCTTGATGTTTATACTTATTCCAGCTCCTCCACTCTGTTTCTCAATCTGTTCTTTCACTTGAATATGTGATTCTTGGATAAACCTTGTGTGCTTCTTTGTGAGCTCCTCCTTGGTGTTAAGCTTGTCCTCCATTACTGCAATCTTCTGTTAGGAACAGAGCAGACCAGAAACTGACAAGAAAAAATGTGTTTTGGGAGTTTCACATTGTTGGGTCTGAAGGTGAACCAGAAACTAACCTTCCTGAGACTTTCAGCACTTGCGGGATCGTGATCTTCTCGCTTCAATCCAATAAAATAAAGCTGCAACTTCCATGAAATCTCTGGCGTGACGCTCAACATCAACTACAGTGTTCAACGAGAGGATATAAATATCACAGTGCATCATCATTGATCAGCAGGCAACCTCGATGATCATCGATAGGATCAATGCGTTGTGTTATGATCACTAAAGATGATAACATTGATAAGTTAAGCAAGTGAGCGTATCTAAAATGACATATTCTTCAGCAGAAAACTCACAACTTCCATTACTATCAATCAATCACCAAACAAGAAGCCAAGGCAATGCCTTTCACACTAAAACTTGAAATGATCAAAGGCCAACCATGAAGGGAGATCGTTCGAGGTCAAGATCGAGAGTAGAAGATGGACTGACTTTGATAACAAGGATGAGGATAGTGGTAGCTCTCTAGCTGGCAAACATGGGAGCAGGCCAGCTTCCGATTCCGTCTCACAAGCCATAATGTCCTCTATCTCGTGGTTCTGACTGTTCTACGGCGTCTCCGGTGATCTTATTACAGGAGGACGGTCAGACGGAGACGTCGCCAGTTGGTGCTGATAAATCCATTGGGCTTTTTATTGAGCCTAGTTTTACATTCTCTATTGGGTTGACTGTTTTCTAAGCCCAATAGCTTTGGGTAATGTTTACTTGGTCTCTGTATATCTCCTTCAGCTTTGATAGATACAGTTTTAATGGTCTTTCATGCAATAGTATATGCTTATATGGTCTAAAAAGGTCATAAGAAATCTATCATACAATAGTATATGCTTTGTGAATCCTCGTCCATTTTTTTTTATAATCCAATGTGGTAAACCGATTTGTACCGGACATTCCCATATACCAAACTAAAATCCCTTATATATGAGAAACACCGTGATAAATGCATTCACACTATAATAGACACGTGACAGCTTCACAATGATTTGATAATAAGTATGTTAACGCGTTCACACTATATTCATAAATGTGTTCACACTACGTACTTTGCGTTTTCTTTTAATCTAAAACTCACATACATGTTTATAAAACTCTGGATTTTTAGTGTCGAATAAAAATAGACAACGAATCAAAAGCCAAACTATATATATATATTTTTTATTGTTTAAGGATAAAGTTAAGCAAAATATTCATAAATTTTTATTCGATTCGTTATCCGTTTTGAATTGAACCAAAAAATTTGGATATCCGTAACTCTATGAAACAAATCAAATACTAAAATACAATATCCAAAAAAGAAGCAAATCAAAAATACTAATATTTTTAAGAACAAATATCTAATTCGATCTGTTATATGCATATATATACATATATGTAAATAATTATATATATATACGTTATATATTATACTTTATATCAGTTTACAATATTTTTATGAACTAAATTTATTATATTAGGTACTAGAATTTAAAAAGTTAAATAATGTTTTATTTTTGTAATAAAATGTTATTATTAAAAATTTCAATTATTTTTAAAATTTTATTTTTTACGGATCAAATCAGATATTCTTTAAAATTCTAAAACATTTCTGATATCCGAGTCACCGAATATCTAGGTAGCTAAAGATCGAGTCGACACGAATGCTTCCAAATACCCAGATATTCGATCTGTGTCCACCCCTATTTACGGATACAATTTTATTTTCTTTATATGAAAAAATGACTAATGTCAAGGCCCTTTTTATTTTAAATTAATTTTAATTTTATCTTTCATGTATTTTTTAAACAAAAATGTCATTTAATATTAATTAACAATATCTTTATATATTTGTCAACTATTTTTATATACTTTTTACATACACATACATGTGCACTTTGATGTGAGTACTTTGTAACTAAGTATTCACCACAACTGAAGTATCTAATTTTTTTGAAAGTTGAAATATTTTTTCTTAATGTTTCTTTCACCATTGACCAAATTGTAGTGAAATGATTTATCTTAATAATTTTCTTTTCTTTTTCTTAAACTATTATATGTTTAGAAACTATAATATGAAATTATTGGTTCGACATGACGACTATCTAAAATTCATAACATGAAAATAAACAAATAATATTTATTTTTGGTTTTTACCGGAAAAAACCAAAAAATCAAACATTTTAACTGAATAAACTAAAATGAATATTAATTTAAAATAATAGTTATATTTTAGAAGATTAAAAATAAAAAAAAACTTAAAATCGAACAAATATCCAGATTAAACAGATTTGATGTCTTTTTATTAAAAATAACAAAACTAATAATCACATTTCGGGCAAGACCGGTTATTACCTAGTTTCATTAATAAATGGCAGACACTTACTATAATCATTTATGTCCATTATGAATGCAATAACTCATTTCTTTGAGTTGTGCTAGTAGCATCCATGTCAATAGTAATTGTTTACATGCAATAAAACTCTTGCGGTTTGTTCTGTAGTAACCTGAACCTCTGAAACTGTCAAACTGTGGCCGAGTCTAAAATTAATGAATCTGATGCTAGTAGGTAGATATCATTTATGAGTGAAAAGAAAAGCTTTTACACAAAACACATCTCATTCTTTTCCTTCTGCATCACATCATCCAGGTGAAAAGAAAAAACAACAAAAACTTTAGATAGATAGAACTCGCACTTTAACCAAGTCACATAAGATTACGATTAAACTGCTAAGAACAAGGAAAACATATGATCTCAGACATCAATCCTCCCGGTCGGAGACAGTGCGCTGCTCCGGTTTCTAGGAGACAAGTTAACAAACTCCAAAGCCTGTGTTCTGAGCTGAACAGGATAATCAGCTGCACAACCGATCCTTGGACCAGCTCCTGTCGACCATTTCAGCATTAACTGATGACCCAACTGTAAAGATTTCGACTGTTTCTTGGAGTTGATCCTTTGTAAGATTGCTTTCTGTGGAACGTCAGCTTTTGGGCTTTCAAGCCCACCTGAAAGGGTTCTCTGGTAACTACTCCGTTTGATCTCCTCAAGTGTTCCGTTGCCGTTTTCATCAGTTTCAGCCTCTGCGTTGGATGGCGTTGGCTCCTCTTTCTTTAAAGACTTGGTCCCATCTCCATTGGGTTTAAAGTAATCATCGTAGCTGTCGGAATCTTCACTAGCTTTGTGCACCTACACAGACAAAAGTAACTATATTATTAGCTCTCAAGTAGTCTCTTCTCATATCATTTGGTAATCAAGATTTGATTCGTGTAAGGTTGAGTAGAACAAGAGTTTACCTCAACACCGTCTAGATTCACTGCGTTCTCTCTGAGAAACGAGAGAAATATGTCAAGGCTATCATCTGATGGCTTGTAATGACCACTGTATGCAGAGATTGTCTGAAAGAAATGCAAGAAGACAACGGAGACATATCAATTACAAAAACATAACAAAGATACACAAGGCCAGAGATTTCGGGGGATATAAGCAATTTAATAAGGATCTTAATAAAAAACTTTTTTTTAACAATTTTGGAGGCATATGTCTATATAAATTATCTTTTAAAATTTGAAAGCCATAGGCCAATGTGTCATTTGTCTATGTCCACGACAGGCTCTGCCGCAGACATAACTTAAGTTGCAGACTTGGTAAAATTACCTTGAGAACTCCATTGTCAACAACCACCCTCCCTGCGGCTAGTGTTGCTCCTCCGGCCAAAAAGCTTGAGTGATGGAACCTTCCTTTCTTCTTCTGAAGTAGACATAAACCAAAAACTATTAACAATCTTCTTCAATTACAATTATCAAGTTATACAAGGATAAACAGGTTTTCAAGAAGACCTACCAGACCGGCATATAGTTTCTTGAAAGTACTCATAACAAAGATCCACTTTGTCCCCTCAGATCCGTGCATGGTGTGTAGAAACTGTCCGGTTAACTTGTGAACAATCTTCCCTTCAATGATCTCATACTCATACTCTTCCCTCTCTTGCTGATAATGAGAAAAGATTCACATGAGAAATAGCCAAAATATGTTAAATAAATAATTGACAAGAAAAGTATGGCACGTACAGGTCCAAGATATCTGATGCATTGCTGCTTAAGCTTCGACCTTGGACATTCTACCAGATCCAGATCTTTCCCTTCTCCAACATCCAACCTGCAAGAAACCGATTTTTCACATTCAGATAAGATTTGTTTTCTTGTGATCAAGAAAACAAAATGAACCTTAGATAGTCATGGTGGATTTTGATTGTATATGTTAGAACCGAAAAACAAAATCAATAAATGGTTTACAAAAACGAAAACAAATGGTTTATATAAACCGGAAAACAAAAATTACAGTTTTTTGTTAAATAGATATATTGTCAACAAAAGAATAGTCTCCGCTTTAAAAGTGCTAAATCTAGTTTAGTTTAAAGGTGTTAACATACCAGTAGAAAAATGGCTGACCAGCATCAGCTTTGCACCACACTTCATAGTACAAATGCAGGTTGTGTCCATACCGGTGCCTAGGATCAATCTGATTATAAAAGTTTCATGTTGTTTAGTCTTCTTGTTACACCAAAAAATCAATTAATCTAAATATTAACAACAAACAAAAAGAAGATAAAAGTAATTACAGCTTCAATCCAATGCTGAAAGGCCAATTTCTCAGCTTTGTCGACTATGGACAGACCCTTCCCCACCTAACCACAAGATTACAAAAACCCTTAAACCAACTGGATTATTTTTCTTACAATAATATTTTTTTTGTAAATTTTCATCTTGACATATATATATATATATATATATTTTTTAATATTTTCTTACAATAATACATTTATTTGGGAAATTTTATCTTTACGTTTTTTAAAAATATTTTTCTTGCAATAATATTTGGTTGAGAAAAATTTCATCTCGACATATATATACTTGATATTTTGCCTACAATAATACTTATTTGAGAATTTTCATCTTGACATATATTTTTTTGTTTTCTTACAATAATACTTTTTGAACTTGGTTTACAATAATACTTATTTGAAAAAAAAATCATCTGGACATATATATATATATATATATCTACACAGATATTTTTTTAATTGGAAATCAGATACGACTCTACTTTTTCAAAAATAAAACAAAAATCAGATACGACTCTCAACGCTGAGACATTTTCAGATAATTTTTCTTACGATAATATTTATTTCAGAACTTTTTGATATTATTAAGACCAAAAGAATAAGGCACCAGACATACCTTAGAAGCATTCAAGCTCACACGATTCCACCTGGAAACTGCAGTTTCAGGTCTTGAGTAATCAAAGAATGAGATCGTACTATGATTTAATCTCGCATAATCCATCGCTTGCCACCTTTATTAAATCATTAACTAACATTAATCATTCAAACTAATCCCCTCCATCTATTTAAAACTTTAGTAAAGATTATTACCAGAGCTCTTCGGCGACAACCACAGAGTCCGCTAGTCTCCGGCGCGTGCGATAACTCCTGTAAACCTTCTGCACTTTCACCGCCGCCAAGCTAGAAGGCGAGTCAGGACACGCGCCTTCAAGGGCCTCGGTGAAGTTAGCGAAAGATTCTGCTCTGCGGTCTACCGGAGAAATGAGGATCTCTCCGGCGGCGTGAGAGAACGGCGGAGACTGGAAATCAAACTTGGCGACGACCTGCATCTTCTTCTCTTCTGAGAAAATCAGACCAAACTTACTTCGATCTTTAATGTCTGAACAAGAAATGGAACTTAGAGAAGATCCAAAGGGAAGACTTGTGTTTCTCTGCTATCAGTGTGTGTTCTGTGTATTTATTTATATAAAAATAAGTGGCTCGCCTCTAACCCCGGTCCCCGAGGACCATTTCTTTTATCTTAATTATATTTTTTTTTAATTTTCTATCTTTTATCATTTTTTGTGATGGAAAAAAATCTTTTATTATATTTTGTCAAAATACTTATTTCCAATTTTCTTGTGAGAAATAGACCGGTAAGATTGTGAAATATTTGGCACCGTTGACTGTGACTATTTAATATATCATCGATTTTGTGAAAAGAATGAAACCAATATCATTCACTAAAACCTAATATTTTTGTTATGTTTTAAGCCCTTGAAATTGTGTAGCTGTAGTGATTTTTTGGGGGTAAAAAGTATTTGTAGTAATGTTTCTTGACAACTTACATTTAAAACTTGATATTTTTTTTTTAACACTGAGTATATCATTATATAATTTCTACTACGAATCATGATAAACAGCCGTAATATAAGTGATATTGATGAACAACTGCACTGGCAAATTCACGATGAAACTCTTTCCGTAACATTTAGATCGAGAGACCATTTTACTTGTAAGACATCTTTAATGGACAGACTTTTTATACATTACATGATCGCAACAAACGATTATATCTGCATTTCTCTGAAATCTCCGATAAACTTACATCATATAATCTGCAAAAACTGAATTCTTTGGGAATCGAACTTTAAATCTAATGGAGAAACATTTAAATTTTAACCACTATGCCATTGTGCTTCAAAAAAATAATTAGTTCAAAAGTTGATCCATATGAAATTAAGTTTCATAATAAGTGTTATTTTAACTTTTTTTGTTACAAAAAGTGTAACTTTACAATTTCAATGTAAACTATATTTACTTTCAGCTGCAAATTATATTTACTTTCAGCTGAAAATTAATTGAAAACTACATTGATTTTCTAAATAATTTTATTTATCTCAAATACTATTGATTAGAGGAATATAATTAATAATAATTTACATATATTTCTGCTATTTTTTTAGTCTTCGTAGAAAATGTCAAAATGACGTTTATTTAGAAACGGAAAGAATATGATTTTAACAAAATGCAGATAAAATGGTACAATTAACTCGTAACACTGTTTACATACAGCTGGCAATGTCATAAATACACATGTCTAGCTGTCTACCATGAGTTAATAAGGGAACAAAATAACTAACTCGTGTAACAGTGTCAATGAATAATTCCGGATTTTGTACTATAGTAATAATATTGCTTCAAGTGGACTCCTGAAAAATATTAATTCCCGTAAGTCATAAAAGCAAAAACTAAAAAATATTATCAGGGAAAATGGAGAATATAAAGAATTTACGTCAATTTCATGCGTCATTTATAATAGATGGTTTCTCAATTGGTAAAGATCTATAACCGAAAGAGTGCTCAAAGATACTTTGAAGATTCAATGTCTCATGGAAAGCTTCGCAACAGTCTAGTTAATACATGTTTCTTAGATTCAAAACACAAAGACATATATTCAATATATTCTTGAACGAGGTGCACGTAGTCAATTGTTCTATTTCATTTTCATGGATGATTAGTCCATTTGTTGGTTAAAAGAGATCTGTTTATCAGAGAATTTGTTTACGCCGATGAAAAAAAAATATTATTAGTTGAATTTCTTTTTTTTGTAAGCTTCATTCTTAACTTAAATAAAACAGAAAATGTTATAGCCCATAGACTTTAGTTTGTTTAGCCATAGTACATATCAAGGAATTTGGTCCATTACCCTTAGTTCTAGGACCCAAATGAAGCCCACATGGTTGAATCAGAAACGAAGCGTTGAAGTTTTTGGAGTGGTGACGTTGGCGTTCACTGAAATCGAATCCAACTCAACATCATCGTAGACGATCTGGTCGGGTTTGTGTCTCTGAAAGATTGAATCTTGTTTATCAGTTGCATGTCCATTAGTCTAAAAACTTGATCCACTGATCGAAAAGTAGATGCATGGAGGCGTGTGCTATGCTCGTTCCAGAGCCAGTACATGGTCGCTTGCCATGCTAGTCGAGTAAGGAGTCGCTGGTGTTGCGGAGGGGGGGAGGGAGATCATCTGATTCAGGACTCCCTGCCAATCTCTAATCAACAATATCTGCAGTCTTCTCACCACAATTTGCCACATATCACAGCTATAGTTACATGAGAAGAAGAGATGATTCCGAGATTCTTGACCTGAGTTACATAACAGACATCTCTCATCAACACGAAGTCCCCAACTGATTAGTCTATCACGAGTCGGTAGTCTGTTCTGTACAAGAAGCCAGGTGTGGAAACTGTGGCGAGGAATGGCTTTAGAAATCCACACAGCTGCTTGCCATCTAACATCTAGTCGCGGAGCACACAGATAATCAAATACCACACCAGTTTTGTAAGTCGTGTGTACCTGTCCATTGATTTCCCATTCGAAATAGTCTTGACTTGTAGTCAGTTGGATGGTTGTCAGGTAGGTGTACAACTGTATCTGCGCATCTAAACGAGCTGGTGGTAAGCGCCATTATATGTTAGTGTAGATAGAGGAGACTGTTGCTTGATAAGGGATCCCACGTCTTGAGGTAGTACCTGATAAGTAAGTGTTCAGAGCACCAAATGGTGTCCAATTATCTGACTAGAATCGTGTTGTTTCTCCATTTTACAGTCGCAGTTTAATGAGTGGAAACACAACATCCTTCATCTTGAGGAACTTGTTGACAAGCCATGAAAATGATTGCTTCGGAGGTGTTATCCAGTAGTTATGCACTGAGCCTTGCAGAATAGCCTCCTTGAACCATTGCACCCATACTGAGTCTGGCCTGAAGAAAAGAAGCCAAAGGAGGCGGAAAGTGCACGCTTTGTTCTAGGTTCGAAGATCCTTAATTCTCAATTCTCCTTGTTTCTTTGTCAATACCACAGTTTCCCATGATACCCTCGCTGAGTTATGACCTTCAATGTTTCCCTTCCACAGAAATAAGCTGCAGAGGGAGTTTATTCGATTGATGCACGCTTTGGGCAAGATGAAAACATAGCACCAGAACGTTGTTATCCCTACAATGACTGTTTTGATTAAGAGAAGCCGCCCAGAGAAGGAGAAAGTCTTAACTGACCATGAAGAGAACCGAGATTTGACTTGATGGATCAGTGGTTCATAGTTGGTGACAGAGAGCTTTCGGGAGTTCAGTGGAACACCCAAATAGCGAAACGGGAGAGATCCTAGAGTCATTCCAGTTGAAGCTTGTATCAGGTTAGTTTCTACCTTAGTCATTCTCGATGCATAAAAGCTTGTTTTTTGCATACTCACAGGCAAGCCTGATCGGTCCTCAAACTCTTTCAGAACTTGTAGCACCTGCTGGACGGATGTAATGGAACTATCTATGAATATAAAAAGATCATCTACGAATGAGAGTTGAGTAAGTTTGATAGAGGAGCAGTTTGAATGGTTATTGAATCTATTTTTCCTCGCTGCTCTGTTGAGCATATGTGACAAGCAATTCATCGCAATGACAAATAGATAGGGTGAGAGAGGGTCTCCCTGCCTAAGCCCTCTCTTTTCTTTGAAGTAACCATGAATTGATCTATTATAACCAACTGTAAAATTTGATGTGCAAATGCAGGCTTTCGACTGGCGGATGAAACGACTTGGGAACTAAAGACCTTCAAGGCAGGAAAACAAGAACTCCCAAGATAGTGTGTCAAAGGCCTTTGCTATATCAACCTTGATGGTAATCCTTTTAGATCCCTTGTTCTTATGGTAACCATTTACAAGCTCGCCTGCTAGAGTAGTGTTCTCAACTATCAACCTTCCTTTTACAAACGTTGTTTTGCTAGGCAGGATAAGCGTTGATAACATAGGCTTAAGCCTCTTGACCAAAAGCCGAGATATGACTTTGTAGACTGTATTTAGGCAAGAAATTGGTCTGAAATCAGGTATCTTTGTAGCACCAGGGAACTTTGGAACTAATGAGAGTATTGTTGAATTTGCAGCAGTAGGGAGGAAGTTTGTGGCAAAGAAGTTCTTGATAGCTGAGAGAACCTCAGGACCAATAATTTCCCACGAAGCTTTGTAGAACGCTGATGTTAGGCCATCTGGACCAGGAGCCTTGTTAGGACTTAGTTTGAAGAAAACGGTTTTGATCTCCTCATCAGAAGGGATTGATAACATCAGTTGATTGCAGTGCTCAGGAAATACAAAGGACGAAAGGTCTTGAATCCAATTTGGCTCCGTGAACTGAAGAGTTGGGAAGTAGTACTGCAGCCCAAGCAAAAACTTGAAGTGGTTGACTGCAAGCTCACTCATTGCAAGGGGATCAATCACCCAAGTGCCATCACATAGTAGGAAAGCTCGTATTGCATTGTAGCTAGCTCTTGTTTGACAGATTCGCTGGAAATGGGTAGTGTTAAGGTCCCCTTCTCTCAATTAATTGTTCCTTGATTTTTGCCTGAAAAACATCTCCTCGATCTCTCGTAAGAAGTTCCATTTTTGATGCAGGTCTCTCTCAGCTTGGAACATGGCATGATATGGGTTTTGCAGAGCTTGGACATGCGCAATTTGCAACAAACTGTTAGTTTCGCTCACTCTCTCTTGAATTTTAGAGTAATTATCTTTGCTTAAAAGGTTTAGAGCACTCTTGATTTGTTTTAGCTTCCAACACATTTGTGGTAGAGTTTGACACACGTTTCCAGTACGAATCCATGCATCTTGTAGAAGCTGAATGAAACCAGGGTGTTTGATGAGGTAATTTTGGAACTTGTAGGGTTTGGAACCAGCTAAAGAAAGGCTAAAAGCTAGGTCAAGTACACAGGGTGAGTGGTCTGAGAAAAAGGGAGGGAGGAAGGAGGATATGGCATGGGGGAAGGAAGCAACAAATGAGTTGTTCACCATCAGTCTATCATATTTCTTAGGGATTGGGAATGAGGGATGAGAATTGATCCAAGTGAAAGTGGGACCAATGAATCGAAGATCGAAGAGCCCCAGTTGAGTGAAACAATCTCGCAGCTGAAACATGAGATAGTCAGGGACAGTGATATCAGGATCAGAATGTTCCATTGGATGGATTATCTGATTTAGGTCTCCTCCTAGGATCCAGCTGCTGTTGTCTAAATCAAGAGTTGATTGGAGATGGATGAGTTCTCTCCATAGATCAGCCAGATCAGAGCTTAAGTTCGAAGCGTAGAGAGCTGAGTAGTAAGTAGATTGTTGGTTCGGGAAGCATAGTTTACATGTGATGCACTGACAGCTTTGAGAGAGGATCTGGACGTTGAGAGTGTCTCCCCAGATTAGGATGATCCGACCATCAGGATCAGAGTTATGATTCAAGTAGAATTTCCAGGTAGGACAGAGGGCTCCAAAAAGTGGCTTATTAGTATTTAGCCAAGATACAAAGGATCTATGCTTGTTCGGGTCATTTAGGCCTCGAACATTCCAAAAAATGAGCTTGACACTCATTAAGATAAAAGGGGAGGATCCTCCGAAAGAATGGAGGAGTCCTGAGAAGCAGAAGGAAAAGCAAGCTGAAAAGGAGGAACAGAAGATGTTTTTAGATCAGTTTTGTGAGAAATGACAAGATTTAAAAGAGCAAGAGATTGAGCGAAAAGGTTAGGATTTGTGTTTGAGGAGAGGGGTGGGGAAAGGGTAGGCGAAGAACGAGATCTTTTAAGTGAAGGTCTAGGGACAGGTTCAGGAGTTATGAAGGGATTAGAAGCTAAGGTGTTCAAGAGGGGACGGTTTGAAACATAGACATGAACAATAGGCAGGGGATGGGATACAGAAGGTAGAGGGACTACAGACATGACATGCAAGGAACCAGATGGAGGGGCATGTGGGACCACAATAGCAACAGTTTCTGTACAGAGCCCGCAACAAGAGGAACATGTACTGTTGCAGTAGACGGCATCGACTTAGCAAGAGGAATCTCTTTAGGGTGAGAGACATGCCGATACTTCTTGTTATTTTTCAATGCACCTTGATTTAAAGCTTGTTTTTTCCTTTCAGCTTCTGCATCCAACAGAGGAGGAGTGTACAGTAGGCAGTTTCTCACAATATGACCTAGCTCTTGAAAGTGAGAGCAAGTCGGTGGAACCCAAGATAGTGAACTGAGACTTCTACAACCTCACCATCTTCCCTTTCAAATTCAACAACAGAAGGGAGCTGTTTTGTAAGATCTACCTCCACCTTTACATGATATAAGGTGAGACTCGCTAGGTTCTTTGTGAAATCATCCATTTCTTTTGGTTCACCAATTATCCCTGCAACGAGACTCATTCCTTCATCATGTTGTAGGTCAAGAGGCACTCCAGTGAGGTGACCCCATATCTTGATAGCCTTCAATGGTGGAGTAGACTTTGAGTGAGCTGAGGACCATTGGGCAGTGTGAAACATCAAATCTCCAATGTACCACTTGTCCAAAATCTTTTGTCTAAGGTAATCACTTTGAATTCGGACAATAACAGATTGGTTTAGTGGGTTGTTGTGTATTTCCAATTTTTTTTCTTTCATGTGATTGAAAACACTTTGTATTTGGTTGAGGGGGGGGGGGGGGGGGGGGGGGTCTTACCATTGAAATAACAAATGATAAAGTCTTTACGCAGCTCTGCTCCCTTTTGAAATACAGTGTCCGAAATGAGTACTCGAGGCCTCCCATTAGGAACCATGGTCACTGGAGCAAAACGTCGCATCGTCTTATTCTCTGAAAGTCGAATTCGCTCTACCAGAGTTGGTGGAGCAGCCTAAGTTTGGAAGGGGACAGTGGCATGGTTTAAATGGTTATGAGAAGGAGTTTGGTTCGATTCAAGCTGAATAGTGGGATTAGGGTTTGTGACTGATGGTTGAGAGCAGGAGGCTTTGTTATTTTGGATTGGGGAAGAAGGTTTAGGTGGGATTATTGAGAAGGATTTTCTAGTACTTTCCTCAAGCTAAGGTCCTTGAATAGTAGTTTTTATGGAACCAGTTGACATCGAGGAAGTATCATCTACCTCACATACATAAGGAGCAGTTGAGACAGCAGTTGGAACTTGGAATGCTCTTGCAGTTGAAGATTTGGACCCTTTACTTGCCATAGAAGGAACAATTGTTGATCTCGTAACAGTACCAAATATGTAGTTAGGAGAGGGTTTGGGGGTGGTTTTGGCTTCAGATAAGGTTGGGAAATTTTACGGTGATAATGGAGATGAGGGGACAAAGGGATCCGGAGGGGTGGGATGAAGGGGTGGTGGTTCGCCAGCAGCTACAGACGACGGATTCTCACCGGAAAAACATCCAGGAACTCGCCATTTTGATTGCATTGGAAAACGTTCAGAGAGGTTTTGACTTTTATTTCTTAGTTTTAATTAGTTGAATTCCTCCTTGCATAAAAAACATGGTCATCTATCGAACATTACTAATTTATGATAAAATAGAATGTTTCATGTTAATGGTTCCATTTCTAAAAAGGTTATTCAAATGTTGGTGGGGTGGAAAACGATTTGTTAATTTTAAATGGTCTTGGTACAGAATCAAAGATTACATGATAAATTTTTCTCCAGAAAAACATGCATTGCTAGGCTTGAATCTACATTCACTTTCTCGTATTATTCTTCTGCAGTTTCAAGCATCGTACATTTTCATCATGTATATGTTTGGTTCCATTTTCTTCTTTTGTGTTCTTGTCAATTTCAAACACTACCAAAAAAATAGAAAAATTACTTAAATATTATAGGTTAACTAACACTTTTTAAAATATACTCAATCAAGAATACTATATAATATTTGGTTTTGACTTTAATGATTACTGTTTAAAATTTAGTATTTAGTGGATGAATTGAGTTTATAAAATTCTATAAATGTTTTATAAATTATTATAATTTTTTTTATAAATGATTTAGCTGAATTAATAAATGTGTGATTAAAAAACTAATTATGTTTTATGGTAAATTTGAAAAATGGTATCAAATTTATTGTAAAATTGCAATTCCCTTGATCTTACAATTGCTCTTCGGTGAGTATTTAATCATGAGATAGAACACGGGTGAAACAAACATGTAAATATAAATAAATGTAAATGAAAAATACTCACACATGTGGAAATGAAAAAGAAAAACCTAAATTGCACTCACTAACCAAAAAAAAGCTAAATTCATCAACTAACTAAAATCACTTTCTCTCTCCTTTTCTCTTCTTATCTTTTTTTATCATCTTCCTAAAAAATCTAATTTTGATTTTTTTTTTTGGTTATTTCACAAATAACCCAAAAAAAGGTTAATACAATTAATTAGTTTTTTTGGGTGTAACGTATATAATTTTATTTAACTTTTTAGCAGTCACTGTCAGTATTAGCCATTCACCAACTGATTCGTTCATAAAAAACAAAGTATTCAGTTGTCTTCATTCATTATCTTCACAAGACTTATCTTTACTAGGCCTGGAACGGATCGGATATCCGGACAATTTTAAGGTATCTGGATCCGGATCTTTATCCGTCGGATCCATAATTTTACTATCCTTATCCGGATCCAGGGTTCTCGGATATACGGGTGTCGGATATCCTTCTAAAAATTGTAATATCCGGCGGATATCGGGATCCGGATTTGGATTTTTAATATAAATAAAAAATAATATTAATATATATATAAAATATTAACAATAATTTAAAAATAAAAAAATATATAATGTTTTTAATTATTTCTATGTATAATATTACAAAATTTACATAAAATTTATATATACTATTATAAAAATGAAAATATATTAAATAGAATTAATTTTTATATATAAGTATTACTATTTTTAAAATATTTATTAATAAAACTTACGGATCCGGATATCCAGACTAAAAAAGTAAATATTCGGATCCGAATCCGGCTTTGACGGATCCAACATTTTACTATCCAGATCCGGATTCGGTCATCCGGATATCCGGATTTTTGGATCGGATCCGGATCGAATCTCGGATCGAATCCGGATCTCGGATAAAAGTCTCAGGCCTAATCTTTACTTTCAAAGTATAATAAACGATCAGACCATTGTGAAAACGATCATTTAGCTAAGTACTTATAAATTAATACGAAATTCATTATGCATGATCATCATCATGAACTTGTTAATTTATATTATAATATATCTTGTTTTATGTTTTGTTAATGTTCAAATATATTTGAGTAACCATGTATGTCTAAATGTATGCCTAAATGTATTTTATGTTTTGTTTATTGTCTAACATATATGACTGACCAACCAGAAACTAAACTAATTTTGAGGCATACATGGTATATGTTGGATTTTTTCGGGAAGGTTGGCAAAGTTGACTTTGGTTATATGGTAGTTCCCATTCATTCATTTTAACATTTTAAAAAATATTTTCCATTCAAATGATTTTTTGACTAAAGCCATTCAAGGGAATTGAGTTTCATTTTGTAACAAAATTAGCTAAAATCGTTATTAAGAAGAAGTTGTTATATTTGGTTTGTTTTGAGTGTTATTTTTTTCTCGTATAGTCCCAATAACTAAAATATGTAAGGTACGTAGGTTTTTCATCGAGTTGCCATGATCGGCATGTAGGAACAAATCTAGATAACTAACGAGGAAAATGATGAGATTAATTCCCGTCGTCGATCGGTTGATTATTCCAATTTTATTACAAATTAATTACTTAAAGTGTCGTGGTTTAGACGTTGCTGTCAAATATGAGGTTGTGGTAAGTTATAGTCGGTAGAGTACCTTGTCTGAGGTGCTAATTTAATATGTTCTTCTTAATTATTCTAAGATTTCTGGATTTTAGTTAATGCGTTAGTTTGGTGTACTGATACTGTAACAAACCCGTCTAACAAATAACATGTGTTCCTATTACATGTGATATATATCATATATGATCCTATATATACATTAGATATTAGTATATTACTACCCAACAGAGAATTATATAAATAATGGACGCCAAGCATGCATGGGCCTATTTTGTTACGTTCTTTTTTTTTTTGAGAAAATATTTTGTTAATTGCGTTCTTCTACTGCGTCAATTATAATATAATTGATTATTGACGGATGTTGGGGAAAACGAAATGATATATAATTGTTTGGTTGAAGAGTGAAGAAGAAATAAGAAGCATGTGGCGCTGCTGATGCTTGACTTCTTCGTACGACCACAAAAAAGTCTCCCTCTGTTCATGTGTTTATGTGATTCACATTGTTTACCGTCTTCACGTAAGGCTGTTTCTTAGGGCATCCGCATTGGTGAACTTCCTCTTGGGGTTCATAAGGTTTTTTTATTATTTTTTTGGTAGGACCATAAATAGTTGTGAACCTCTATCGATTGTGTTCCTGCATTGGTGAACCTGCAGAAGGGGTTCATAAAAATAAAATAATATTATATATATATTTTTTTAAATCTTTTCACTATATTGAAAATAAATGAATAAAATATAATAAGTTTTAAAATATTCAATACATTAAGAATTGATTACATTAACCAATATATTTATAAAAGAAATTTATTCAATACACTGAGAATTCATGAACATACAACGATCAATCATCTACATTACCAAACATTTGCCAGATATTTTCGATGAGATCAGCTTTCAAACGATCATGTTTATCTGAATTTCGAACTTCAGTGCGAATGCCAAGCATATTATGGACATTCAAACTTTCTCTTCTTCGCACCTGGGAACTTCTGCTTGACTCTCCCGACATACATAGAGCTAAAAGACAGGTACATAAAGCTAAAAGACAGGTACATAAAAGAAACAGAGAAAGCGTGAACCCGTGACCTGCAACACAAGTACAAGCATCCACCTCCACAAGTCAAGCAACCCGTGACCTGCAACACAAAACAGAGCCGAATCAATAAAGTTAAACAAAAAGTCTAGACAACACTCAAGAAATCACATATCACTCTAGACAATAGTCTACACAACACATTGTAAACCACAAAAAAATAACCGACTGACCAACTCAAAGCATTTCAGATATCAGTTTATTCTTGAGTGTCCTTTCTTGATCAGAAAGTGTATCTGCATTTTTGCCTAAGAGACGATCAAGGATTTTCCGGTTTGATATGATAGTTTTCATAGCTAGTATGCTCTCTATCTGATCAAGAACTGCTTCATTCCCGTGCTTCTTTCCTTTCGCAGCTTTGGAAGCCTTAATACCAGGAGGCCTAACCTCTTCCAACTCAGGCTCTGTTTCCGCAGCTTCCTTCCTTTTCTCCTTTAGACCATCTCTGGAAACAGAGTTTGATCTCCATTTTTGATCAAACCTCAGTTCCCTCCACGCATGCTCGAGTGTGAACTTGAGCTGGTAGTCGTTAAAGAAGATGTCATGGGCAGACTTCATGACATCGTTCTCATTTTGACCACTAGCTTGTTCCTTCAATGCGGCCTCATAACTTCCCACAAACTTACAGACCTGCTCATTAACTCTTCCCCACCTCTGCTTACACTGACTCCACTCTCTAGGAGCGAAGCCACTCAGCTGAGGGCTTGAATTGAAATACTCTGCTATTCTATTCCACAATGACCCTAACTTCTGCTGGTTACTAACTATCGGATCCTTGCTGGTGTTCAACCAAGCACTGATCAGAACAATGTCTTCTTGTGTTGTCCACTTTTTCCTTTCCAACGGTTTTGGAACAGTAGAAGACCCTACGCCTATGGACCCTACGTCTATGGGTTGACTGGTTTGGGAAGATAAAAGGTTCATAAACCCGGGAGAATCTAGAGAAAACGGTTCCATTTTGGTTTGGGGTGGTGTTTTAAACGTGGTTTTGGTTTTCAGATTTTTTACTTCTAACTATGTTTTTAAACTACAATTGTGCTTTGATAAGAGAGAGCAATTAAAGTAAGTCTAACTACCAAAATTCATTAAAGTTAATTACACAACAAGTTGTTCTCTAACGGCATTCATTACACATCAAATCTGTTTTAAAAAACTAGTACAAGAAGTAGACAGAGAGCATTCAACACAACATTCATCAGAGCAACCAACCAACTGATAATTAATGTTTTTCAGTTCCTAGTCTACCTAGTTCACTTCACTTTCTAGTTCAGTTACCTACTCTACCTAGTTCAGTTCACCTCTAGTTCAGCATTCATCACATCATTCAGCAGAGCAAGCTAAATACTTCAGTTCAGTTAAGCTTAGTTAAGCTTGAGTGTTTACCTTAAGGTTTTTATTCGAAGCAGGCCTTCTCCAGATTTGCGACCTGCACAGTGAGAGAATAAATCTCAGCAGTGAGGTTATCAACCACCAAACTGAGGCGGTTAACCTCTGCCTGCAGATGGAAACAAACAAACCGTGTTACGGACTTAAAAATAACCAAACTTTACAAATCTCTATACTACCTATTCGATACTCTTAAAAAGTTCACTAACCTCAACTGTGTCGATATGTTTATTGAGATTGGGCACCAACTTGATCACCTGCTCAGCCTTCTCCACCCGCCTACGCAGACTTTCGATCTCCTCCTGCACACCTATAACCCAAGGCTGACGGTAATGAAACCCATCAGCCTTGTTGACAACATAAACACATTAGACTCGCGTCACTAAAACATAATTTATACTTCTTCAAACCCATCTGCATTGTATCTCTTACCTCGTAGTTGATGCATGTGAAGAAGCGTTTCCCAGGCAGAGTGTCGTACTCCTCCTTCACGCGAACCTCGTCTCGGATTCTCCCACCACAGGGACACCTTCTGGGAATCCCATATTCTGAATCGGCCACGTTTCCCATCCTGTTGTAGTACTCCTCTTGCCTCTTTGTATTTCTTCTATCTTCCACGGGATCCATCTAAACAACAAAGATAAAACAGATTACGACATAATCACGAAAAATTATGATGAAACGACCCATAAATCGAACCCACATGCAGATTTAAAACCATAACTCAAAACCCCCAAATCGATTTCAGATCCCAGATAAACAAACCCTAAAAATCGATAAATCGAACCCCGCATGAGGTTTTACAACCATAAATCGAAACCCCCTTTTCCGATTTTGAACCCAAACTCGAAACCACAAAATCTATTTCGAGTCCCTCACATCGGTTTCGACACCAAAAATGCTTGATTTAACCGTGAATCCACTCGATACTCACCTGTGCTCGTAGAGGAGACACTCCGTCGTCGATTAGATAGAGAAAAGTGAAGAACGGTCAGCGTCGCACCAAAATCGCCTTTCGGAGAGAAACCCTAGCTTTTTTTCAGAAATGAGAGAAAATGCTTTCTCTCCGCTTTCCTCCTCGTCAACTCGCGAACGCGTCTCCAATGGGTGGGTGACACCTGGCATGAACCGGGCTCATACAGGGTCAGTACTAAGAGGCGAGTCGCGGAAATAAACCCAATTTTTGATTTATTTTTGGCTTCCGGGCCTATGAACCCGAACCCATGAACCCTATTAGAACTCTCAATGCTGATGGCCTTAAGCTCCTATATGCTGGTGTATGTATGGTGGTGTATTCTTTTTTTCTGTATGTTATATTTTTCTTCCCAGCAATTCATTTAGGTATCTAAATTATGCTCTAAAACCTAAGCTTGACAAAATTAACTTTTAGATATAAATGACTGCTTTTTGTGGTTATAAATCGAGTGGAATGACGGAATCGTGATCCAATTCACAAATTTATAAATGCAATAAATAGCATATTTTCCACTATTTTAATTCTACTGCCAATCAATATGTTGACAAATCTTATGGAGTTGAATACTATTGAGTTGTTTTTTGCTAGAGAGTTAATATCATTTAAAATGAAATATATAACTTACAAAAATGAAAACCTATAGAAATGCTTCCATTTTACCAACGGTGGATTGAATTAGTGATTCAGTGTTTGGAGTTGGTTTCATTGTGCCCTAAATTCGATTTTTATTGGGACGACGGGTTTACATCGTGTTTGGTATTACCAACCATTGCGCCTGATCCGGGGGATTAGTCGGGCTTAAAGCCTGGATCACCTATCGATTATTAAAAAAACGAAATGCTTCCAAAGCAAAAAGAAATAAAAACCTGGAAAGTTATTTATAATATAAGATCAAATGTATACATGTAGCAATTCAATTCTAACACATAAGCATATAATCTATTAATAAGTATATAATATCAAATAATTGTCTCCTGCTGTAGCAAAAATCTGCGTACTAAATAGAATAAAAAAATTAAAGACATCGTTCCCTATTTCTTAATATTGTAAGACAGCGCTAATGAAAAAATGTCATAAAAGCAATACAGCATTTGTATTAGTCGAATCCTTTGAACTAGAATCCTCGTATAATACATATGATCAGCGCATACGGAATATTGCTGGCATACAAAGTAATGTCGGAAAGTATTCTCGTTCAGTTTTTTTTTGCTGTTTAGTGGGTTATCCAAAAGAATAAGAGGTTGAATAGGACAAGGACCTCCATAGTACAATTATATCCGAAAACATACAATGCCAGGCTTCGAACACTTCCAACGGAGGTTCTTCCTATTAGGATTCTTAATATATGTGTTATTTATATATATATATATATATATATGTATATATTATATATGAGTTTTCCCCATCGGAGTTCTTAATATACGTATTATGTATATTAAAAACCCTCATTGGAGATGGTCTTAGATTTTTATATTTTTTAGCAACATGCCAGGCTTAGATCTAGTATAAAATTATAGGCGATTGTTTATTTTTCTATAATAGAAGATTCATTAAGATTATATCTTCTGCAGCTTCAACATTCAAGCATCCTCCAGATTCACAATATAGTCTATATGTTTGGATTCATTATGTATGTTCCTTTGTTTTCATGTTATTTATATGACACAACCAAAGAAAGTCCCTACTAAATACTGTGTTTTTGACACGAAAATTGCTACAGTGCGCTTCACATTTTAAGACCATTTACAATGGCTTATTCAACTGTTAAATTCATGTACTCGCATGTTAAATAAATTTGAAATGATGAGGTGGATTAAAACTTGTTGAATACTTTCAACAGGTTATAAGAGTAAAAACTGGAGATAATAAATATACATGGCATCTTATGGTTAAAAGCAATTATTATTATTTTTAACCTAAATTATATGACATCAATTATTTTACAATAGATTAAATTTTATATATAATTTTTATGTCAAATTAATCATTTTCATATTCTATATATATATATATATATATTTGTTTTATTTGGTTTGAACGTATAAAAAATTATTTGTGAAATGATTCCCAACAATAGTTTTTTGTACTATTTGAAAAATAATTCGTTGAGAATATCAAATATTAAACTGTATGTAACTTTTCTTTATTTTAACTTAATTTGAATTAACATTGTTTGCTTATATGTAGTTATAAAGTTATTAAAAATTATGAAACAAATTGGTAGAGTAAACTGTTGAGTTTTAAACAAAACTATTGTAAAGATTAAAAATTAAAAATTGTGTTGAATAATTCAGTGGAAGAAAAAAAAGATTATGTGAAATGTAAAAAAACTAGAGTGTTGAATAAATGGACCAATGGTTAGGTTGATAAAAAAAATTGGACCAATGTAGATAGTCTAATAGGGAAAACTCAAAAGTATGTTGGTTACTCACAAAGTTTTTTTTAATAAATACATAAATAACTATTATTATAATTATTATTATAATAAAAAGATGAGAGAAAGTTTCCAACCATTTTTTTGTGAAAATATGACTGGGTCATCTTTTATTTGCATGTCTATATTTTTCATTGTTTGGGCTTATATAATTGGAAACATTTATCCGGCGGGCGAACTCAGTCGACTAGTCTCTTTGGGACCTTGACCACTGGCACCAGCCAGACCCGGTTGCTCGCAAGGAGAATTAGATACTCATGTCGCATGGCCATATATAGATGGGTAAACTTGAGTTGGCGTGAATTCGAATCCAGATCTTTTAGGGACACTGATACGCCATACGCCACCCAACAACACCCATGTGATTTAATTGGTGAACATGCTATCACTCACTAGAAACTTCTAGGAATGGCATGACCCATTTCTGATTCACCTGACATTTTCGGGATGTATGAATTGTTGAATGAAAAGAATGCTCGAATATATCATCAAAATGGTCATCATGTTCACTTGGTTATGATGAGCTTCATCGCATTCCTAATCAGGTACGGGTAAACTGATTAGGAATAAAATCAACCATGTTAGAAAAAACCGAGCCCAAAACAAACTTTAGCGTTGGTTCATACGACTATTTCGCTGTTTGATTTTTTTAAATAGAGAAATTGTATTATAAATGTGGGTTTTATTCTACTGCATGCCACTATAATGTTGTACTTTTCTATTTTTCAAAACAAAATATATAAAAATGTTATTTTGACTTCTGTATTTTAGAGAAAAATATAGTAGAAAATGGTTGGAAAGGTTCAACGTCGCCATGTTTAACTTATACTCTTCTATTTCATAAAACTACCATTTTGATATTTTTTTGCTACACAAAAATATTATTTTAGAATTTAAACACAATTTATACTTATTTTAATTTTAATATTAATTGCAAAATACATAATCTTATAAAAAATTATTTATCTAAATTATTGTTGGTTAAATAGATGTAATTAATAAAATAATCATCATATTTCATTTATTTTTCTTAATTTGTGTAAAAATGTTAAAATGACATTCTTTATGAGACATAATGAATATTTGTTTTATCAGCATAAGATATTTTGATTTTTGTATTTTTTTTCTCTTCAATCTATTATTTTTTTCTCTCTCTCGTTTTAGTAGCGGTGCTTTGAATAGTCAGTAGAGTACCTCTTCCAAGTTTTTTTTAAACCTTTTTTTAAGGCTGGCTAAGAAATTGCACTCAATAGCTAAGAAAAAAAACAAAATTCACGAACTAACCAAATTCTTATTCTCTTTCCCCCTTTCTCTTTCTATCTCTCTCTACCCTCTCTCTAAAAAAACTAATTAATTTTTGGTTATTTCACAAATAACCCCTTAAAATAAACCTCTTCCAAGTTGGTAACATTTTTTTTGGATTTTACTTGATGTTAGGTTGGTGTATTAATATTGTAACATGTATAATATTAGTTTTTTTTTCAAAAAAAAAACCTGTATACCATTAGTTACTGAACATTATGCTAAATCCCATGTGATTTACAATCCTGGCTATATATTAAATATCACCTAAACTAGAAATATATCAATCGACATGGAACTATTTTACATATTCTTCTATGGCGTCTAGAAAGTTAATCGTGATACGAAAATATTGGAGTGTGTGTATATAATACATAAAATGTATATAATATATTGGTTATTATTACACCATGTTCGAAAAAGCGGGCGCCTAGTGGATTAGTCGTCTGACTAGACGCTTGGGGGGAGCCAACCACAACGATTTCAGCCTAATCGGTTCAGTAAATTGGTAATCCGATAATTCGATAAAAACTGACTAGGTGCTTAAAAATTGGATTATAACTGATTTAAACCGTATAATAATTGGACTTTATTGACAAATTTTTGGCTCTTCTTAATCAAAGGCCCATTTGCGTGAGAATTAAAGAGACTTTGTCCCTGTATTTATTAGGGACTTTAAGACCTATCTTCCTCATTTTTAATCCATATGGGACAAATATGTCTTTTACTTTTTTTTTTCAAAGTCTCACGGATAAAAAAATACATGGTAGGATAGACAATGTATGAGAGACATGAGGATAATTTTGATGCGGACAGACTGCTCGGACCTAGTGGACATGATTACAAACCCAGAAGATTGGCTAACATTCGCGACAGAAATTAAGGTGTACTAGAGATTACACGAGGATTTCGAGGATGTGGGACTGTCTCATATTCCTTAGAGTAAGAATGGTCGAGCGGACTCGTTAGCAAAGAAGCAAGGACCATAGGCTATATTTTTCCTATATAGATCAGACCCGACTAGACGGAGGTGCTCCTCGGAGAATGAGAATCAGCTCGTCTGACCACCACTTGATCTAGCTTAAATGGGTAGCAACCAAAAAAAAAGATATATTGTAGGAGAATTGAACCCTCAATCTTCTAGAGTAACATATGCATGATAAGCCACTGGACTATGATGCTTCGACATTCACTTGTCACATATATATTTATATATAAGCATGTATTAAGACTTTTATTATCATGTCTGTTACATAAATATATTATAAATATATTAAATCGTATTAAAAATTAGACTATGCATACTCTCCGCTTAATTTCCGATTTTTCGGTAATTCGCTAGGTCTGGAATTACCACCATACTAACGGTCAACGTAGTTCTAAACATGAGTTATTAGTAGCGGGATGTCAAGGAAAAAAGAAAAAAATATTGGTTTGGTTGGATAGTGAAGAAGCATGTGGTCCACGAGATCGGACTTCTTTCTTACGTCTGACCTCTGCGTACGACGACTCACCAACTCACTAACAAACAAATCTCTCTCTCTATCTGTGTGCTACATGTGGCTACATGTGATTCACATTGATTTGCTCGCGTACGTGTACAGAGCTTACTTTCTCTAAAGTCCTATGAACATGTATATAGAATTTTTCTAATAAAATTATTGGATATCCATTTACCAATTTCTCAAAATTGAAGTTAGGACTCCGTACCGAGTACTACTGGTCTTGCAGGTGAGCAGTAAGCACGTAACACGTTGACATAGTTCTCCACAAGTCTACCATGAGTTAATCACGAAAAGCAAAACCCATAAGTAGTTTAAGCAAAATGATTTAGTTCTCCGTAGAAATTGAACTCAGACGAACTACATTCAGTAGGATGTATCTTCGTTTTCTCTAGATCATGGCTCAACTAGCACTAGGCCACCTTGCTTGGATATAAAAAAAAGTATTTTATCTTAATGTCTACGCCATACGGTTAATTACATTTATTTAACCAATAGTAATTAAAATTTTATTTATTTCAATTACTATTGGTTAAAGTATTCACTGATATACTTTCTCTATAAATTTTGTGCTATGTCTACATATACATGCATTACCCCCTCCGTTAAATATATATATTTAGGTTTTCTTGTTCCAAAAAACAAATAGGTTTCTAAATATTTAAAATATTTAAAAATTCAATTAATATTTTTTTTTTAAATGTAGAACTTATTAGTTAATATTTAATAAGTTCTATATATTTTTTAAAATATAAATTGAATTTTTTAACTGATTAAATGTTATTAGTTGATAGTTATTTGAAATTGTATAGAAGAAATAAATAATTGATTTAACTCTAAATTTTTATTATATTCTTAATATGTGTGATAGTTCTAAAACATTATCTTTAAATAACTGAAGCAGTGTACACCAAAGGAATTAATGTAGTGAACGAAAATGCATAATACAAATTTATTAAAAAATAGCATATTGATATATTAATTTGTTTCAACTACGTATAGCTTGGAAAAATGACTGGTAGGACTTGGAAGAACTTGAATTCCACGAGATTTACTCGGAGAAAGCGTAGTCGACAAAATCTGTCAAATGAAAATGAGAAACGCGTCTTGCTAAAGTTGTTAAGTTCTGACCGGGTGATTGTGGTCGAGTGGTAAGAAGACGGGACTGTGACGCCAACACGTTTCAGGTTCGATCCACCTGCTGCGCGAAACTAAGTCACAATTATCCTGGTCACCCAACACGGATATGGACCTATGCTTTAGGGCCCATTTGAATACCCGGAGAGAGGGTCTATCCGTGGGTTGCACTTCCCCTTGGAGATTAGTCCGGGCCTCTCCATGGGCCTGGGATACCCCCAGGTTAACAAAAAAAAAAAAAAATATCATGTATTATTTTTAATGTGTATATATGTACTTATGTGGTTCTTAATAAGAATGTTTAAAATGTGTAGTTAGTTAAGAAAATAGTCCAAGAGGTTTCATAAAAAAAAAAGTCTAAATGGTGTTTTGGTGAGACATTGGCCATACTAAACAAAACTTGACTAGATATAATAGTATCCCTATTTTTCATTTGTATATAAATCGCTTATATAAAAATTCTAGCATGTTTTCACACTTGTCGCATCTTTAAAAACAATCCTGATCTTCTTTTTTTGTGCAATCCTGTTTCTTATATCACAAAACAATCACACTATTATTCATGTATCAACAATTTATTATTAACCAATTAACAAAAATGACATTACTAAAAAGACATATTGCTCATTTCATTACGACCGTTAGCATGTGTAACTAGGACAGCAGAACATGACTCAAAGAGAGAGAGAAAAAACATTTAATATATTTTGAATATGAACATAAATTGCCGGTTTCAAATAGTCATGGATATATTATCCGAAACCCAAAAACCAAACCAGAACCGAACCAAAAAAACCAAAACCGGACCAAAAGTTACAAAACCCCGAATGGTTCCTATATTTCTAAATCCAAAAAAAACCAGGACCGAACCGAGAACCGAACGGGTACCGAATATTTTGAATATATTATAAATATTCATTATTTTAATTTTAATATATATAAAATGTAATTTATAAATAAAAAAATTCGAACAATCAGAATTACCCAAATATTTTTTGGTTTTTTCCGGGTTTAACTCGGGTATTCGATTTTTTTTAGTTTTTTGGATTTTAAATCCGAACTAAACCCGAATTATTTATTATACGATTCCATTTTGGGTTTTATAAGAGATTAAAAACCCGAACATTATCCGAACCGATTCGAAAAATGTCCGGTTCCTAAACATCCCAACCAAATAAATCGAACCGATCCGAACCGAATGCCTAGCACTAGTTTCAAGAATCATACAGTTTGGTTTGCTACTTGACTAGTTGTCAGCAACTCCTCCGGTAAAGCACACTCCCCATTCGTTGTTGCTATTAACAAGTTATTTGGCCTAAAATTTATGGAAAAGAAACCGTTTCTACCATGAAATTATCATAAAGCAAATAGTTGTGTTTAATTAGCCGTATTGATAAGTCTGATGCTAGTAATACACGGTCAGTACGCTCAAAAAAGGATTTAATCAGTTCACCATGAGAAAAACATTCCAATATAAAATACGATGTTAGTTATTGACTGTAACCCCTTTACTTAATTTGCCCATTTGCCTATGGTTTAAAGGGCATAAAGTAATTCACCACGTCGAGATTCCTATTTTTCTAAGTTTGGTTTTACATTTACAAAAATTAATATGATGTAAATATTGATTTATTAGTTGAGTAATATATTTTACATTTTGAAAAAGGTATATATGTATATATATATATATATATATATATGCATGCATTATTATTATTTTTTTTTTGTAACTTATGCATGCATTTAATTATTTTGATCGCAATGATTTCATTAATTGAACGATGGTGTCAACATATTTAGACACTAACACATCTGAAACATCTTCGATTGCATATATACAAAGCTGGACAATATTGCTTTGTTGTTTACATATCTTATGATTTAGAATAAAATTGAGAAGATCATAGGTGAATGTGCGGCGAGGCCACCTAATTATTAAAAAGGCCATTTGTGCATGAAATATGTGCATTAAATCCGTCAATCACAAACAAGGGCCAAAGTTTTTAACCAAGCTAAAGGATGACTGTTTAGTCGCCATTAATGTTCACATCTTTCTTTGAAAATATATTAGCATGAATAACAATCTTTCAAAGATAAATGACAGAACCGTTCAGATCACAGTTCATTAGATCATGACGGATAAATATGTGAGCAAATTAAATTAAAATTTGGATTTGGTTCTGGGACGTTGAATAGTACCCTCTTTAAGGACCCGACTGGTTTTCCCGCTATGACCCGCAAACGCAGCTTTTGCGGTTGGTAGCGGTTGACAGCGTTTCGAAACAATCATACAAACCGCTACAAATCGCTCCAAACAGCTCCGAACCTCTTAAAATCAAAAGCTGGTTCCAGCTAGCGTTTGCGGTTGCGGGTGGAAAAAAAAAATATAAAATTCTTTTCATAAATATTTTAAAATTTTAAAATTAAAATTATAAAATAGAAATATTATAAATAAAAAATATATATATTTTATATATTAATTAAAATGTTAAAAAATATACATATTTTATATATTAATTAAAATTCACAAACAATATCATAATTTGTTTTATAAAAAATTTAAACTAAATTTTTATTTTAATTTTTAAACATTTATATACACACATATATAAAGATATACACATATATAAAACGAAATAAAAAATTTTAAAAAAATTTTTAACATAAATTTTCAAAACAAATTTTATTAAAATTATAACTTTCAACTAATTGAAAATTTTCATAAATAAAAATAATATTTGTATTAATCATATTATATTTATAATTATTATATTTTATTACATAGTATGTTTTTTATATTTTTATAATGTTATAATACGTTAATATAGGTAATTTATTATTAAACCGCTGCAATATCTTATAATCAACCAGTCACAAATATTCTGTAAACGCAACAATTTTCAAACATTGTACCAGTCATACAAAACGCTTAATAACGCTTGAAACTGCAACCACCCGCATCCGCAAACTCCTGCATCCGCAAACTCCTGCATCCGTAACCGCAACCGCTGCATTTAAACCAGTCGGGCAAGTGATAAATGTCCCACCATATTTGTTGTATCATAGGGGGGCGGGGGGTGGGGGGGACTTAGAAGTAAAATTCGGTTTATTCATCAAAAGAGATATTACAAATTTTACCATATACTTATTTTACAAAAAGAGATATTAAATGAGGGGGTGAAATCCGGTGAATTACTTTATGTTGTGCTTCGCAGCCTTCACTGTCTTCCATTTACTTACCTAACAAAGATATGATTCATGACATATTATTATGCTATGTTGTGAACCGCATATCTCTCATTATGCTAATTAATAACGGTTTGGCTCATCCCATGTGAGACATTGCCATGATTAATTCACATTATCCCATTTGATAGAAGCGTTTATGTGTCCAATAAGGTTTCGTTAAAATACACGTACAAAGTTATACATATAGAAGTTGAAACATGGGGTTCCAAATAACTTGGATCATTTTGCACCTAAGATTTGTTTTGTGAGATTTGAAGATTTGTCAAGATAGATTATTCAGAAATAAAAAAAAATTTATCTATCATATACTAATTTTATATATGAATCATTGACTGCTCTGCAAATCACTCTATTAATTACATTTATGAAATTTGAAGATTTGTCTTATGAGATTTGAAGATTTGTCAAGATAGATTATTGAGAATTAAAAAAAAAATATATATCATATACTAATTTTATACGATAATTTTATATATGAAGCATTAACAGTTCTGTAAATCATTCTATTAATTACATTTATAAAGCATATTGCTTCTAAAACATACTGGTATTGTTTTGTCATCAACTATACCAAGGGTATAGATGTTGAAACACCAATCAAGGGTATAGAAGTTGAAACATGCGGTTCCAAATAACTTGGATTATTGTACACTTAAGATTTGTTTTATGAGATTTGAAGATTAGTCAAAGATAGATTACTCAGAAATAAAAAAATATTTATATATCATACTAATTTTATATATGAATCATTAACTGCTCTGCAAATTATTATATTAATGACATTTATGAAAGCATATTATTTCTATAGCATATTGCTATTGTTTTGTCATCAGCAATACCAATCAAGGCAGAGAAGTTGAAACATGCAAATTCAAATAATTTGGATCATTGTACACGTAAAATTTGTCTTATGAGATTAGAAGATTTGTCAAGATAGATTAAATCTCATGTAACGTGGTAAATTTTATTTTTTACAAACCATCAACATAATGAAAAAGGATTCAAAAACCAACATAGATACTGAAATGCAGAAAAACCAATTCATAAATCTAAAATGTGAATGCGGTTCATGTTTCCTCTGCCATAGACTCTTAACGGATCTTAAAAGAGGCATCACAATACACACAACTTATTTCAGCAAATGTACGTACAAACATGACACAGAAAAAAAAAAGACTCTCACTTCCATCTTTCTCCTCAAATCTTAGCAGCGAAGGAGATGCCTTGTTTGGCCAGCTCGTCAAGGCTCTCTGCAACAGGTCGAGCTTTGGCGACTTTAGCCAAGGCTTTGTTCTCGTCACCACAACCTCCTTCCATGAATGCTCCAACCACTTTACCATCTTGGATCCAGTACGCTCCAAATCTTGGTTTTGGGTTTGATGGATTGCTGTCTCCAAATAAGACAGAGTCTCCTACGTTGTCTCCATAGAACTGCCATGAGAGATCAAAGGAGCGCGAGTAGAAGAATGGGAGATAGTCGTATTCCTCCACCGTTCCGCCTCCCTCAGCCGCTTTGATCGCCTGCCACATATATATAGTTTCATTACACGGTTCTTCAGATACCCAACCATGTTCTTTCAGTTTAGCGTTTGCGTTTACACTGAATTTATGAAAAACTCAAAGATGTTTTCCTTTTTTTTTTTGTGCGCAGACGCAGAAATTGGCGTTTGAAACAGTGGTAGCAGCCATATTGTATTCATCATTTTACCTTAACAGCTTGCTCTGCGGATTTGCGAGAATGGTCAACATGCTCGACCCTTCTCATGTCTCCATACATTTTCAAGGGGAAAGTAGCAACGTCACCAACAGCGTAAACATCAGGGACACTTGTTTTGAAGAAGGCATCGGTCTGTGAGAAATGGTTTAACTAAAGATGAGAATCTGAATGGCACGGGAGAACAAGAAAAGACGCAGACAAAGCAGATAGATACCTTAATTCCACCTTTGTCTTCCTCCACCTGTCCCTTGAATAAGGATGTCAATGGTTTCGCACCAACTCCGACTATCACAATGTCGGCTTCTAGTGACCTCCCATCCTTGAGTTGTACTTCATTCACCTAGAGAAGCAGAATAAGTAAGACATTTGCACCGAGACAACTTTGTAAACCAAACTGAAGCAAAATGCGTTTAATTATAATCTGATTTCTTCAACAATCTTAAAACCAGAATATTTGGAACCAAAGTCGATTTCAGTTTCTATAAAACCTGAGAAGACTGAAACTGGATTGCTGTTTACCTCTCCATTTGGATGAGCGGTGAAACCAGATGCCACCGTTCCCTTAATGATCTTCACTCCCTTGTTTGTGTAGTATGTCTCATAGAAAGCAGCAATATCAGCGGTGAAAAGCCTGGGCACTGCATGAATGTTGTTATTTTGTTATGTATAACTAAGTAACACATAAATGAATAGCTGAATTGCGAAGAGATATGAATCAACTTACTGCACCAAGGTTCAGGGAAAACCATAGTGACATCAAAATCGTTGATCCTCAAAGCTGAACTAAGCTCAAGACCAATGTAACCTCCACCAACAACTACAGCCTTCCCGCCTTTCTTTGCTTTAATTGCTTCAACCACTTTGTCGGCATCATCAATCTCTCTCAGATAGAGGATGTTCGTAGAGTCTGCACCTTTTACTCCAAAATCAGTCAATCTGAGAACCTGCAAAGAAATGAAAAAAGGGTTACTTTCTTCCCATCTCAATAGAGAATATATAGGAAGGAAGCTTGGGGATGCGAGAAATGCAAGGATATCGATCTTTACAGTAGAGCCAGTTGCAATTATGAGAGTCTCGTATTTGAAGACATCCCCAGCTGCACTGACAAGAGTCTTGGCAGCGAGATCTGCTTTCACTATTTCTGTGCTCAGTATCAACTCAATCCCTGCAAACGCAAAGCAATAATGAAAATGATAGCACGATTTAGTTCCACTGGCACAATCAATTAAGCTAGCAGACAAGTGTAATCTCAATGATTTTGGACCATAATATTATTCCCTTTTACCTTTCTGTTTGTAGGATTCAGGAAGCAGTTTTTCTCCACCGCTGCCAACACAGCAATGGAAACCTGGAAGTCTAGCAGCCCCTGCAATAGAAGTAAAGATGATAATGCCTTCTCGAAACAAGAAGCATACGCCAAAGGCAAATTTCAAGTTCTTACCTTCAGGAAACAGATACCCCTTGCTAAGTGCAGGGCGTTCATATGGAGCCACCTGAGGGAAAAAAAAGAAGAAGAATCGAGTGAATTATTACAAGATAACCTGCATAATAATACAACTGAGAGAAAGCTTACGGCCTCTTTGGAGATAACAGCCAATTCTCCTGGCTTAACCCCTTGATTAGCAAACTCCTTAGCTGCGTATCCCTACACTCCCAACAAAGTTGAAAGTTGAAAGTTGAAAGTTGAATTTGATTCTGTAAGTGCAACTATAACTAAAACCTTCTTAAAAGAATTTTCCATATGGGAAAAAAAAGAGGACGATCCTCCTCGGAAATGGATCTATCCACACGCGATACTTCGATTTCAAAATCGAATTTGTGACTAGTAATGTTATCTCTCAACGATCAAACTCAAATCAGTCACGTTTGAAACTCACGATTTAAGGAGTTTTAACATTAAAATTAACTACGAGAACTGTACGACACGAATCGAAACGGAGCTACATCATATTAAGAGGGAGAGAAACACTCACGGCCGAGACTCCGCCGCCGAGGATGATGTATTTGAAGCTCTTCTCCGCCATTTTATCCGATCGTCAGAGGTTGTCGCTGAAGTTGGTTTGTGCGAGAATGCTGGCTGTAGAGAGAGAAGGCTAATATGTAGGTGAAGTCTAATTGGCTATAACGTAACCAAAACTCGGCCGTTGATTGGACGATGAATATCAATATTTTACACGTGGCAACGTAATCGCCATTGAATTATATCTAACCGTCATGATGAATTATATTTAAGTTGGTGGAAAAGTCACAAATGTGCCACGTTTATTGGATAAGTCGTGAGGTTAATACTTTTGTGTCATGGGTTTACAACTTATTGGGTTTTTAGTCTGCTTGACATATAAAGCCCAGAATAACTAATTTAAGAAACAGTGCTAGTGATGATAGTCATTGTGCATAACTCACACACAAACATGCCTAAAACAGTCGAGATGCATTCGTTTCCAAGCTTTGATTGTTCGGGATGATATTTAAAATACTTGTAATATGCTATAAAAAACAAGTATACTATGAAAACAATATGTTCGTGTAAATGTATAAGCGATTCATAGAATAATACATTATTTTATTTATAATTATTATACAATATATATAATTTTATATTATATTCTTTAAAATAATATTTATAGTTAATTACATGAATTGAATAATAATTTAATTTGAAATACTGTTTAAACAAATAAAACATAGGGGTGTTATTAGTAAATTTTAGTTTAAAATATAGATTTTAGTTTTTGATATAAACTTATTTTCTTGTAACTATTAGTTAAAATAAATTAATTATATAAGATTTTTTCAATTTTTTATATTCTAATTTTCTAACTAAAGCTAACAGTTTATCAAAATTTTCCTATGAAATCATAAAGTTAAAAACATTTGGAAAGCATTTGCACCTTTTAGTATTGAATCCTTCTACGAATTTGATATTACTTGATGTGATGAGTGAATAACATTCTATGGCTAAACTTTCAGTTCGACGTCCATGGCATGCATAACAAAATCTGATGCTTCAACGAATTATTCTGAAATTTAAATAGTTTGGTATCAATGCTTTTGTATCATAGCTTTGTTAGCAATGATTAAGTTTAATTTTCCTTCATTTGAAATAAACATGTTACATGTTTTGATAGTCAAATATTCTCTAGGGTTTTGGTTGCATGGAAGTTTTCATTTAGGTAGTCGTTTTCACAATAAATCCATTCATGATTTGTACAAAACAACATTGATTCATCATACATACACGATGACTGTTTGATCCAAAAATGGTATTTATGCCGGTGTTGTTTGTTGGAATCATTCAATAAAGAATCTAAAGATAAGGATTATATATTTTTGAGATTTAGGAAAAATCTTCATAGAATCAAATGAGAAAAAGAAAATCCACTAGATTTTATTAATCAAAGATTGAATTAAAATAATGAATTCTAGTGTAAAGTGAATCAAATAATGTATAAAATCCTTATAGGATGTGTTCTAGGTCTAAACGAAAAAGAGAGAATCATTTCTAAGAAGGAGGTAGCTCCTTATATATAGAAAAAAAAAGTGTCTAGGATTTCCTAACAAAGTGGGCCTAATTCATTGTCTTAATGGCCCTTGACGAAGGATGTAAATCCACCCCCAACAGTAAGCCCCCCAAGTTCGTAGAGAGAGATGAAACTGATCTCTGCGAATTTTACGAATAGGGTTTATGAGACAATGAACTAGGCACATACTCATGCCGCAGACGATTGTCATGAACGGGCCGTCATGGTTAGGTTGCCATAGATGAAGTGTCATAGACGGACCGTCTCGGGCGAGCTGTCATCGACATACTTCTGATTTCGATCAAACTTCTTACTCCGGGATGGTTGCGCGAACGATCTGTGAGGACAGTGTTCTGAACCACCGGAGCAAGTTGCCATGGATGAAGCGTCAATCGACAAATTGCCAAAAACAAGTCGCCATAGACATCATCATGAACGTACCGCCATGAATGAACCATCACAATCAAAACGCCACAGGTGGACGTGTCTTCGCGGTATCACGTCATGTTCGAGACTTGCGAGCAATCCGAGTGATTGCGAGAGAGAGATCCGAGCCGAGTAACTGCGAGAGAGCGAGTCGAGTGACCGCGAGAGATCGAGTCGAGTGACCGCGAGAGATCGATCCGAGCGACTGCGAGAGAACGATTTTCGATGAGTAACTGCGAGAGAGCTATCCATGACGAGTAACCGCAAGAGAGTGCTCTGTGCCGAGTAACTGCAAGAGAGCGAGTCGAGTGACCGCAAGAGATCGATCCGAGCGACTGCGAGAGATCGATCCGAGCGATTGCGAGAGATCGATCCGAGCGACTGCGAGAGATCGATCCGAGCGACTGCGAGAGAATGATCTGCGCCGAGTAACTGCGAGAGAGCTATCCATGACGAGTAACCGCAAGAGAGCGATTTGTGCCGAATAACTGCAAGAGAGCAAGTCGAGTGACCGCGAGGGATCGATCCAACGACTGCGAGAGAACGATCTGTACCGAGTAACTGCGAGAGAGCTATCCATGACAAGTAACCACGAGAGAGCGATCTGTGCCGAGTAACCGAGAGAGATCGATCCGAGCGATTACAAGAGAACGATTTGCGCCGAATAACTACGAGAGAGCTATCCGAGTGAATGCGAGAAAGCGATCAACACCGAGTAACGAGTAACCGCGAGAGAGAGATCTGGATTCTCCCAAGTTTGATATGCTTTGAAGATAGTTCTCCTTGGACCTCCTCTTTCTAGCGCCAACTGTTTGACCCAAAAACGGTGTTTATGTTGGTGATGTTTGTTGGAATCATACAATAAAGAATCTAAGGATAAAGATTAGATTCTTGAGGTTTAGGAGAAATCTTCATAGAATCAAATGAGAAAAAGAACATCCAAAAGACTTTATTAATCAAAGATTGCATTACAAGAATGATTTCTAGTGTAAAGTAAATCAAAGAATGTATAAAATCCTTATAGGATGTGTTCTAAATCTAAATGGGAAAGAGAGAATGATCACTTTCTAAAGAGAGGTGTCTCTTTATTTATACAATGAAACCTAAGGCTTCATATTAAAATGAGCCTAATTTATTGTCTAATAGTCATTGAGAGAGGATTAATTTATTGTCTAATCTATATTATTAAAAGAGAAATACCCATTTGAAAATGTCCTTACTTCATTAATTAAACTCCTTTTTTTTTCTTGTCTTTTTCAGTTGCATTTATGAAATATCATAAAACGAATAAAATTGTCTAATTTATTACTTGTCTTTTCAGTTACATTAATGAAATATGCTTAAATGAATTTAAACTTCCTATTTTATTGTTTGTCTTTTTCAGTTACCTTAATGAAATATCTTTAAATAAATTTGGACATAATGTCATTTAATCAACAAAAAAAACTCATGAGTTATCCTTACGTGCATAATTTTAATAATGAAGATTTTTAAAAACGTGCATCATTAAAATGTTACCTAAAACATGCATCACTAATATATAACATGCATCAATAAAACTAGAATTTGACTCACACAATTGTACGAATATTACTTTCAGCTGATTAAATTTAAAAATAATTATTTATTCAAAAAATATTAAGAATGACTATGTTTTTAAAAATTATATGGTATTATTTGCTCATAACTCATTTGTCATTTGATAAATTGTTAGAAAAATGTTTTTAGCATAATATAACTCAGTTGTCATTTGCTAAATTTATGGTTTTTATTTATATTTTGTATTATTTAATTATAATATTTTCATTTTATATTTGAAAGATAAATGAATTTTCTTTCAAACAATATTTTTGTAAATGTATTTTTTAAAAAATAATCAATTAAAATTGTTATTATCATTGAATGTCATTATTTTTGACATAATTAGAGTTTTCGTTTACATCACAACTTATCATATTTTAGGATAATTTTAATTTAAAATATAATTTTCATATTTTTCAAACAAATTCTAAAAATATTTTTTAAATATTTTGCTATTTGAGTTGCATTTCAAATAAAAAGGTAAAAATATTAAAAATATTCTAATTAAAATATGTAAAATTTAATATAGTTTTAAGAAAATGGTCAAAATAAAAAAATTACACATAAAATAATCATGATTTTTGTTAACTGGGTGGATCATTATTTATATGATATCGCACACGAAAGAAAATTTTCTGTTTTAAAAATTATCTAATTAACTTTATACTCATTTTTTTTATATTTTATATGATATTACACATTCGTAAAAAATAGATAGTTTAAGATGCAAAAAAAATATTTACTTAATGAATATAATATGAACGAATATTACAAATACATCATTTAATAAAATAAATATTTAAAAACTGAAAATTCATATCCGCGCAGGATCTAGTGGGCATTGAGAGAGGATGTAAATCCATCCCAACAATGACCACCACAAACTACCATAAAACTAAATATAGAAGATAGGATTGACCCAACACATCCAAAAGCAAGTCTTTAACACATTGTAACCGTCAACCGATCATGAAAACCAGAAAGGAAGTTGTCATGGGACGGATGCAGATGAAGTTTTAATCAAAGGAAGATGATATATGTATAACACAATAGAGGGGAAAACCAAATTGAGTTTTGGTGGGTGGATTAGGTGCATACCAAGACAAAAACGCCAAGGAGGCCTTTCATGGGGGGTATGGCCTGTCGACACAAACATGTGAAACCAATACTGGTTTCCTTATTCTCTAGCTTGTTCCTTTTTTATTCAACCAAAACAAATTAGACTCTTTTTTTTTGTGAAAAGGAAAACAAATTAGATTTTCCCTCTATTATTCTATACATATCATCTTCCTCGGATTCTCTCAGATCTTATAGCTCCCATTGATATTGTTTTGTTTAATTATCCAACTTATAAATATAACTCGAAATCATTTGTTCTTCTGCACCGTTGTTTCTGGTTTGTCGTCGACGCAATAATTTAACATTCATACATAATATACACTATATTCTTTCTTTCCTTTTCAAAAAAAAAAATCGTGATTCTAATTTCTAAACTAAAGTCCACGCTGATCTTGGGGAGATTTAACGTAGTCCTTTCGACGTCTATAATAAATAACTACTAGAAGATAACAGAGTGCATGTGCAAAATGAGTTTTTATACTAATGTTTGTTCATTAAATGGTTTTAACATTTTGAAACACTACAATCTTTATCGATTGTAAAATGACGAATACAAATGTTGGTCTCTTAAATGTATCATCATTGTTGAAGGGTTAATGTGTTACAACTCATTTTAATTATTTTTAAGACTTTATATCCATATAAAAAAAAAATTTGCAGCTGACACAAATTGCAAATAGACACAAATTGCAAATACCAAATATGCAACATCAATAGTAAAATGACGAAATGAGATTAGGTTTTCTACTCTCGAATTTTTTACTATTAACTCTGCATAAGTGATTTCATTTTCTACTTCTATAAAACTGTGTTTTCCTTCTCATTTTTGTTTCACTGATATGAGTTTTGTTTATTTTTTTATAACTTCTTCTGTGAATTTGGTGAATTACATAAGTGTAAATTTAAAAAGATGGACATCTGTAAAAATTAGTTTCACTCTAGATACATAACTCAAAATCAAATTTTTGAAGAAAATCATCGGCAAACTCTATTCACAGGTTAGTGTTCACATCTAATATATCAAGCTGTTATAGAATATAAGTGCAGACTCGAAATATAAATGTCTGTCTAGTATATGTTCACCAGTTCGGTCTAAAAATCATCTAATTGTAGATCAACAAAACAAATTACTTATTTAATTAACCTACGCTTTTGAGGTTTAGTTACTCTTATATGATAAAAAATATATATAATACTTTACCATGCAAATATATGTAAATTATGTATAAAATAATGACTTTTTATTTATTAAATGATAAATCAGAAAACTTATAATAAATAGTTCAAATATCTCATTCTTACAATTATAATAGTTAGATAGAATATTATGAAGAAACAAATAGTAGACGAATGATCAAATCTCTCATTCTTCAAACAAAATCAAAAAGGGGTGATTGGAATCTTGTCATGATATTTCATTATTTAGGAATAAAAATCAAGACAAAAATATTTAATCGGAATGAATAATTTTTATATATATATATATACTTCTTCTAATATTAAAAATCACTTCGATTTGAAGAAGTGTATTTTTTAGATTGTCACGATCAAATAACATATTAGAAATCACCTATTTAAAAAATAATTTGTATACATAAAAGTATATACATTAGAGTAAGCACATAAATCAATACCAATATATTTTGTTTATTTACAATCATGTTTTTGATAAATAATCAAAACAATCATTTTATTTAATTTATATGGTATATAATAAAAATTTAGTGATATTGACATAGATATATATATATATATATATAGTATATTTTAATATAAATATTTATTATTAACACTTCCTACTCATATGATTTTATTAACATTATTATATTTACTGTAACAAAAATTTAAACTGTTAATCACAAAACTTTTAATATGAAATTTATCAATACAAATTTCAAAATTAAAATATTAAGATCTCAATAATTTTTCAATGCAAATTTTGAAATTAATCTTTATATATTTTATATAGTATATAATTTAATTTAAGCAATATTAATATATATATATATATAATATGAAAATCTGTTAATGAGACTTCATTTTTTTAAACAATATTAAAAATATAACATATAAGAATTATTTGTTATATTTTGAATATTTTAAAACGACTATAACTTACTAAAAATGGTGAAAGTCTCACATTGAAAATTTTGTGATCAATGATTTAATTTTTTTTAAAGCAATATACAAATGATCATAAATCGTATATGAATATGAAGTCTCATCTATTTATGATTTATGATCATTTTTATCTTGTTTGAACAAAAAAAATAAAACTATTGATCACAAATTTTTTAATGTGAGACTTTTACCATTTTTAGTAAGTTGTAGTTGTTTTAATAATATAACATTAAACAAAAAAAATAGGATACAAAAATTGTTATCAAATATTTATTATTCATAATCATTAATTGTCATATATATGTTAACTATATTAGGTAATTCGGTAACTTTTATTTAAGGAAATAATTGAAAATATTCTTTTGTACACTAATAATCAATTTGATAATTAGTTTAATAAAAAGTATAATGTATATTTGTGTGGACCAATTTATTTTTCTAAAGATTATAATAATATCTTAGTGACGTCACGTTACTGCATGATTAATACATAGAGGATAACTTAAAAAGCAGGGAGAGTATTTGAATCATAGTCTCCTAGTCACATAATGAAGTCATTAAACATTTTAACTACCATAAGTTATATAGAATCTATTACTCTGAGAGAAGGTAGCCATGGGTCAAGTCAAGATGTTACACGTACCATCCACACTTCAGTTCCTGACATTTTTGTAAGCACCAAATTTATTAGATAGGCAAATTTGATATGTAAAACAAAAATTTAAAAATAACATGAATAAAAAATACAACAATATAATACCGTAGTTTGGAAAAGAACTAGGTTGAAGCAGAGTCGAGATTAGATCTCTTTCCTTAATCCTTTAAACGTCCGTAGTGTGCCGGTTTGATACGTTTAAGAATCCCAGGATACAACTGCATATATCTTCAGTCTCACAGCACTTCAGAACCAAAGCCTGTCGAACCTATTTCTATGTTATACTCTCAGACACAAAAAAAAAAAAAAAAGAAGAAAGTGGATTTTTTTATGTATTGGATGTGTATTCTAGAGAATATGACTTGCTTCCCTTTTATAATCAACTAAAAGGGTCCAACACTAAGTCATAAGTGGAGCATTGAATCACGTCAAATGTCATAAAGAATATTGATTCTTTTTGACCATTTTCATAACGTTAACAGTCAAAAAAAAATATTGTAAATTTGAATAAATCAAATACCAATAACATTTTCTTTAATGGGTTAGATTTTATATGAAGACAAACATATAAAATTTTCATGAATAAGATTTAAGTATAAATCCACATTCAAACCCAAATATTCATTGTGAGACATTTGCTAGGTTTTATACTTAGCAAAATCTAAAGTTTTATAAATTATAAAACTCTCACATTGGATCTCCATTTCTCATTCACAACAACTCTTATTTTGACAAGTAGTTACACTACTTCATAGTGTACAACACCCGGTTATTCCAACGAACGTTTTCGCTCGGAAACGTACCACAAATGATCTAAAACCATTTTGTCAAAAACGAGTTCCAACAATTTTCACTAAAAGCTTATCGGGAATGTTACACAAGGAATTTCGAGCCTGTTTTAACTTATTGATCCCCACTTCGGTGGTTTTTAATATGTTATTTGATCCTGACAATCTCAGAAATATATTTATTCAAATCGAAGTGTTTTTTAATGTTGAAAACACTATATATATATATATATTATTTCATTCAGATTAAATAATTTAGTCTTGATTTTTATTACTATAAAGATTTTAATGAAATATCATGACAAGATTTCAATCTCCTCTTTTTGAGTTTGTTCGAAGAATGAGATATTTGATCATTCGTCTAATATTTATTCTTCCTAATACCCTATCTAGCTATTATAATTGTAAGAATAAGAGATTTGAACTGTTTATTATAAGTTTTCTGGTTTATCATTTAATAAATCAAACTTATTAGTTTATACATAATTTACATATATTAAAATGATAAAGTATTATATATATTTATTATCAGTATAATCTTAAGTAACTAAACCTCAAAAGCGTAGGTTAATAAAATAAATAATTTGTATTGTTGTTCTAGAATTAGATGATTTTTAAACCGAACTGGTGAATATGTATACTAGACAGACATTTATATTTCGAGTCTGCACTTATATTCTATAACAGTTTGATATATTAGATTTGAACACTAACCTGTGAATAGTTTTCCGATGATTTTTTTCAAAATTTTGATTCTTAGATAAGTATGGAGTGCAACTAATTTTTACAGATGTCCATCTTTTTTAATTGACACTTATGTAATTCACCAAATTCATAAAAGAAGTTTATTTATTTTATTTTTTTTTGTCATCCATAAAAGAAGTTTAAAAAGAAACAAAACTCATATTAATTAAACACAAACGAGAACAAAAGAACAACTTTATAGAGGTAAAAATGAAATCACTTATTTAGAGTCAACTGTAAACAAATCGAGAACAAAAAACATAATCTCCTTTCGTAATTTTACAGTCGATGTTGCCTATTTGGTTTTGGTGATTTGTGTAAGCCTCAAAACTTAATTTATTTTTGTGCATATGAAGTCTTAAAAATAATTAAAATAAACTGTAATATGTTAACTCTTCAACAACGATGATAGATTTAAGAGACCAACATTTGTATTCATAATTTTACGATCGATAAAAATTGTAGTGTTGCAAAAACCATTTATCATCTAGTATAACATATTTTGTTATTCGTTTAAGATAGATTGCAATCTTGTATATAATATATGTTCCTGATATTGTGTAACGGCTTGTCAAAAAAAAATGTGTAAGGGCTTGTCCTATATAATCTGATGTAACACAACGATGAATAATAGGAGAGAAACTTCAAATTTTTCATAGTCTGGGGCTTTGGCTTGGAACACCTCAGGTCCATAAAAAAGTTATATAGAAACTATAAAGTGAAATGTTTGAAATGAAACAAGAAAAACAAAACGATCAAATTATGCAAAATGATGCAAAATTTCGAGAATGATTATATTTAAAGATTCTGTTGCAGAAAAAAAAAAGTATTTCAAAATCCTAATAAACTCTTCTCTGGATTTCTCATGGTTTGATTTGATGTAAATGCTTGTTAGGTAGGCATGCCTATGTGATTTTGATTGAGATAGAGATATCTATGCGAGTGACAACTATTGAGTAAATATGATGAATACTTCCGTGGCCGCAGCGATTGCGGAAGTTTGCGGATGTGAAAGTTTTCGAATGTGGATTTTCAAAATATATTAAGCATTTCATATGATTGACACAACGTTTAAAAATTATTGTGTTTACGAGTTATTTTTGACTAATTTATCCACATATGCAAAAGTTAATTAATAAAAAATATTTAATAAACTAAAAAAATTATTTTAAAATTATCCACATATGCAAAAGTTAATTAATAAAAAATATTTAATAAACTAAAAAAATTATTATAAAATGATAATTTTAAAATCCAATAACAAAATAGTAAATATATAAAAATTATATTTATAAAATCATAGTACTGAACTTTTATAATTTATGTCTGGGTTTGTATATGTATATATGTATATTAATGTTGAAACAATTATAGTAAATAGTTTGCTTTAAACTTTTATAATATAAATTAATATATATATACTAATATATCTTAGTATTTATATTATCTAAATTTAAAAATATTAAAACATATTTTACATTTATATAACTTTTACTTAAAATAATGTTTTATTTTCCTGCAACCACCATCTGCAACCATAAATACTAGATGAAATTAGTTTTTGATTTTGAGAAGTTTGAGACGGTGTAAAACAGTATATGACGTTTTTGTGATTGTTTTAAAACGCTAAAGATCGCTATCACCCGCAGATGATGCGTTTGCGGATAGTAGCGGCAAATAATTCAAGCCCTAAAACTTTTATTAGATCTTGTACTTATTGCTCTTTAGGAATTCAAATCACATCTAGAGTTAGGAGATCGATCATAAATGATGGTTTTTGGCTAGTTTGATCACACAAAGTGGTTTTTGAAATCTTAGATGCATAGATCCTTGTGACTATGGAGCAATCATCTATGCTATATAGTATCAGTAGTTATATAGTTCAAAGTTATTTCATATCCCATTTAAATTACTTATAAATGTGGTCACACTTGCTTGTGAAATCTCAATTTATAGTGTCTATATTGTTCTCTCCACTATCCCTGCGAGTTAACATAATTTTATCTACCTTTAATTCTTTACCACGTTTCCATTTAGAAGTTAATTAGTTTACCATACAGTTAATTATATAAGCAGTATTCGATATATCTTTCATATTGGCTTGATCCCACACATTAGGGTGTTGCAGCTATGCAAGATTAAGGATGGCAGATTTGAATATTTTCCTTCCAAAATATACAATTTGGTTCCGCTGCGTCAAATAGTTTTTCTTGACTATTTTTTGTCAACTCATAATATATTTCCATAAGCAAGAAATCTAATTCATGTTAATTAATGTTTAAAAATATAATTTTGGGATTAGAAAAGCAAGGTGGGAGAGATTAAAGGCGCAAAAAGCGGAATCCTAGGCTCAATGGTTCTCAAGGGCCTATGAAGTCTATTATTTGCAAACTCCACGTTCCAACTATGATTTAGGCTTTTTGCTAGATGCAAAGTTAAAGTGTTATATTCATCTCGATCATAGTTTTATCAATTCATAACCTGAAAACAAATAAAAAGACGCAACCTCTTTTTGGGCAAACACACGGTGGTGGAGTTTAAATAACTCAATGTCTTACCGAGACATAATTTTTCTTTTTTAATCTCACATTATGCTGATATTAATTTTTCCTGTCTGCTTAAATTTGAGCATATCTTTCGTTAAGTCATCAGTGTTTCCCTATTTGGTAACAGGCGCCATTCTTAATTGTATGTTCAGTACTGTTATAGCCTACCGTTTGAAGTCATATTATGAATTTGAAAGGCAAACAAAAACAGTGCTTTTCTAAATCAAGTATATTCACACAAATAAAGTAGAGAAAGCGCAAATGTTGTCTTAAAGCATTATGAAAATTATCTGCGCATTGGGGTGCCTGTCTTGTTCTGACAATATAGCTCTACATTTTTTTATATTCGCATCTTTTTATACACAACTTTGGGAGGTCACTCAGGGTGGTGTTAGCGTGGGAAATAAAATTCATTGCTAGTCACTATTTGAGAAAATGATGGGAAATCTTTTTGGCATTTTGACTCTGGTCAGATGGACTCATGATTATGGAAGTAAATTATTGAGGTTATGAATGGAAGGGCTGGGCAAGTGCAGTTCTTCTGCGATACATTCACCATTCACGTTTTTCTATTTACAAAAACAGTTTAAGCAGGAGATCTGCATACAGTTTAATATTTTTGTCTTTTTTGTGGAAAAAACGGCATGCAAATCTCATCTGCTAACATTTGGTGGTGTTGATCTGTTTTTCTTCTTTTTGATAATAAATAATTTTGTTACAAACACTTAACTTTAAAATATATTTATCTGATTTTATAAATAATGTACAATGATTAGATCAAACTATATAGTTTACACTAATATTGTTTGTGTTGTTTAAAAATTATAAGCATGACGTTCAATCGCCGACAAAACACAACATTTTCTTCCTAGAAGATATAAATCTTCCTACATAAATATCAACAAGGGTAAGTAGTTAATATTTTTTTTATGTTTTAAAATAGTTAATATATAGGTAAATGATTGAAATTTTGTAAATCTATTGAGAGAAGACAATTTTAAATGAAATCTTAACCGAGAACATGTATTTATTGAGTTGTACGATCAAATAATTTTCATGACTAATTACCGTTTCAAATATCTTACACCCACTGGTAGAGAGTTTCCCGGTGGTAAATTTAACCAAAAGTTCAATATTAGTGTAACCTACCGGTTCTCTCAAGAAAATCTTGATCACCTAAAAAGAAAATAAAAGAAGTAAGTATCTTATAAAACATTTACATGTATTTCAGCCGATCTTATAGCATCTAAGATATTTGTTTAGATATCTAGGTGTGATTTTTGTTGTTTTAATATATAATCTATAGTTTTGAACTGATTTTGTCATTCATAAGTTATAATAAATTATTTGACCGGTTTGATCTGCTTCTTTCCTGCATAATCCGCTTGATTTGCATTTATCCCGTATGATCTGCACTTATCTTGTTAGGTCTGTACTTGTCCTATTTGATCTGCATGATCTGTTTAATCTGCCCCGTTTGAAATGCTTTTAACTTTCAAAGCCTGAATCATCCAAGAAAATTCTTCGGTGAATTCTATAACTGTAACTGTTCTATGACATGACTATATATAAGTATCAGATAATGGCTAGACAAGTGCAATTCATTTCGTTTTGTGAATTACAAATGAAGAAGTTCTTCTATTTCCTTCTATATACACTGTACGTTGATTCAAATTTAATGTTTAATTATTTTGAAAATCCAGGTAAAATTTTGAATATAGATATTCTGATGTTAATAGTGTAAATATCTCTTGAAGTATGCAATGGAGTATTATTTTCTGACGCATATAAAATGAAAGACTCGCAAATATATGCTATGGGGCCCACCATGTTTTTTTTTTCAACTTGATCATCTCTTTAACACTATTCACCAAAAACAAAAAATTACACCAAGCCCCATAAATTAAAAAGAAAAAAACTTTAAAATCCTTCTCTCTGGATCTTCTTCAAGCTTAAAGCCATTTAGGGTTTATTTGAGCTTCACACTTTCCTCGATTTTTGAAGTATCTCATGAGCCTTACCTCCTTTCTGGGTAATCCCTCTTCTTTTAGATTTTTTTTTCTAAACCATTATTCTTCATTTGCACTTTATCTTCTACTGTAACTCTCTTTGATTGCTTTATCATGAGATTTGGGGACCGTATTCAGGAGGTTTCTCTGGTGGGTTTTTCCTTCTTTTTTTTCTGACCTTTCATTTTCTCTATGTGGTGTTGTTCTCTCACTGGCCTTTGTCCAGTTTCCGTTTGTAATTAATTTGTTTTAATTTTCTGGGTTTATCTTTGTTTCACATTTGAGATTTGCTTGTGGAATATTTCTTGTTAATTTATTGTAATTAATTGGATTAAATCGATTCATCACTCCTTGCTTCAGCTACTATAGTCTTTGTTTCCTAATATATTCAATTCATGAGATCTGAGACTTACTTCAACCATTCTTCTTCTAACGCGGTTTGATTTTTTGGTGTAAATAATTGTTTCTGTTCCCATTACTCAACTAATCTTTACTTTCCAAAGACTCTGCCTTTTTTTTTTTATAAAAAAATGTCTTCTTTAAAATCTTATGTTGTGTAGGGTTTCATGATTGTGACCTATAACCTATTAATTTGCAGCCCTTTTGTAGATCTGTTTGCTTCATCTTTTGGCTTCTCCACTTCCTTTTTTAAAGTTTACTTCTTTTTCTTATTTCTTATCAATCTACACACATTGAAGTTGCTCACTTTCATTGTGACTGTTCTGTTCTTTACAAGTTTTTTTTCTTTGTCTTGTTCTTTTTTCAGGTACCTCTGATTGTTGCACAAGTTTAGAAACATATCACAGAAGAAGATAAATGACTATGCGTAACTTTGATTCCTCAGAGTTTTAGATACTGTGCAAAAAGCCTGTTGCAATGGGTTCATGTGAGATTGTGGAAGAGAAGGATGAAGTCAGATTAGCAAAACATTATGGTAAATCTGTTTTGGGATCATCAAGCAAAGATTTGGAGGGGAAGCAGCGAGAGTATCATGGTTCTCTTGAGTATGACATTGATAAGCTTTTTCAATCTATACCTTTGAAACCACCATCAACCAGGCTACTGAGCTCTTCTTTCCATAACATTGCAACAAGCGCGAGTGCTGGTCCAAGCAGGACCACAAGCCCTTCAAATAGAATCGCCATGAAGAAACCGGGGACGCCTCAGTCCCCTAGAGTTTTTGGTCTCTCTGATTCAGTCTCTTTGAAGCAGGCTCTGAGGGACCGTTGCATTTCCAAGGCCTCTGAGATGGCTGCTCAGAAACGGTTGTCCAAATCAGCAGCTGCGTCTCCGAGGGTCTCGGAAGCAGACAGGATCAAGAGTTTGTATATCCAGGTTTCGAATGAATCTAGTAGAAGGTCCAAGGGTAAAGCAAGCTTGGTTGAGATGCCTTTAATGCCGGAACAAGATAAACCAAGTTCTTCAAGGTGTGTACCTCCGCGGTTTGAAGAGCCTTCTGACACCATCTATGAGCTATCTCAAGCTGGAACCAGTTTGGGAAATGAAATGCAGGAGATTAAGCCGTTGCATCAATCCAACAAGTCTTGTCTGAGTTCTGACAGTGGAGATTCTGAGATAGAGTTAGATGAAAACGTTACCTCTCTTGAAGATGATGTGAAAGAAATAGACAAACATGTTACATCACTGCCTTCTGATTCTAGTAAGATAGATAATGCGAGGGAGCTTGAAGAGAAAGCTCTCTCTTCCACTCTGGATATGGAGCAGAAAGGGAAGTTGGATAACGCAGCTAGCTCAGGAACAGAGAAGAGCAAAACAGTACGCAAGGTAACAAGAATGATTCCACGTCCTAAGCAGCAGCCGAAGAAGAAGATTTTGGTAAAAAAGAAGTTAAAGATCGGGATCGTTTCTGTAACTAACACAACGAAGAAGGATGGAGAAAGCGAGACTTCCTTAGAGTCTACTTCAAAGAAACTCATCTGCCAAAGATGTCACTCTTCGTTGAAGAGCACCAGCATAGATAACCCACCTCCTCCCTCTTATACCACTAGTCATGATCCTCAGTTATGCTCAGACAGTTTGAGCTCTATTTCAAATAACGTTGGTAAAGAAGCTAATCAAGTAGCAGATGAGAACTCCTCTGGCTCTGAAGCTGAGATCGTCGTCATGAAACAAGCTGTTACCTCGAGTAAAGACAGTGGTAACATCGCAAGAGATGAGAAGGAAGCAGAGAATAATCCAACTTCAAGTGAGAAATTCGAATTCTCCCTGAGCTCAAAAGACAGTCTTGGAGATTACAGCTGGAGCACAAGCATGAGTGAAGGGAGCAATATAAGCAGGTTTAGCTGTGGGAACAAGCCTCACATGTCGATGGATGTGAGATGGGAAGCGATCAAGCACGTCAAGTTGCAATACGGCTCTTTAGGATTACGACGCTTCAACCTTCTCAAGAAACTCGGTTGCGGAGACATAGGAACAGTCTATCTCGCCGAGCTGATTGGTACAAACTGCTTGTTTGCCATAAAGGTGATGGACAACGAGTTCTTGGCAAGAAGGAAAAAGAGTCCAAGGGCACAAGCTGAACGTGATATACTCAAAATGTTGGACCATCCTTTCCTTCCTACACTATACGCGCAGTTTACTTCGGATAACTTGTCTTGCTTAGTCATGGAGTATTGTCCCGGAGGAGATCTTCATGTGCTTAGACAGAAACAGCTAGGCAGATGTTTCCCTGAACCTGCAGCAAGGTAAAAGATTGTCTTCTTCACTCGCGCCATCTAGATCTTACTTAAAAACTGATGATTAAAATTTGGTTTTCAGGTTCTATGTTGCGGAGATTCTACTTGCATTGGAGTATTTGCACATGCTTGGTGTTATATACCGAGATCTGAAGCCTGAGAACATTCTAGTCCGTGAAGATGGACACATTATGCTTACGGACTTCGACCTCTCACTCCGTTGTGCAGTGAACCCTACTCTTCTCAGGTCAACTTCTCCTCCAGGGAACGATCCCGCGAGAGTGTCAGGTCCATACAACACCTCCAGCTGCATACAACCATTCTGCATCACCGAACCATCTTGCCAGGTTTCGTGTTTCAGCCCAAGGCTCTCCTCAAACCAACAACAAGGTGGAAAACCGAAAAGAGCTGATCAATCTTCGAGGATCCAACAACGCTTGAAGAGATCATTGCCTCAGCTCGTGGCTGAGCCAACAGAAGCGAGATCCAACTCCTTTGTGGGAACACACGAGTACTTAGCTCCGGAGATCATCAAAGGAGAAGGACACGGCGCTGCGGTTGACTGGTGGACGTTCGGGGTTCTTCTTTACGAGCTTTTGTACGGGAAAACACCTTTCAAAGGTTACAACAACGACGAGACTTTGGCTAATGTTGTCCTGCAGAACGTCAAGTTTCCAGATAGCCCGCTGGTGAGCTTCCAGGCGAAGGATTTGATCAGAGGGCTTCTGGTTAAGGAACCAGAGAACCGGTTCGGGTCAGAGAAAGGTTCAGCAGAGATCAAAAGACATCCTTTCTTTGAAGGGTTGAACTGGGCTCTGATCCGGTGCGCAATACCGCCTGAGCTGCCTGATTTGTATGAGTTTGGAGGTGGACCAGGTTCGCCTGGAGGCAATGATGATAGGTATCTTGAATGTAAAGCCATAGGTGATCATCTTGAGTTTGAGTTGTTCTAAGCTAAGCAAGGTTCATTAAGAAAAGACAAGAAAATTTTCTGGTAGAAGAAGCATTCAGATGTAAACGTTGTTGTAATGTATCATATAAAATCCTTTTTAAGTTCTCAAAAGTCTAGTAGTATGTATAAATTAAAGTTATTTTCCTTCTCAACAAAGATTGCATCACTGTTGAAGAAAAGCTCATCTTTGATCATCAGATTGGGCTCCACCAAAATTGATTTTATAACTTTTACTTTTGGCGGGATTGCTTGGTTTGATTTTGGAATGGTGTAAAAGCAAAGCAATTACGTTTCAGAAGATTGAATTGAAGCAAAAGCAAAAGACACTTTTAAAGTAACCATAAATAGATGTTGGGAAAGACATGAGAGACTTGTTGTAATTAACAAAGAAAGAAAGACAAGAATGAGTAGCAAGAACTTGGGAGCTGCTCCTGCTGCAGGTTCTGGAGGCAATATCAACGGTAAGCTTCCAATGGAGGAGAACGAAGAAGAAGAGATGTGGAAAGTGACTGTGTCTAGGTTTCAAGCAAGAGAAGAAGAGATAGAGAGGAAGAAGATGACTGTTAAGGAAAAAGTTCAACAGAGGCTCGGTTTTGCTGAGGAAGCTACAAGATGCTTGACTCAAACATTGGAAGTAAGTACATCAAAGCCTTTATTTGGTTTAGACATGGTGACATAAAGAAGTTGATAATGTTGTAACTAAAAACAGGAACTGGAGATAATGGGAGATCCAATGAGAAAAGAAGTTGGAATGGTGAGGAAGAAAATCGACATGGCGAATCGAGATATCAAATCTTTGGCTCAAAGCTGTCAGAAGAAGGTTCTTTCAGAATATTTTTTTAAAAATGTTTTGTGAACTTTGTAGTTCTGCTTAACAGAAGAGAATGATGTGGACCAGGAGAAGGAATACAAAGAGACATTGGAAGCTTTCAACGAAAAGAACAAAGAGAAAACTCACCTTGTTTCCATGTTAATGGAGGTAATATGGTCCAAACCATATTCAAAGACTTGAAGCTTTGTAGAATATTCTTAGAGCAGATCTAAAGTGTGTTAGTGACCTTTGTTTGGCAGCTACTGGCTGAAAGCGAGAGATTAAGGATGAAGAAACTGGAGGAAATCAACAAGACTGTTGGAACTTTGCAATGAGGAGAGGAAACACTCCACATGGATCTTACCTTTAAATTTCGTATTAGACTCTCTATTCAGGTCATTTCAATTAAAAGTGAGCTAAGATGTCGCATGATGCACTATTAAAGAATGATTTTTCTAATGCTTAAGGGTAAAATACTATTTTGTTTAATGGAAGATATCTTTGTACACAAAAGATAATGTCACAAGCAAACAAACATCAAAATATTCATATATCTAAAACTAGCTCTTATAGAGAAATGTTACAATCAAGCCAAATTTGTCATTACACGTTTCCCTTTTACTCTGCTGGCTCACCGTTCACATACCTGTTTGCGTAATCTAAGTACTCCTGCAAGTAATAATCAAAATATAAAAGTGGTTTCCAAGCAAGAAAGGAGGCGAATAGAAGACAGACTCATCAAATAGTCTCATACCAATGCAGAAATGAGTGACCGTACCTGAAGGATAACTACAGCGGCAAACTTGTCCAACATTGTCTTCTCTTGAACCGGATGCAGCTTCAAGGGCTTCAGCATCAGCTCAACAGTCTGTGGAACAGTATTACATGAGATCTTATAGCTTATAAGTAAAGTGATTATATGCTAACACTTATGTTTGATATAACTTGCAAGATTTCTAAGCCCGAATAAACTATATACCTTTGATGATAACCGCTCGTCCCAATATGTGTATTTCGCATCCTTGAGTTTCTCGGTTTTACGAAGTTCCTCAATGAAAAGATTCACAGTGACAACCTGTTCCAATTTGAAAACTCCACTTTCTAGTTATAAGTGCTAGTCAAGAGGACACATACTTAGCAATTCAGTGAGGGGAAAAAAACTTACGTCTTCAACATTGTTCAGTTTGCCAAATGGATAACCAACCACTAAGCCCGATACAGAAAATGCTTTGACCTGCAACGAGTAAAAGGGCAGTACCCGAACAGAATTCATAAGTCTACTTGTTGAATGTTGGTAGATTATATACAATGTCAAGAAACTAGTGTTGGATCATATAACTTAATAGTAAAGTTTCAAGGAGAAACTAAAAACATCTAAAAAAGATTAAACAGCTTATAAATGGTGGTTTCTACACTTCTTAACACTGTATGCTTGTTTAGCATCTACTTACAATCTGGCTACAGCTAAAACACAAGAACAAGCAACCTACCAGGTTCTGGAAATCAGTAGCCATCAAGTCAATGTTTGTTTTCTTCCTGAGCAGAACACTACAAGAGAGAAGTAAACATTTCAACTAATATCTGATTGAACAATTTGACTAAAACTTAAAAAGGTAAAATGTACCTCAGTGGTGAAGCAATCATGTTAGAAGGATCTGAAACAGCTAAACCGACATACTTATCACCAACATCTAACCCTAGGAACCGACCAGGGACTGACACTTTTGTCGTCTTCAACGCATCACCTAGTATTAGTAACTTCAATGGCTTCACATACTTCATTATCTGCACAAACAGCTCAATCAAACTTCCGAAGCAGCTGAACGAACTTTGAGGATTGTTTGTACCTAAAGGAACCTTCAATCAGACAAATGAAACTTTCAGCACGAAATTTCAGACGGTGAAGACTTGAAGAAGAGCCAGCGAGTTTAATTTTAAGGTTGACCTGACAGATTGTTTACTTTAAACCGGAAATCAGCTGGTTCGGAGTGGTTTAAGTGTTTTTTTTTTGGAAATTGTCTCGGTTTAGATTATACCGGATTTCTCTAGTCAAAATTACTACATTTACTACATGCAGTCGGTTCTTTATGATAATTCTAAATATTTTGGATAAAAAGAATACTTCAATCATTCATTTTTTTGGATAATTCGGTTTATAATTAGTACTAGGTGGTTGCTCGAAAATTCGCGGATACAAATATCGTATAAAATATATATTATGTATACAATGTTATAAGTTTTAAATAATAATTAGAAACATTAAAATATAATTTTTAACTTCAAATAGTTTAAAAATCAGTCGTAAAGTTTCTATAAAAATAACTGATGAATATTTATTAATAACAAATGCTTGTGGAATTATATATGTAATTATCAAATTAACTTCACCAAGACATATTATGCATCTTTCTTCGGTCTTTTTTATTTTTTTTCAATATCATTTAGTTCTTTTTATTACATTTTTGCTAATGTTTTCCTAATTTTTTACATATTTTTTTGCTAAATATTTATTTCTCTTTCTAAATGGTAATACAAAACATACCATCAATAAAACAAGTCCACAACGACATGCCAACCGTTATTCTGGGAAAAATGTAAAAAATTATAACTACACTTCTAACATTTTAGGTCTTAATAACAAAGAACTGAAAAGCCAAAATATAAAATGATAACTTATTTGTTTAGATTATAATTATCTAAATACAGAACATATGTTAATATTGATATGATTCTTTGTCTATAAAATAAATAGTAATTTATTATATTTTATATAGGCGTCATAGTACTATGGAGCAGCACCGAACATCTCGATGTCCCCATGGGGGTGACTTTCTGAGTCGTCTGCTGCCGGCCCTTCCATCAGAATGTAAATCACCCCGCCAACTGTGAAGAGCCCGAGAGCCCGATGAAGGCGAAGGACCAACTCCCCCCCAAGGTGGAGGCGGCGCCGAAGTCTGGTGGGTTGTCAAAGAATTCCATCTATCAAAAACAAACATTGAAACGAAAGTGAGAGTCAACTAAATAAAACAATGGACTAACATATATTTGCGTTAAAATCAAAACACTGTTTTCGAAATTGTGTTTGCTTGGCCTAAAAAAGAAACACGACCCGTCCCTTGAAAAAACAAAACAAAAAATTTGATGAAATTTCTGTTCAGTAGTGAATCTAGATCTGTGAGCATTTCAGGTATTAGTTCTTTTGGATATCGGATAGTTAGGGTAGGAATCAGATGATCCAATTAGTATCCTGGATTAGAGAATTCAAAACTAAGGAGTTAAAGAAAATAAGAGACTTTTTTTAATCTCTTATTTATGTTTCAAATAAGAGATAACAATGACATTTATTAGAAAATACATATTGGTTTAGGGGGGTTATTGGGAGATGAATTTGTGTAGAGTTTGTGAATTTTAAGAATCCATTGTTATTGGTTCTTGGATTTCAAAAATCTTAGTAGAATCCATTATTATTGGTTTAAGAATTTTCAAAATCCATTCAAATTTCTTGTTATTCAAAAAGTTTAGTTATTATTGATTCTCTAATTCTACCTAAATCTAGTGTTATTGGGAGATGAATTCTATTCATTTTTACTCATAAGACTCAACTTTCAAAATATTATATGTATCCATGTGATTTTCAAAATCCTTGTGATAAAAATACTAGAAAAGAAAATGATTATTCTTACCAAATATCTATTGCACCTTAAATCTAAATTATATGTTCAAAACTATAATTCATTAAATTTATATACGTTTACAATTTTGAATATATAATTGTTCAATTTTGTATGTATCAGTATTGTTTTTTTTTAATTTGAAAGCAAAAAATAAATAATCATGCTATATGATTTAGAAAATAAATATATTCTATATTTATTTTACAAAAAATGATAAAAAAGAGGTAATACAAATTCATGAAAATCTATATCAATCTTAAAAAGTTATGATCAAATTTCATAAGTCAATTTATATATCTTTTCACAATCCACATAACTTTTTTAAATCTATCAACTCTCAAAATTCACAAACTCTACATAAATTATTTTTAAAAATATTACATATTTTTTAAATATAAATAATAATAATTACATTTACAAATCTTAATAATTTTAAAATATAAATTTTTTAAAATATTTTCAAAAAACATTTTCGAATTTCAAAAAGAAAATTTGAAAAAAATATTTTTTTTATAAAATAGAAATCTTATAAAAATTATAAAAATGTTTGAATTTAAAAAGAAAATATAAAAACAACTTTTTATTTTTTTATTTTTTATTACTTATACATATATACCGTAAGGGGTAAAATAGTCTTTTATATTTTTAATGAAACTTCTTTCGGTCATTTTCTTTTTTTTAATATTCTTTTTGTGATAAAATATTTTAAAATGGCTATTTAAGAAAATTGTTCAATTTTGTATGTATCAGTATTATTTTTTTTTTTAATTTGAAAGCAAAAAATAAATAATCATGCTATATGATTTAGAAAATAAATATATTCTATATTTATTTTACAAAAAATGATAGAAAAGAGGTAATACAAATTCATGAAAATCTATCTCAATCTTAAAAAGTTATGATCAAATTTCATAAGTCAATATATATAAATTTTCACAATCCACATAACTTTTTTAAATCTATCAACTCTCAAAATTCACAAACTCTACACAAATTCATTTCCCAATAATCCCTCCTTAGTGTTTTGGTTCATATCAAACGGTTTGTTCTGGATAAATCATATATTCTAAAATGGTACCAGAGCAACTGAGATCAAATCTCAGTTCATCGATCCTTTCTTCTGTTGAATCTGATGGAGCTCATTTACATCTCGCTCTTCGGTTAATCCGCCGGATCGAGCTTGATTCATCTTGCTCTTCGGTTGGTTATTCCGCCGGATTGAGCCGCCGTAGATCTGCTCGGATCTCGATTTCAGACTATCTGTGTATTGCTTCGATCGATCTATCATCTTCGCGATTGATTCCGTTATGGATTTATTGCTTCACTTGGAGTCGATTGTTGATGATAGATGCGGAGTTACGAATCTTGACTTACGATCTAATAACAGAGATTTTCGAAATGCATATTTGGTTCTTAGTAGGGATAAATATTTGGTTTCAACAACATATCCTAGAGTAGCATGGGATTGATAACATCTGGTTTCTGAATTGCTCGATACAGATTTCTTTATGGTGTGTTGTTGTTCGAGCTGTATTTAAATTTGGAATTGTTGAGCATCTTTTTCAGGCTGCTTCTCCCATTGAAAATGCCCGGCATAACCCTCCAGATTGGTTGGTGTTTGAAGGTTGATGAAAGTGTTGCAAGTCAGATAGAGAGATTTGATATAGACGAGGGGAAGTTTCACGTTCAGGTCGTATAAAAATATATATTATGTATACAATGTTATAAGTTTTGAATAATAATTAGAAACATTAAATATAACTTTTAACTTCAAATAGTTAAAAAAACAGTCGTAAAGTTTCAATAAATTTGATGTAAAAGTAACTGATGAATATTTATTAATAACAAATGCTTGTGGAATTATATATGTAATTATCAAATTAACTTCACTAAGACATAATATGCATCTTCTTCGGTCTTTTTTATTTTTTTCAATATCATTTTGTTCTTTTTATTAAATTTTGCTAATGTTTTCCTAATTTTTTATATATTTTTTGCTAAATATTTATTTCTATTTTTAAATTATAATACAAAACTTACAATCAATAAAACAAAAATCCATCTTAGAATTCTTTTCAATCATAACATTACCACTTATTCACTATATTATCTGACTTAAATGTAAACATTTTTAAAATCAAATTTCTCACATTTTCATTAAATATAATCCATCCAATCTTCAAAATCTAATTATTTATGAAGCATATATGGTTATTATAAGAGATTAATTATTATTATAGATACGAATATATTTTTATATGAATATGAAATCATTATATTGATTTCTATAAATTATTTTCTATTCATTATTTTATGTAGTATATAAATATAAAAAGAGTTGATCAAACATTATTACACTTTCTATAACTTTGAAAATTAGCTACCATTAATTATTATTTGTAATATCATTTAGATTATGTGGCAAGTTATAATAATTATTTTTAGACTTACTTTTTATTTTATATCTAATTAAAATAATTAAAAAAATAGAAAAAGTTTCGTTCATATTATTATTTAGTTTATAAATAAATAAAAAAGAATTGATCAAACATTATTATTCTTTATATAATTTCAACAATTAGTTTCATAAATAATTATTTGTAATATAATTTATCGACCAAACAAATCATAATAACAATTTTCTTAATCTTTCACAAATGATCGACAAAAATCACGTAAGTGACTTCTCGTTTAATATATAGGAGAATTTTTTTTATATTTTTATAAATTTTTTATAAACACATATAAATAATTTAAAATTCAGATAAAATAATTTTGTAAGCCATGATAAATAATTTTATAAATGTTTTAATTGTTTTATAAATGACCTATAAGACATATATGGACATTATAAGACATTAATAATTAATATCATTCTTTATATACAAATATAATGTTTTATATAAGAATGTGAAATCGTTATATCGATTCTAGTAATTATTTTATGTAGTATATAAATATACAAATAAACAATCAAGCATTACTACAGTTTCTACAATTTTGACAATTAGTTACCATAAATTATTATTTGTAATATCATTTAGGCTATTTGGTAAGTGATATTAATTAGTTCTTCACTTACCTTTTATATCTAATTAAAATAATTAAAAAGTTCAACCAATCAAATTATAACATTTTTTCTTAAACTCTCTCAATGATTGACACCTAAGCAAAATTCATTTAAGTGACTTCTCATTTAATATATAAAAGGATTATATAAGAATATGAAATCGTTATATCGATTCTAGTAATTATTTTATGTAGTAAATAAATATACAAATAAACAATCAAACATTACTACATTTTCTATAATTTTGACAATTAGTTACTATAAATTATTATTTGTTATATCATTTTGGCTATTTGGTAAGTGGTATTAATTAGTTTTATGCTTATCTTTTATTTTAGATCTAATTAAAATAATTATAAAGTTCAACTAATCAAATTATAACAATTTTTCTTAAACTCTCTCCATGATTGACACCTAAGCAAAAGTCATTTAAGTGACTTCTTATTAAATATAGAAAATGATTTTAGAAATATTTGGTAAATTTAAAACTGATAAGAATTAATGTTTTAGGCAAAACTGTATTCTACACATTTAGGTATGAATTCGGTTTTTGGTTCGATTTTCGATTTCAAAAACATAAAAACCATGCATATATTTTAGTTTTTCAGTTAGTTCTCGGTTCGGTTTTCGTTTAACTGTTTATATGCCGATGCCTAATTCTGTTAGTGGAGAGTAACATAATAAGCTTCAATGACTGTTCCTGAATCATTCACATTGTAACTCAAAACTTAAAAGACTGATAAGCAGCTTTGAATGCATTAAGGATATCTCATAGAGTGGACTTGAAGAGTATCATATTAGTCTTGATTATAAAAATAAAGTTCCATTGCTTATACATGTCTCAAACTTTGTTACATATATTTCTGCAGAGGGACTCACAACATCACTGAAACACAGAGAAAGACATCTGCAGAAAGTTGCAGTCTCAAAGGAAAGCTTAGAAGAGGATCACTTGATTTGGGTTGTGTAACATTTTCTTCAATGAAAGACTTGAGCTGAGATTCCCATTTGATGAAGAACACTTGACGTTGAAGAGGCTGACCTCAAGGCTTCAGCCAATGGTCCACCCATGTTGTGGTGATTCCCTCCACTGCTCCACCAATTCATGTTTTGTTGCTGCTCCCTCTCATTGTTGTTGGCTTCTTCTACTTCATCGCCTGTGGAAAGTTTTAGAGAGACGTCTGATGAAGTGTTACCGGGCATGGAGATGGACAGATGACAATTGGATGAGCTCATTGGACTTGAGGTAGAATCAGATGATCGTGGCCAGTCGTCAAAGAAAGGCCTCAGGGTGTTACCATCATCTGATCTTCCATTGATGAGTCCACTGTGAGCTTCATATGGCCTCTTTTTGTTACTTTCTTGTTTCATCCCTGAAGAACAACTGTGAGAGACAAAACTCACATCTTTTATAATTAGAACAAGACATGAACATTGTCAAAAAAAAAAAGATTCAAAACTTTTTGCTCCGTTTAAGTAGAGTATAAAGTATGATTAAGTCAATAAACATGTCCTACTAATGGCACATGATTTTCCACTATCAAACGGGATTGAGCTAGATAAATAAATCAATAACTTGAGTTGTTTTTTCTTCTTTATGAAATGTGGTCTTAGGGGAAGTGATTGCAGAATCTTAAAGCTTTTGTTTTTCTTCTATGCAGGTTTGGTCAGCTTTCAGTGAGGTCTTACCAATGTCATTATCTAGTATACATCTCTCTCTCTCTCTCTTTCTACTCCTCTGATTGAAAAGCCTCACCCAACTAGTAAAAAAAATAGATTCTATCAAATCCAAGTGTTATCATTGTCTCTCTCAACAAAGAAGGAAAATAAGAAAGTTTTTTATTATTTTTTCACAAAATAATGATAAGTATCTCTGTCACCCAATTGCCAACATTACCCCTTCCTCACAGCATCACTTCACAGTGCAATAACTATTCTCAAATCCCAAACAACAGGGAGTTTTAATAATTTCAACAGATTTATCTACTGTCATGTAGGGCTTTCCTTTGTAATTAGTCTTCCGTTATTATGAAAAACAAAACACTTGTCTTAAATCTCAATATTCTCCACCAAAGCGTATAATGACTTCAATTAAACTGAGTTTTTTTTGTGTACCTTTGATGACTAGTAAGGTGGAGATGTTTAGTTGAAGAATGTGAAGAGTCAGATGAGAAGAAGAGATTGTTTGGTCCATGACCAAGATCCTCGCCTAAGACAAAGGAAGATGCGGCGGTTGCGGTGGCGGGTTTGGCAGTTTCCACAGGCTTTCTTGAACGGTTTCGACCACGGTGGATGTGGCGGTCGCAATACTTGTGACCGCCTACTACATCTCTAGAACATCTCCATTTCTTCCCGTCTGTTCTCTTGCACCTCCCTGGCTCAGGATCCATTGCTCCTCTTCCCCAATGCCCTGTTTTTTTAATATCAGTGTGTATATATTCATTAGTACCATGTTTGCTTCTAACTTACTATCAACCAAAAAAAAAAAATCTAACTCAAGACAATGATTAAGAATGTTTAATAAACCCAACTTGTTTTGTTCTTTCTGTTTCTCATAGATGTTCTACAAAGGAGGTTAAGTTCTCGCTGTATTGCAAAGTAGCCTTTTGCGGATAGATGTATTGACTTTATTCTTTAGTGAGTCTATAAGTTAGAGTTTTTAGATATTTTCCAAGGAAGCATAAACAAGAGGGAGAGAGAGACTCACAAGGTTGGTGATGAGGGAAGTTCTGTTGCTGAGGATGGTGAAGGAAATTCAAAGGAGATTGAAATAGACTTTTCTGGATGGGTAAGAGAAGCTCTTGAGGAACAGAAGCACCAGCCAACATGTATCTGTAGATCAGTGCTTGTAGCTCAAGTTCTTGCCATTGTGCCAAGCTAAATAAGTTTCCCATCTCTAAAAAGATAGACAAAACCCAGATAAACGAATGAGCATTAATAACTTCAACATTTGAGTGAAATAGTCTTTTGCCCTTTTGAAAAGAAGGAACCACTTACTGAGAAACCTGGAAGAGGACGTGTTAGGAGAGAAACATGAGACTGAGGGAGATAAGGTGGGTTCAGGGACAAAGAGAGGTAGAGCAGCAGCAGAACTTGCAGTTTGGGATCGAATCTGATCTAAGAAAAAGTTTGATATCTTAGCTGCAGAGCTTTGTTCTTCTGACTCATTCTGCTGCTGACTTCTCCATAGCTTCAGTTGCAAGTCCATGGAAGAGAGACAGAGAAAGAGAGAGAGAAATGTGTTGGTTGCTTTTGGGATAGTTTCTTCCACTTCTTTGTGACTTGAGAGTCTGGCTTAATAAGCAAAGACAACCACAACAAATGTCTTATGTGCTTGGCTTGTGACCCAAAAGTTTTTTCTCCTCTTTGTTCTTTGTAGGCAGTTGCTAGAGAAAGAAGAAAATTTTTTTTATTAGGGTATGAGACAAGACAGTTGATGGAAAAACAAAATTTAAAAGTAAAAAGTTGTTTTTTTGGAATCAAATTTTGGTTTTTATATAATATTTGATAGTATTCTTGATTTTAAAACGGTATCTTTATCTGATTATAAAATTATGTAAGTCAGAAAACCAAGCACTGCAAGATGCAAATGAAGAGATAGTAACCTGCAGTGTTTATGTCTCACTGCCTTGGAAATATTACTTTCTTTTTTAATCTCATTTAAATATTTCATAAGTAGTACTAGTAGCTTAAAGATAAAAGAGAAGCCTATATTAAGATATTGTAATTAAAGATTCATTCGATGTGTCATTTGTTTCAGAGATTGTGTTACAAATGTATTAGATTCTGTGCATTATGACTTTGGATTTGACTAACAGCTAACTCCACAGTGAGCTAATGTGCAGTTTATGACATAAGTATACTGCATCTGGAGAGAACTGCAATATGTTTTGATCAGATGTGAGGTGACTAACTATGATTTTCTATTTGTTGTAAAAAAAAACTATGATTTCCTATTTACATTAAACCGCTTAATATATAATTAGGTTAGTAAGTTTACCACAACACTATTTTAGCATTTCAACTCATCAACTGGTCCGAATATGTTTATTTTTCATGCAATATGTAGGTTTGAATTTGAGTAATGACAGAAACCACTAAATTACATGTATATCTTTTTTTCGCTAATAAACTATTTAGTCCATTCTAATTTGTAACCGTCATTACTTTATCATCTGTTATAGTATGTAACGTCTGTGCATTTGAAAGTTTTTTTTTTGTTTTTTTTTTTGGAACACTACTTCATTTGAAAGTTTCTTTAATTAACATTTTATATAGTTACATGATTAAACTAAATATTACTTTGTGGGTTCTTTCTAGTTGGACTGTCTCATGTTTCCAATTTCTGTTTGTATAGTAAAAAAACATTTATGCCTTGAAAATGTATTATCAATGGTTATTTCTGGATTAGGAGAGAATTCCGATAACCATCATAAAAACATCAGGAATATATAGGAAAATAATGAATATGAATAAAATTTTAGAAACGATGAGAAATGATGATTCTTTATCAAAATTAAGAAGGAACAAAATTGCATTATAATTCTCTACAAATTTGCATTATAATTCCTGATTTTTCTATGATGGTTACCAATTACACAATTTATGATTACTAGAAGAAAATGAAACATGATTCGCTAGTATATCTAAGTGGGGGTTATTGGTTCTGGTAGTTTAGTGGATTTATAAATTCTTCTTATATTTAGAAATCTTCCATAAATCCAGTGATTTTCAAATCAAATAAATAGATTTGAGAATTATTGATACGAGTATTTTAAAATCAAATAAATGAATTGTTATAAATCAATGGATTTGTAACTAGACCTAAATAAAGCACTACAAGAGAACATTATGTTCTCCGACTGCAACTTCCAAGAACATGGATTGTCACAAACTTTTCACGGCATCTCCTCAGAAAATTCGGATCAAACTATTCACCATGTTATCGGAAATTTGATCGGATCAAAAGTAAAAATCTCTGACAAAACAAATTTACTTGTCATCTTTTCAGAAATCTCATAGGAGTATTCTCGGAACTTATCGACGACTTCATCTTCTCCACCATTCATCATCTTTCTTGCCTCTTTTTATTTTGCTAAGCATCAAAAGCTGGTCGCACACAATTGGTGGGGATACGTTCATATGGAATACATCTCTCGTTGCTATCTCTTTTTCATTATCGTATACATTATACAATATGTTTGTATGGACATGTGCTTAGTGCATGTTTTTAACATGAACAAAAAACAATGTATAAAATTTGAAGTAATGCATCAACCGATGTTTGTTGGGACACAAAACTATAAAGAATGAAAAAAAACAATATAAAACAAATCCAACCCAAATAACAAGGTTAAGCCCAAAATTTGATCACTTGTATTTTACTCTTTAAAATAGTTACAAATCCAATCAAATCCAGTTTCAAATTAAATCCATACACAAATCTTTATTATTGAATAACACATGATTCTAAAATTTATATTAAAATCATAAAACCAATAACTATGGATTTGAATGTGAATTTTAAAATAATAGAACCAATAACACTACATTTAGTTTGGATTTACAAATCCATTAAAATGCAGAAACCAATAACACCCTCTTAACTAGGATAAGACCTGCGCCTTGCGCATGTTAAATTTATATGAAAATTATTTAAGAAATATTGTATGGAAAAATAAATTTATATTGTTGATCAAATTAATAGTTTGGCCCTTATTTTTTTTTAACTTTTTGTTAATTACATAATTTATTTACAGATGAGTTGATCCAATTTTAAAAAATGTTTTAGGTCAAAAAATCATTTATCGCATAAGAACGTTCTTAACGTTTAGGCCGACGAATTCCACGTCTACTATTTGGTTACAATGAAACTATGTCAGCTCAATTTTATACCATGATTTAGAAATTTAAAAGTTAATTATGGTCGTGAGAAGTTTACGTTCACGTGCCAATCCTATGTATCTTCAATATTTTTTTCTTTTTGTGTCTCTTTTTCATTTTGGTTATTGCTCGATATAAATATTGATTTTGGAGTTTACTCTCATTTTGTTTGTTTGTTTTGGTATGAGATTTAGAAAATGTTTAAGATTTAAAATTATTAAAGAGATACAAACATAGGTTAAGATCTGCACCTTTTGCAGAATAAATATTTTATATTTATTACTTATTTTATGTTTTCTACATATTTTGAAATAATAAAATAATAAGTATATATACTAAATAACTAAGAAATCAATTACTATTATGTAATAAATTAGCGTGTGCATATAGATCAAACGATCATTTTTGTTAATTCACAATTATTTTAGGGTAAATAAATCAAAACAATCAATCTTATCTATGGTATATGATATATAATTAAATTTAAATGATATTAATATAGATATATAGTATACTTTTAATATGGATATTTATTAAATGAGGTTTCTACTTATATAATTTTATGATTATTTGCATATTTGTGTTACAAAATTTTACACCAACGATTTTTTTCAATGTGGGATGTTTAGTAGTTTTAATAATTTATAATCATTTAAGAAAACCATGAAGATTTCAAAATTAAAATATTAACTTTTCAATATATGTTTAATGAAAATATGAAAATATAAGTATGTCTTTCGTCATTCACATGGATCAAGATATCCCGGTTTGGTTTACCTAGCCGGTATGAGTCTGTATAAGTTGATGACAAAAAAAGTATGTATTTTCATATGATATGTATTTTCATATGATGTATAATTTAATTTAAATGATATGAAATATATATATATATATATATTAACATAAAAACCTATTAAAAAAATCATTTATTCACATGGTCTTATAATCATTATATCTTAATATAGAAAAAAAAATCAAACCTTGATCACAAAAGTTTATGCGAGACTTTTAACAGTTTTAGTAATTTATACTCGTTTTAAAAAATTCAAAATACAACATATACAAAAATATCTAGTTTTTTTATTTGATTAATGTAATTGTGTAATTTATTTTAATAATAAAGAAATAAACAAAAATGATAAAAGTATACAGATTCTTATCAAATCTTTATTATTTAAAATCATTAATTTCCATATATATTTTAATCATATTAGGTAATTCCGTAGGTTTTATTTAAAGAAAGAATATATAATAAATTTCAATTTGATAAATGAATGGTCCATAATGGGCATACTATATAATATCATATTCTCTAGCAATTTAATTTTGGACCAATAAAATTTTCAATTGATTATAAAGTCACCACGTAAGCAAAATTTCATTCCAATTATAAAGTCACACTTTTTAATTAGCACAAATTACAGATTATAATTTTTTTAGTTATTAACCTCAACACTAACAATACCGAAGCCCCGTACCAATAACTAATCTAAAAATAAAATATAATTTTGAGATCTTGGTACGGGGCTTCGGTATTGTTAGTGTTGAGGTTAATAACTAATCTAAAAATAAAATATAATTTGGAAAAAGTTAACCATTCAATTGAAACTTATACACACTAATATTATACCTTATTAGGATTTAAGATTCTGCTTTGTTTGAACTCGTGTCTGGTAAATAAATATATTGCTTTCATTTAGTAAATAAGTTACAGTTGCTCAAAATACAATTATGTCAATATATAGCGGTTACACTCCGGCTCGAACTCGATAGAACCCAAACCGGTCTCAAACCAAACTTCTATTTAACCCGAATTGGGATAATTTTGATAAACCCGAAAAATCGAAACTCAATTGGACAAATTCGAAATCCGATTGGGACTCGAATACTCAGGTCTAGTTTATATAAGACTGATAGTTATGTTTACGTGATACATTCATTATCATTAACTATTACAAAAGCACATTATTAGCGTTTTCCTTAACTACCAAAAAAATTTAGGCAATTCATTTCTTAGTTCTGAAGTCATATTTAGTCTTCAATATAAATTTCCATATTTACCTAATGAAGAATTGTGTACCAAGCATAAATATTTGATATATACGATCGTTTGGTGACTTTCTAGTTAGATATATACATAAATATTCTGTATTTATTTGTTTCTTTTAATAGCGAAAAATATAAATTATACTTACCTAAATTCTATTATTCTATATTGTGCGTAAATCACTGATATAAAAAAGTTTATGCATTCTAACCGAAACCACCAAAAGTATTTGATTGATTATGGTTTGGTTCATTTTGAATTAAAATGACTTAACAAACATTAATAACAGACAAACCGTATATTAATTATGTTTTATACTGATATGGTTTTGAAATATTTTTTTTGTATACAATATAAAAGGATTTTTTGATTAGTTAAATACATACTCGTTCTTACTATATGTTATATTGTATAGGAGATTGAATGTCCACTCGAGTATATTTTATAGAGTTCCAATTATATTGTTGTCTTCAACGTAGAATAACAAAAATTCAACTAATGTAGAAATTCCAGTTTACTCAACTCGTATGTGATGAACCTAATAATAATGAACAGTTTGTACGATTCCTTTTTTGTTTACTCCTCGGTTTTTAATGGATTTAGACGGATTGTACTTAATATATATTTATATCCAAAAAGAGTCACATTCGCAACAGTCTTCTTTGATTTGTTTAATAATCATGTGATTTGTTCTTCATTTATCTTTGGTGTAGGTTCAGCTTTTGAAAGAAACGTTTAACAGGCAAGAACCTTACTCATAATACACAAAGAACTGATATATAAGGTACTCGTTGGTCTTAATACGGGTATGACAAAAAAAACGACTTTTGATATGATACATAGTTATGGAAATATGTGACAACGTTATATTAAACTATGATTTATATTAGGTGCTCTAGAATTCTTAAAAATATGATTTAGAAGGCAATTAGAAGTGCCACGTAGGTTTTTTTTAATTAACACAAAATTAATGTTTTAATTTTTAAAAAAATCTTCAATTATATATGGGATATCAATAATAGGGAAACAAATATATTACCAGAAAAGGCCAAGTAAACTTGAAAACATTTATTAAGATGAAGTAAGAAACATTCATTTATATCTTCACTTAGATGAATAAATACAAAAACATGCATTAATTTCAAAGTAACTTTATTTGGTGGTGCCACGATAGTTTTCATTTGTTGTTTTGAGGAAAGAAAAGTAATAAATATGAGCAAACTGCAAAGGACGATAACGATGTTTCATATAGGAGTGGAGTGAGCCAGCTAAGACACTGATGAGAGAGCTCCCTAGGTGTCTTTCCTTTTTTCGTTCATTCCCACCAGTATCGACGGCATTTATATGCAATATTCTGAAGATACCCTAAACCAGTTACGTTTAGGTTATTTCACAAGAAAAATATCATAAAACCTAATTAAAATTATAGGCGTGACTGGCTAAAAACCTCAGTAAATGATATCATCTAATTATAAACTGTTGATATAATTTTCATATCATAAACTTTCAATGTGTGTAATATAAATATGCATGTCTTTGATAAAAGATAGATATTTGAACATTATTAAGAAAGTCTTCTTTTTGTTAGTCTGTTATGTTACGTGCACTAGCACCTCTCGGCACTTCTTATGTCTTGACAATAGGCGAAACAATAAAAAAGAGGAGAAAGTCTGTGAAAGTAATGAAATATGAAGCAAAGTGTGAGCTTGCTTGAAACAAACACATTATATAATAATTTTATTCGAAAACTCCACTAACTACTGAAATTGCTATACTAAATTCTTATATGTTAGTGCTTCATATTTATTTGAGTAAACCAGAAAATATAATTCAGAAATAGATGGATAATGGCAAATTCTAAAAATATACTAAGAGACTGAGAATTTTAGTGGAAGAAGGTTGGGTTACGTGCTAAAATTCAAGACCAAATGAAGATCAAAAGAGGGCCCGGTCCAAACTCATCCACCCCCCACTCGATTCCTCAAATCACGCAGATTTGAAAAATCAAGCCGAGCTGACCCGTACGACGAAATCACCTTTAGGGGAGGTTTAGTTTCCGTCGGAAACTTTCCGACGATGGCACAGACAGTGGGTCCCGTTATATGATGTGAGACCAATTAAACCAATTATGTTGTGGACTTTACATCACAGTTCTACCCCGCAAGCTACCTTTTAATTACTCCATATGCCATTAGCATTCGTGTCCAATGGACCTCGCCGGGCCGTAGTGAAATGGTTTTCAATTCTTTGATTTTTTTGGGTGTTTACTCCATTTTAACATCAAGAAAACAAAACCCGCCCCATTTTTTTTTGGGAAAATTGTTTTTTTAAAGCAAAAAATGATAACTATTTCATTTTAGACTAATATCTATTTTGCAATATTTTTGTCTATAATATCCTTTAATATTTTTGAAAGTAAATTTAATAAATAGTTTTACAAACAAAAAAAAAATAGAAAAATAGTAACTATTGATAAAATACCTATATGAACTTAGTGGTAGTTTTTTAAATCATAATTTTCAGATTTTGTTCTAAATAAAGTAGAAATAGCATTCTACGAAGTAGAGCTACGAAGTAGAAAATGAAATCCATTTTTTTATTGAATCTACAATGTTTAGAATACGTGATCTACGTAAATAAGAGTATTCTTAAAATATTTTGAATACACACTCCGCGCTTAACCTACATATCTAAAATCTTTAGAAATCAAAATCTACACATTAATATAAATCTAAAACACGTAGAAACCAACTTCTACAGATTTACTGTAAATCTAAAACATGTAGAAATCAAAATCTACACATTACTATAATTCTAAAAACCTGTAGAAACCGATTTTTACAGATTAGATGTATTCTACGGATAAAAAATCAGTTCCTAAAAATATGGAAATAAAATACTTGGGAATATTCACTTTCATATTTTGAAAAAATCGATTTAAAAAAAAAACAAAACGAAAAAAAAACGTGGTAACATTCTTCTCACGCCGTCTTCTATATTCCATTGATTGTTAACAAAATTTCACATTATTTCTACCAAATCAGTGTGAAATTGAGTGAGTTAGGGTTTATGAACTTGAGACTTTGATTTTCTCGCCCTTTGTTCGTGAAGGAGATGAGAAATTATGGGTTTCATCTCAAAGAAATCGAGTTTAAAGAGTTGAAATCGTGTTTGGTCGGTTCAAATCAAGTGGGAATCAAACCGAATATAACCGAAGAAAACCAAGAAATCGATTTGGAATACGTACCTGGGCACGAGATCGATCGGTCTATAATTCGAGATCGGTCGATCTGTATGAAATCGACCTTTGTCGATCGAGTGAAATGGACCATGTCGATCAGTATATGCTCCGCGTTTTTTTTTCTTCATAATGATTAGGATCGATCGATCCGTTCGACCTTGTAATTTCGGATCGATCGATCCCGCTTGATCGAACCCATTATTTATTATATTTAAAAATTACAATTTTAAGAGCATTATTGTCATTTTGAAAATACTTAGCCTAATGAGACATAAAGTATACATGATTTGTCTAAAGGGACATAATTATCATTTTTTTGCTCTAAAAAAACAATTTTCCCTTCTTTTTTTTGGTAACACAAATCCACTTCATTGTCCATTCTAGTAACTATTATTCTTTGGAGTGGACATTTATATCTAATCTATTAAAAGAGGAATACAAATTTAAATCATCCCTTAGTTTTGCAAATTATTTACACTTCAATGCCACTAAGATATTAACTAAACTTATATTTAAAGATATTTTGTCCTTTACAGTTTAATTAATGCATTAGCTCTTTTTTTTGTCATCAACAATACATACTCATACTGCCTATGTAAACCAAACCGGGTGATCTGCATCCATGTGAACGACGAAAGACGATTGCTTTCTAGCACTGCATGCTAGACTATCCGCCTTTGAATTTTGCGTTCGTGGTACATAGATAAACTCTGATCGGGTGAAACTCTCTTTCAGGATCTTGATATCTTCCAAATAATGGATTAGTTAAATTAATGTATTTTTAATTTAAAAAACGTTACAACATTAAAATTCCACGCCTCCATTATCATATTCAACAACCAATAAGTATTATTCCTAAATACCTCAATTTATATACACATCTTACTGAATCAATGGTTCCATTTCTCACTTCTTAGCTTATACAAATCGATTTTCTATCCTTTATAAACAAACAAAATCTCAAACATCAATTCTACAATATTTATATGTTTAGTTTTGTATTAATTCATACAAACAATAGAAATATATCCTATATATATAATATTAACAACTATAAAATGTAATGATAATCAGTATACACAAATCGATTTTTCCAAAATCATAATGTTAACTTACGGATCAGTCAGGTTTAAATTTCAAAAATTAATGTATAAAATATATCCAAAAAATAACACCTACTTAATTGCGATATTTGATCCTATTATATTTCCATATAAAAATTGCATAACTAATAAGGAATATTTATTATAACAATAAGATTTGGAAACTAAAACACACAAAAACAATAATTAGTTACTAAATCACATAATATCTTACATGTTACTAAATCACATAATTAGTTACAGCAATTATTCCTTCCCCTTGACTTTCCCTTTGACTTGCAGATTAAACAACTTAAAATTTCTGAAAATTTAACGTATAAAATATATCCATAATTGACACTTTTCATACGAAATTTAGACCATAAATATCAACTATCAAACTATTTCCTATATTCTCTCTAACCAAAATTATCTTTAATACAAACTTAATTTTTATTTATAATTTTTTATTAGTTACATCAAATTTAAATTTTCATTTTATTTTCTTACAGATTTAAATCTTAATTTTTACTTGTTCCAAATTAGATAGAAGTTAACAATCATTTTATTTTCTTACAAATGTTATAACTAATGTACCATTTAAAAATAGCATACTAACTCATAATTGTCTATTTATCATACTTTTTATTTTAAAAATTTGTTCGCCATATATCTTAGACATGGATCTAATTATATAAATGTTGGATCTATACTCAATATTAGTAATACATTTTACGTTAAAACACAAAAAAAAAAAATTACTCGATTTTATACAACTACATTTACAAATATAACATTATGTACAAACAAAAAATTAAAGCATAAAATTAAATACATGTGCGGTCGCACGGTCAAGGTCTAGTATATTATTAAAACTAAAGTACATTTTGGTACTGTTTGGAAACATGGATAACATAATAAATGAGAATTATTTGAAAACATGCATATCATATTAAATACTTCATTTTTTTTACACATTTAGTCATTGCATTTACAATAAATTAAGTATTTTTCTGGTATTTATTTTTATTTACAGATTCTACCACTGCATTTAAAATCAATTTAAATTAACTAATTACAATGGTTGTTGTTTCTTTGTGGTGAAAATAAAAACACAAACTGAAATATATTGTATATATTATATAAAACAATTTTTTAATATAGTATTATCTTAATTAGTTTAGTCAAATATAAAATTTCCGAGAGTTCAATTTTCAAGAAAATAAAATATCATAAAATTAATAATAAATTAACAAAAATAAATATTATGAATAGTACAATTACATCAAACTGCATCAAGTTATAAAATTTTAATATAATATTATGTACAAATAAAAATTATTATCAAACAAATCTATCTATATATATAAAAAAATGTTGGTATCTCTTCTGTGAAGACACCTCAGCGCCACGTCATTAAGTCGAGTGTTCTAGTCTCGACACGTGTCCGTCAACTCCAAAGTGATGTGTTTCAATTAATGGGATAAGTTTAATTTGGGCTTGCTAAAAAACCAAGAAGTTTGACTTAGGATGGGCCATACAGCAAGACTATTATTTTTAAAGTTGGTCTGTACGAAAAACATTATTTGACTTAGGTTATGACATGTTTCTTCTTCCTCTCGCTGAGAAAAAACTGCGGCGTTACTGTTCTCTGTTAGATTTATTAAATACAATTAATGTTTTCATTAATATCACCGACCCACTCATCCAAGACGTCTCATTCCATACATCTCCTATCTCAAATTGTTGTGGATTTACACCTATAAATAAGTGAGTTCAATTCAGTGAAGATCATCACTTTTTCCTTCTAAATCATTCCGTAGATTTCTACAGTCTTTTTTCGATTGTCGGCAACAGATTATTCTGTGTTGATAGCTGCTTGATTATGAAACAAATGTTGCTGTAGATTTGCTTGATAATCAGCTAGAGTCTGTTTTCCAGTGATTTATTCCCACCAGATAACCAGTCTCCGATCTAATCGAGAAATATTTCGAGACTTTGTTCTTAATTTTCTCATGTCTTGCGATTGATAGACTCTACTATCTGGAATAAAATATCAGGTCTTCGGGATTCTAATCCTAATCTCTCCTCTTAGTTGATGCAAGTTTGGTACTTTACCTCCTGATGCTTCCTGGTTTGCCAATTTAGCAGATGATTTCTTTCGTGCACTCCATCTCTCGGATCTTCATCAATCTTCGACAAAACCAAAGTCTGCATGTATTTTCCAGAATTGACTTTTCCTCTACTTGATTGGGTTTTGATGGGCCTCTACTTGATTGGGTTTTGATGGGCATCTTCGTGATTCTATCCAATGGGATACTAATATGGGCAACTGGTTTCGTTGATATAAAAATCTGGGCTATTATAATACTAGGATTTTTATTTGAAGTCTCCATCGAATATGCCCCATTGGGGATGTAATATTATACACCTCTTTGTTTTAATTGAATATCAGTTCTCAAATAAATAAATAAAACTGAAGAGATAAAGACGCATTTGATTTTTCTCAAGACCTTTCTTTTAAGATGATGGTGACGAAAATATATATTAAAAAAAATAGAGTAAATAGCTTCTTTACGACTGTCCAATCATATATTTTTGTTAACTATATTGAATAGAGTTATTTAGTAATGTTAAATCAAAGTCCGATTCAAAGAATTACAAATACAAAGTAGTAAATGCCAGTTTTGTAATTTGCAATTTCTTTTATTAATAAACATTATTTTTTTTGAACAATAGTTTTTTTTACCGAAGCGGACAATAGTTTCCTATTAAGTTCTGTATTTATTACGAAAAGCAAATTAAATAATGCATTTTCATTTAATCTATACACTGTATACTGTCTGTAAATGTTTTGAAAGTCTTCGTGACAAAAAACCTTAATTTTGATCCATTAATTTTTCTTAAAAAACATCAGTATTCATTTAACTTTTAGTAAATCCTTAAAACCCTAAAAATAAGAGAAAATAACAAAAACATGCCACTTGGGTTTCAATTCAAATAGCACCAGACTTTCACGTGCAAGTGAGATAGTTTCCGTCTCTTACTTTTTTCTTACCTCTTCCAATAAAAACAAACATTTTTTTTTTAAACACAACTTTAGTAAGTAAACTATTTTTGTGTTCCAAACAAAAAAAAAACTATTAGAGCCAAACTTATGAGTTTATATGGTCCTAAACAGGTTGTTGCCCTTTAAGAATAAGAGAACAAACGGTCTCCGACAATCTTTATGTGAGCTTCCAAGTAGGGCTGTTCAATATTTTTTATAAATCACTGGAAGAATATGAAACTTAGGGCTGAGACCTAAATTGCATGTTAATTTTGAACTCAAGTGGTTTTCCAAATAAAGTTAAAAATTTCATGTTAATTTAACCTCCGAGTTAATATTTACAGTACTAAAAAAATTCCAAAAAAAATTCAAAATCGTCTACCTATCATACCACCACTAAAAACTCACTATTAATTTTGCAGGGCCACATATGAAAACCAAAAAGAATTGTCATATTAACCCAAAAAACATTTAAAAGACAAAATATAAGGATCAGTTCACGGACTCAAGCTTCCTACTTTAAAAGGGCCAAACACTAAAATTGAGATATAACAAATAAATTATTTAGATGTTAATATACAATAAATCACTGACATTAACTACATATGATTTTTTTTAAATAATTTAATAAAAAAAAATTCAACTGAAAATGATATAATAGCTCAATCATAGTAATATTATAGAAGCAAAAAATCAAACAAAAATTATTTACAAATTAACTAACTAATAACTTAAATTAATAAAATAGTATATCTCATACGCACCTTTTGCAAATGTGAACCTAAAACACAAATTACAAAATTATATAAAAAATAATAACATAGAGCACAAGTAAAGTATATCCCGTCCGTAGGGCGGGCCGACCCTAGTATATTATAAAATAATTTATTCTACTCTATATGTAAATTACAAAACATAAAAAATACACATGGATTTTTTTTATAAAACCAGCGGTTTGTGAGTTTACGTTGAACACAAGTTAAATCAAACATCCGCGCGTTGGATTACAAAACATAAAAAATACACATGGTTTTTTTTATAAAACCAGCGGTTTATGAGTTTACGTTGAACACAAATTAAATCAAACATCCGCGCGGGGGCGCGGATCAAGTTCTAGTTCCAGTTAAAATTTGGTTCAGTTTGGGTTCGGTTCGGCCTGATTTATTTGGGTCTAAACAAATTTTAACCAAAGTCAACCGAAATTAGTTTGGTTTGTGTTTAGTTTGGCTTTAATTCGATTTTGGTTTGTGTTCGGTTTGATTTACTTTTGGTTTTGTTTGTGTTTATTCAGTTCAAGGGAATTGATCTTTTTAGTTTTGTTCTAGTTTGGTTACAAAAATATTATTTATAAACATATAACAAATCATTATTTGAAACTAAATGATTATTTTCTCATATTTTAACGTAAAGACAAAAAATGAAGAAGATGTAATCCAATATTTTATATTATTATTTTTAAGCCTAATATAAATATCATAGGTAATTTTTCGGTTTTAATGTTAATGTATGAGATTCATATATTTTTTACTTTATTTTTAGTTTTGTATCTACTATATATTTGTTTAGAAGTCTAATGTATAAAATTTTGTTTAGCTGTTTAGGTTAAATGCTAAATATACCTTAAAGTTTAATATTATTAATATATTTAGTTAATCTAATTAAAAAACACTGGTTTTTAGGTTTGGTTTGGTTCGATTTTAAACCAAATCAAACTGAACCATTCGGGTTTATAAAATCTTTAACCAAATTGTTTAAATGTACACTTTGGTTTAGTTTGGTCGGTTTGAGCTCGGCTGGGTCGATTTGGTTTGGTGCGGTTTTTTTCCCTAATTACTTCTTCTGTTCTAAAATACACAAAGTTATAGGATAGTGCACAACTGTTTAAAAAAAATATTTTTAACTAAAAAGTAGTATTAATTAAAAATTATGCATTCTTGAAGGATAAGCTTCAACATAGAGTAAATGGATGGTCATTCAGATGGCTGTCAAAGGTCGGAAAGTAGATCTCATCAAGTCACTTTCTCTAGCATTTCCAACCTTTGTTATGTCAAGTTTCTTACTACCCTTGGATATATGTGAAAAAATTAGCTAGTGCCATTGCACACTTCTGGTGGAGCTTAAACCCGCCAAAAAGAGGACTCCACCGGGTTAAATGGCAGAAACTATGCTTACCAAGAGACGATGGTGACCTCGGATTCCGTATGATTCACGAGTTTAACATGGTCATGTAGCAAAACAGTTATGGTGATTAACGCAATATCCAGACTCTCTATTATCAAGGGTTTTACGTGGAAAATATTATCGGCTTAGCTCGCCATTGCGATTAAGTTCAACAGATAACTCTTCATATGTATGGATGGCCTCTCAGCTGCAAGGCATTTATTAATGTTGGAAATTAGACATAAGATCCCTTCAGGCTACGAGGTCAAAACATCAGAAGATCCTTGGATCCCTACTACACCTGCTAGGCCAGCCAGACATAGAGTTCCAATGGCACATCCTAGTCAGTGACTTCATCAATGTTGATTCAAAGGAATGGGATGTGGAGATGTTGGATAATATTGTTCACTTAGATGATATCACTCTAATTACGAGATTGGCCATAGGCCTAACATATCACAGAGATAGCTACTGCTAGAATTGTACAAAAAGTGATCAGTATATTGTTAAGTCAGGATATTGGGTGGCTCGAAACATCCTAGAGAGAGAATGTTGTCTACTCGAAACCCATTATTACCAAGCTCCATGCCTTTTCTTGAAAAGTCCATGCACCATAGAAAATGTCTCATTTTATATGGCAGTTGATAACATGACATGTGGTGGTGACAAGGAACCTGACGCTTTGTCATATGCGATGTGATAATATTTGCCCTAGGTGCGGAGAGTCAGATGAGTCTGTTAATCTTGCTATCTTCGAGTGTCCACCATCATTACAAGCATGAGCTTTATCAGCTACACCCTCCAGTCCAAATATCTTCCCTACCTCTAGTATATTCACAAATATAAATTATCTATCCGGGAGGAAAAGTTATTGAAGCAATTATAAAATATATTACAAAATATCACGGGTGGTTGGTTTGGACGTAGCGTAAAAGTTTTACTATAGAATTTTGTCTTTGGATTTTTTGATGTAAATGTAGCTGTAAGAAATTAAATGATAAAAATAATAAAAATGGAAAGATATTTCTACAGCAATATTTATGTTCTTACCGCTTACAAAATAAGACTTTAGAAAACAAGGATCCTACAACCATTTTTAAATATTTTTTGACTTAAGCTTTAAAAACTAGATAAAGCATGATTGGTAACTTTCATAGTTGTTGATAAAAATTAAAGCTAAAGTCACTTGCTACATCACAACCAATCAACCCCATCATTGATTACATAGTTTTTGATAAAATATAAATTACTTTGAAATAGGAAAACATCAAAAGTTTTCTTAAACATCATGAATTCTGAAACAAAGGGAGTATAAGAAAACTTAACAACTCTAGGGAAACTCAGATATATCCTTAGTCATTGGCTCATTAATACAAGTTCACTAACTCTTTCAAATTTAGAATCGATTGTTATATCTCTAGCTAGTTAAGCATATCATTTGTCTTTGACCTTGTATATATGATTGAGTTTGGATTAATGTAAACAGGTATTAGAGTTTTGGTTGATGTAAACCGGAAGTCAATTACTATATAATGTAACTTGTAACAGAAAGATCTAATAACAGAAATCATTTTTCCATTTCGAGCTTCTTCTTCTTCGTTGATATTGAGCTCAACTAATATGGTATCAGAGCGAAGAGAATCAAACTCTCGTTTGATCCGTTCATTTCTTTCATTTTTGACCTAAATCTATCGGTGATTCTCGCGATTGATTCTTCTCTGTGAGATTTTTGTAATTGTTTCACTTGACACTCAAAATTTCACACCAAAATCGATCGATAATGGTGATCGGAAGAAAGGTTAGTCGACGTTTTGGTCGCGCATCAGCATCGGCAAGAAGATCTTTCGTTCGTGAATCTCTGTCACCAGATCCACCGTCTCTTCCGTCGGAATCGTTCAATAGCATTCATTGTTCGTTCTTTTCACTTGATACGCAAAATTTAATAGACGATATTGTATTGATCTATGTTGCATGAAAACTTGGTCGAAAGTCCGTTTCACGTTTCAGAAACGTTTCGAAATCGAAATTTCTCGGAAACTCGTGGAAATACATTGGAAACTTGTTTCTTAAAAATCTCATCTTGGAAATTTGATGGAAACTTGCGTTTGATTTTGGAAACTCACGATTCTGTTTTGGTATTTGTGCATAATAATCTTTGGGTCCGACTGGTGACCATTCTGGAAACAAGAGGAGCGAATAGGAAATGAACGTAGATGAATAAAATTGCAGGAATGAAAAAGAATGCTTGTTTCATCTTATATTTAACAAGGAATAACTTTGTTCTTTATATCTATTTTTTTGGGAAAATTTCTTTATTTCTCTATAAAAAGGAATGGTAAGGAATGAGAAAAAAAAATTATTCCTTGTGAATATTGATTTTTCTTAGGAATGTTAGGGAATGTATTATTCTTCGTCGTTCCTTGGTCACTATTTTATACCCTTCGTCTTCTATCTAGATGAAGTCTTGCATACAATAATGGTCTCAATCATATGTGAGATGTTTGAGGTAATCAATTTGATTCAATGTATGAGACTAATCCTGGGAGAATTGAATTGTTTGAATATCTTTCTCTCGATAAACTTGAGTTGGAAGCAGTCATGTTCGATGGAACTAATGAAGATAAGGTTGAAGATGATGTTACTGATCTTTGACTTGCAGTTATAATTTTTATCTTTAGTTAGTCTATTTAATATTCAAGTATTAAGATTTTTTTTTATTTTTTTTACTTTGATGTTTAATGATGATTTATTTCATTTTGGTATAATTAAATATAGAATGACTATTATTGTTTATTTATATTCTTAGATTTACTAATCATAATAAAATGAATTCACATATTAATCAGTTTTATATATATATACTAGGGTCGGCCCGCCCTACGGGCGGGATATAATTTATTTATGATTTATGTTATTATTTTTTTGTATGATTTGTGGGTTTGTATTTTAGATTTGTATTTGCAAAAGACGTATACAATACACTACAAAAAAGATCATATTACATCACATAAATAGCATCAGAAAAATGAATGATATCAATTTGAGACAATTATTAATAAATGATACAAAATATTTGTTTTAACATCAATTATTGTAATGAATGTTGTTATTAAATTATCTTTGTCCATATTAATCTTTGTTAAGCAAGTGAAAATCAATTAAAAGATATATTATCTTTTCTTACGTGTAAAAATATGCAGTTTACTCTAAACTAAAAATAATTTTAATTTTTACTATTTTTTTGTTGTTCTTGTCTGAAATCAAAAGTTTGATAAATTAATAAAAATCTTTTATTTTTTCATTAATATAATTATTTTACATTTTTAGTGTTTGTTATATTTTTAATTTAAAATTAAGTATAATAAAAATGCATGACACTATAGTTGAAATTTAATACAAAATTACAAATTATTTTCATTCTTATATATTTGTTGGTGAATGCGTTGGTACTTTTTATACATTTTAAAACCTATTGAGTTAGACAATGTGAAAAATGAATCAATTTACAATTTCTTTTCTAAAGTTAGTTAAATAACATAACAATCTAAAATTGATTATTTAAGTTTACACATTATATTTAAACTATTATCAAATAAACCATATCATCCAAACTTTTATCAAATAAACCATATGAAGCCAAGGTCGTACTACATATTCAGATTAAGTAACACTCATTCATTTAAGCAGGATTTTTAAAAATTATATTACTATGAAATTAATAATCCCTTATAGTATATTACTATAATATAAAGTTATAAAAATAGATTCAAACCAATAGCTACTTTGAAATCATAATATGTAAACTACAAAAGATAATGTATTTTTACGTTCATGGAATTTAAACCAATATATTTTTGGTTAAATTCATAAAGAACTTTATGAAGCATATAAATTTTTCTTTGTAAAACTTAGTTAAATTGTTCGGATGGCCAATTAGTTTAGAGAGATATAGAGAATCATAGAATCTATGGAACCAACATTGCATCTATGTTGTTTGTATTTCTCTTTTCATTGACATTGTCCTCTGCTGTTACTTCTCGGAGAGAGCCACATAAAAGTAATTGTTGCATAATCTTTCTTTTTCTTCTCGATTGTAATTCTCGAAAGAGCCAGCATGAAGACATTGGTTTTAGCTCTTAAGTATAGCCAAGTAAGTAGTTTACAAAGCTTTTATGACTTAGAAGATAGACACATATAAACACATGTTAACCACATCCCTCAGAATAGAGTGACTGTTGGAATAAGCCAAAAAAAAATAAAAATTTACAACTCAGAAATTTACTTATAGTTATACCAACTCTACTATTTTCTCTTTTTGTTAAAATTACAAAATTATCTTACCATAAAAACGTAAAAAATGTAATCGTTAAATCAGAAATTTACTTAGAGTTATAACAACTCTACTAATTCCTCTTTTTGTTAAAATTTACAAAATTATCTTACCATAAAAAATGTAATCATTAATTCTTTTTATTGTTTGCCTTTTTCCCTCATCTTTGTTGGTGACGAACATTAAAAAGTATAATCTCTGAACCTTTCTCATCTATATCTTTTCATGTCCTTCACACCTATAAAAAATCGCCAATCCTGGTTTTGATCAGAATCATCATCCAAATGATTGCCTCCTTCTCTTGGTTAGAAGAGAGATAGAGAGAAATACATAATTGTGGAGATAAATGGGAAACAGTCTCAACTCATATAGCATTTTTTCCCTTCTCTCAGGTATGCAATGGTACGTCTCACCTAATCCAATCTGTATTTAAAAATTTGAAACAAAATACTGTCTCTCATCATTCCCTCTCTATAAAATACAGACAAAACCCACATTCATATGATTCTGCTTGCAGAAAGGCCCCATCCATGTATTCCAGAACTCCAAAAGAAGACCCGATCAATTTCTATCCTCTGTGGCATGAAACATACACATTAGATTTGATGATAATACCAAAAAGAATACAGGTAGACTGAAATATCAATAAAACATCAGAGAATGCTTGCCTGCAGTGTAATAGTTGAGAGAGAGCCTTCTTCTTCTTTTGGTAATTTGAGTGTGAGAAACCATTTTCATTGCTGCAAGTTTCAGTCAAATGAAACAGACCAACCCAGTTGATTGTCCCTTGGATTGAAGAGGAAGGAAACTAAGCAAACCTACAGCTAAGCAAGTTGTTATACGGACTGATGAGTTCTGAACTTTTGTTAAACACCCCATCAATGGCTTGTTCTATGCTGCAGTCATACTGAGTTCACCATAACCATCAAACCATGTCTTGCAAATAACTAATCATATAAAAGACGACCAAAAATGTCCTTTAATAACTTCTAAAAATAGAACATGAAACGCAATAAGGAGTTGATGTCTCTTTATTACCTCTCAGGCTTTGTAATATATGAGAATCGGATGGTTACATCTGCACAGAAAAGAAAACATTTATTTTTAAGACATCTGAAACATCATATAAGAAGAGCCTATAGACATAAAAATTCATTGAGTGTTAAATTGCTTACCAACTAAGACTCTAATTACATCCAAATTTGTATCTTTTGGCATAGGAGCTGGAGGGTCCTGCAAATCATAAACGATCCTTTATAAGAAACTAATAGTAACTCAAAGAGCCCAAGAATGGAAATTAGAACAAATAAGTTGACTGAAGTAAAATAGCAAGAAACCAATAAATGATCTAAACTCTATTAGAAAACCTAATAAGAACTTGAAGAGATAGATAAGTTAGCCATTCAAAATAAACATAAATTTCTAGTGTTAGGATTTCTGAGGATGAAAGCTAACCTTTTATATAGCAAGAAATCCACAGCCACGTAGAGAAGAACGCTCGTCTTAGTGGTACCAGGCTTGGTCACCACATACCCATCCTCATCAAGCTCAAACTGCCCATCCAAGAACTTCGTTTCTGGCTCATGACCAATCGCAAAGAACAACCCATATATTTTTAAATCCGAAACATCACCACTAACAACAACGTTCTTCACCTTCAAACCACCAAGCCGACCTTTCCCGTTCTCATCTCCATACGCCACCACCACAGAGTTCCAAATCAATTCAATCTTAGGTTTCGACAACGCCCTCTGCTGCATGATCTTCGACGCTCTGAACGTATCGCACCTGTGGATTATATAAACCTCATGCATCGCAGAGTCTCCGCCGCCGATAACTACCAGAGGCTTGTTCCTAAAGATCAGAGCGGTGCCGTCGCATACAGCACAGGCTGAGATCCCTCGGTTCCAGAAACCACCAGCGCCTTTGCCAGATCGGACGAAGCTCAACCGTTTCGCGACAGCTTCGGTGGAGATGATGATGGCGTCGGCGAGCACAGTTCTCGAATCCGTGAAGATCTTGAACGGCCTCGAGGAGAAATCGACCTTGGTGACTGTCTCCATGAAGATATCGGTGCCGAACCGCTCTGATTGCTTCCAGAACGTGTCGACGATGTCGATGAAATTGAAGATAAGTTGATGAAATCATGGGAAATCAAAAAGGGAAGAAGAAAATAAAGGGATTCTGGAGGAGAAAAGCATACTTATTTATACTAACAAATAGACCGTCCTGGAGAAGAGAGATTTGCATTGAAGACCCAATCATGGTTGATGGATTAAAGAGGCGTTTAAGCCATGGATCTGTAACTGTGGTGTTTCGGTTGATTAAGAGTAGAGCAATCGATGTGGTAAAACCCCTAGGAGGAGATTCTTCACTATGGAAATAATGGCGGAAAAGGAGTACGAAAGCCCATCACAATTCCTGTCTTAATGAAACTATGTGTTTCGTATACAGATACCACGTGTCGATATGAGTGGAAGTGACTTATCTAGTTGGCGGCTGACGTGGAAGCCTGAGGAGAGAGCCAACAGTTCTTTATAATAATAGATAGATAGATAAATGTTTCTGAAACGTTTTCAAAACAAAACAAATTCAAAAATTATGTTTTCAAACGTTTCGAAACGTTTCCATTTGTCGTTTCCGCTTCCTTGCAACTTAGGTATTGATAATATATTTTTTTTGCTGAAATGTGATAATATACTTTGGCTTTTGCTTTACAGCCGTCATCTTTTTCAAAAGATTATTTCATTTAAATTATAGTATGCCAAGTGGCAAGCGTACCCCAAATAAAATACTACAATAAAATAAACGTTGCATTTACTAACAATAAACGATACACAGATGAGCAAAAATAATAAATGATTCCTGAGCCTGACCGTTAACATATTAATATCCAAAGGCCAGATGACAAAATCAATAGTTAGACCAGAAATATATATCGTTGACAAAAAAAAAAGACCAGAAATATATTTTGCTGTTCCAATCAATTAACTAGAAAAAGATTTAAAATATTTTATAATTATAAAAAGGGTTATCCCTAATTTGTATAACTGCTATTTCCAGTTATAACTGTTTTTCCGTTACAACTGTTTTGTTTCTGTTAAAAAAAAAACTGTTTTGTTTAATTGTTAAGCTATATAAAAATTACATGATTATCTGTTCGTAAGTAAAACGAATTTACAAATATTTCTTTTGTAACTAATTTATTTAATTAATCTAGAGATCTTGAAGAAAATTCTGAAAATATATATTTTTAAGCCTTGCTATCATATGTTTTTAATTTGTTTAGTGGACACTAAAAATTAACCAAAATCAAAAAGTGAAAAAAAATTATCGTTTTGTAATTGACTTCAAATTAAATTTAAGCAAAAATGATAATATACATATAGATATATCAAACTATTCATTTCATACTATTTACATATTAATTTTTATAAGGTATCTTAGAAGGTATATAGTGATATGATAACACATCATTATATATATATATATATTTTTTATAAATCATATTTGACATACAATTACTTTTACAAATGATATAAATAAGCCTGATTGGCTTTAGTTTAAATAAGCAAAAGAAACAAAAACCCATACAAGCCTGATTGGCTTTAGTTTAGAGTGGGCTTGACCCAGTGTTTAAATTTCAGTAACACATATCAATGGAACTAGAGCCCAAACTGGCCCAAGAGTTAGAAGAGGAGGGTGAAGAGGCGGAGAACGATGATCAGTTGCGTCTTTCTCGTTTCCTCCGTTTTTCATCACGATCGGAGGAACCATAGTTGAGTCATTGCTGAAGAAGCTCTGGAGTTTGCATATCGGAAGCTCTGAAGACGATTTCTGATTTGCCTGTCAATAGTGGTGATTAAGGTCTCAGGTGCCTTGAAAACTTGGTGGTGAAGTCTTGTGTTTCTCTCCGACCAGATCCAGTAGATTGTGGCTTGGGTTGCTAGCAGACAGAGACGCTTGGAGTCTTTGTTCCCTCTTAGTGATTGAAGCTGGAGTATTGTGTCTTCCCAGGAGATCGAGAGATGGAGATCACAGCGGTTGACAATCCATGTCCAGATGGTGTTGCTGTAGGGACACTCGAAGAAGAGGTGATTTCTACTCTCTTGGCCTGTGTTACAAAGCAAGCAGTGTGGGACAACATTTAATCCCCAGTTGATTAACCTGTCTCTAGTTGGACACCTATCAAGTAAGACAAGCCAAGTTAAGAAGCTATGGCGAGGAATTCCATAAGAGAACCAAACCAGTTTCGCCCAAGGAACCAGAGGCCGAGGTCCTTTCAGATAAGTGTAGACTTCACCACATTTGTACTTCTGTCTCTGTTTGCCATCTATCACCCACTCATTGCTATCTTCTTCATTTGTCAATACAACCGTTGTCAAGTGCACCTGTAAAGCTAACTGATTCTCTGTTCTTGCTGGCGGCAGAGCCCATCTCCCATCTCTATATCTAGATGCTACAGTCGCAGAAAGGGGGATTCCGAGTCTCGAAGATTCAGCGTTGAGGAGTGTATAGAGCTTCCCCAGATGAGACCAGTTGTCATACCAGAACCGTGTTGATTCACCATTACCCACTCTTCTCTTGATCAACGGGTAAATTATGTCTCTTGCTTTAATCATCTTGTTCACCAGCCACGAGTAGTTGTTGCTCGGCTTGACTGACCAAAAGTTAGAGACATCACCCTTTAATATCACTTCTTTAAACCAACAGACCCAGACCGAGGTTGGGCAGAAGAATAACAACCAGATAAGTTTCAAGATGCACGCTTTGTTCTAAGAGTGAAGATCGTTGACTCCGAGACCACCTTGTTCCTTGGTAAGAGTGACTGTTTCCCAACTCACCTTAGCCGTGTGATGTCCTTCACTGCTACCTTTCCATAAGAATAACCCACACATGGAGTTTATTTTGTTGATACAGGATTTTGGCAAGATGAAACTTGAACACCAGAATGTTGACACCCCCGCAATCACTGTCTTGATTAGGAGTAGTCTCCCAGCAAAAGAAAGAGCTTTCACAGACCAAGATGAGAAACGTTGTTTTATTTGCTGCAACAAAGGCTCACAGTTCTGCAAGCTTAGCTTCTTCGTACACAGAGGTACTCCTAAATAACACATAGGCAGACTCCCACAAGGCATACCAGTAGATACTTGTATAGCAGATATTTCCTGATCCGTAAGACCTGAGGCATAAAAGCTAGATTTTTGTAGACTGACCGCTAAACCTGATCTCTTTTCCAATTCATGCAGTATTTGAAGCACCTTTTGCACTGATTCAATCGACCCATCAATAAAGATGAGAAGATCGTCCGCAAAGGAGAGATGGGTCAGCTTAGTTTTGTGGCATTGATGATGGTAAGACAGATATCCTGAACGTGCTTCTTTATCCAACATCGGAGACAAGTAGTTCATGGCTATTACAAACAGGTAGGGAGATAGTGGATCTTCCTGCCTTAACCCCCGCCTTCCTTTGAAATAACCACTTACCGTGCCATTATAACCAACCATGAATGATGTTGTGCATATGCAGGACCTAAGAAGACGGATGAATGGGCCTGGAAGATCTAAGCTCTGCATTGCCGAGAAGAGGAAGTCCCAAGAAAGCGTGTCAAAGGCCTTGGCTATGTCAACTTTTACGGTAATCTTCTTTGATCCACGGTTCTTATGGTAACCATTCACGAGCTCACTTGCTAATACCGTGTTCTCAACCAGCAATCTTCCTTCTACAAATGCTGTCTGGTTAGGCAGTATTAAGTCTTTAAGGATTGGCTTTAGACGTCTCACCAATAGTCTAGAGATCACCTTATAGAGAGTATTCAAGCAGAAGATTGGTCTATAATCTGATATTTGCGACGCTCCTGTGAATTTAGGTACCAGGGACAGGATCGTGGAGTTAGTCGTTGTTGGCAGGAACCCAAAGTTGAAGAATTCCTGAATCGAATTGATACACTCATTTCCAAGTAGAGACCAGGAAGCCTTGAAGAATCCAGAAGTAAGACCATCAGGCCCTGATGCTTTGTTGGGATTAAGAGAGAACATTAGCTTTGTAATTTCTTCTCCCATCGGCATCATGAGAATAAGACCTTGTTGTTGTTGATTGCAGGTGTAGGGCGTTAAAGTCTGGAACCATTCACGCGTGGAGTAAGTATAAACCGGCAGACAGTCTGGTCCTAATACAGCTTTGAAGTGAGAGACAGCATGAGCACTCATCTCCAAGGGGTCAGTGATGATGATCCCTGATTGTAGCAGGAACGAGCGAACGGCGTTGTAGCTGTCTCTAGCTTGACAAACCCGATGAAAGTAAGCAGTGTTTAGATCTCCTTCACGCAGCCAAGTTATCCTCGATTTTTGCTGAAAGAAACACTCTTCAATTTGCCGTAGGAATTGCCATTTCAGGTTTAGTGCATGTTCCTCAGCAAAAGTTTGAGTAGTAGGGTCTGTAAGAGCCTGTACCTGCGCATGTTGCAACAAACCGTAAGTCTCTTGCACTCTCTGTTGGATATTAGAATAGTTTTCTTTATTAAGCATTTTTAAACTCCTTTTGATGTATTTCAACTTCCAGCACAGAGACGCCAAGTTAACAGACACGCTTCCAGCGAGAAACCAAGCATCAGTTACAACCTCCAGAAAGCTCGGGTGTTTGGTCAAGTAGTTAAGGAACCTAAAGGTTTGGGTACCGACTATGGGGAGTTGACAAGCTAGGTCAGTTAGACAGGGAGTATGGTCTGAGGGCGCAGGTGGGAGAAAGGTTGAAGTTGCGTTCGGGAAGGCAGTAAGGATTTGGCTGTTGATCAAGCATCTATCGAGTTTCTTAGCAACATGAGCAATATCTCTATTATTGGTCCTGGTATGGACCGGGCCATAGTAGCGAAGATCATTGACACCCAGTTGGAGCAAAATGTCACGAAACTCAAACATCCGAGAGGAGTGGACACTGTGACAAAAAGTAGAGTGCTCATGGCTGTGGAGAATCTGATTAAAGTCTCCACCAATCATCCATGGCTTCGAATCCAGCGAAAGAGTGGCTTGTGTGTTTAGTAGCTCCACCCAAAGGTCAGCTCTCTCTTCACTCAGATTAGATGCATAGATAGCAGAGTAGGTGAACAGAGGATAGTTAGGTAGCTCCACCTCACATTTAATCATCTGTCTTGACTGCGCTAGCAAAGTCACCTTGGCAGGGTCCTTCCAAATGATTACAATTCTTCCATCTTCATCCGATAAGTGGTTTGATAGGTAGTGCCAGTCATGGCAAACAGAATTCATAACCCGGGCTAGGCAAAGTTCCTTGATATGTGTTTCCAAAAGTGCACCAAAAATAGGTCTATGGCTATAGAGCCAATCCGAAATAGGACGATGTTTGTCCGGATCATTTATACCACGGACGTTCCAAAAAAAGAGTTTGACACTCATTAGGAAGAAAAAAGGGGTTCCCCAGCAGACTGGAGAGAGTCAACATTTTGAAGAGGCAAAAAAGGGTTTTTTAATACAGGACCAGTAAGAGGGATTTTTGGAGAGGAACCAATGAGAGAGTTTTTTTGTGGGTGATCAATAAAGGGGGATACAGCTAGGTATTTTAGAGTGCCAACCTCAGGAAAGAGTGACATTTGGATTGTATTAGAGGATTGGTATGTGACTTTAGGATGGGACGGTGGTGAAAAAGTAAGGGAAGATCGGGATCTTTTGAGGGATGGCTTTTGTGGTTTGTCAGAAGGACTTTCAGTAGAGGGGTGAAAAGTTTTTGTGGCTGTGAAAGAGTCTAAATTAAGAGATGTAGGGACTAAGGGACTAGTGGGAAGAGAAACAGTTTTGGGTGAGCGGACGGGAGTGTTTGAAGGAGAGGAAGAAGAAGCCTTAGTAACCTTTGTTTTTACTGCGACAAACTGCATATTTACTACCGGTTTTTTCATAGGTTTTTGCTGAAAAGCTGAGTCTCATTTCTTTGCGCTTGCAGCATTACCAGTAGCAACAGAAGCAGATGAGGCAGGAGGGGCTTTAGGTGGAATGTAAGTCAGACAGTTTCTCACAACGTGCCCAAGCTCATGACAATGGGTACATTTGGGAGGCAGCCACGGGTACGAGACAAGTACCTCAACCACTTCACCACTCTGCCTTACAAACTCAACAACACTCGGGAGAGGCTTAGTTAGATCAACTTCTACCTTCACGTGAGACAAGATAAGGTTCACTAAGTTTAGAGTAAAATCATCTGTCTCTTTCGGCTCACCAATCAGTCCCGCAACGAGACTAAACCCGTGTTGGTAACGTAGGTCGAGAAGAACTCTTGTTAAGTGAGCCCATATCTTGATAGAGCTGAGAGGAGGGGTGCTAGATGAGTGCTCAGACGACCATTGCGCGGTATGAAACATCGAATCACCGACATACCAAATGTTTTTGTCCAAGATTTTCCGTCTGAGAAACTCACTCGGGATTCTAACAAGCGTTGATCGTTGCAATGAATTATTGTGGATTAAATATTTTTTTTGAACTATAAAATCCGTATCAGTAGCTCTATAACTGTAATCGCAAGTATCTAGATGTATCCAAACTTCCAAAATACATAGGATTAGATCAAAGAATATTCTAAAAACAAATAAATTTGAAAAAACAAAAATAATGACACGTAATTAAAGTATTGTTTGAGAGCTGCGAACTTAACGGATACGTAAAACAACAATTAAATAAATAAACAGAGAAAGCAAACAAAATATAAAAGACCGAGAAGAAGAGGACAGAGAACCAGTGAGAGAAGAGAGACCTTAACCACACACAAAACTCTCTCTCAATCCGCCATTAAAACACCAAAAAAAGCTTTTGCTTCGATTCAATCCCAAGTCAGTAAAAATAGGGTTACCAGAAGAACCCCACCGTAATTCCACAGAGGAACTGCACAGTTCGCGTTCCTTTTTTTTTTTTTTTTTTTTTTTTTTTTTTTAATATATATATTTAATAAATCATCCCCGAAGGGCAATCGGAATCTTACAAGTTCCGGTGTACCGGAGAAACATCAATACATAGGTTACAAGTGATTTGGACTCGACTAATACACAGCTCAAGCAAAACAGAGAGGAGCTTAGGTTATGGGAAATAAGACAGAGGAAGACTACTCCCTCCTCCGATAGACACCGTGACCCCATAATCCAGTTTCCAGTGACTTCTCACGGCGGTGGTGTCAACGGCTTGAGGAGGAAGAAGAGCAGTAACGGTAACAGAGACCACCACAAGGAGGAAGAGAAACCGAAGATGCAGCCAACAGAGCCTGCTCAGCCTCAGAGCCAGCAGATGAAGAGCTTGAGCTTTAGCAGTCAGATGTCTAGAGAAGACGAGGAGATGGCTCGCTCTGCTCTCTCTGCTTTTAGGGCTAAAGAGGATGAGATTGAGAAGAGGAAAATGGAGGTTCGTGAACGGGTCAAGGCTCAGCTGGGTCGGGTTGAGGAGGAGACCCGACGTCTCGCTAACATCCGCGAGGTTTGTTTGATTTTTGTCTTTAAAAGTTCAAAACTTGAAGATCTTGTCGGAAATTAGACTCATGCACTTTTGGTTTCTTTGTGGTTGTGTTTCGAAAGTCGGTTTTTGTTCTGTCGATTTAGAAGATTTAGGGTTTCAAAGATGTGAACTTGTTAATTCTGAAATGGTTAAGCTTGAAATCTAAAGTAAGCTAATTGCTCTCTCTGCATGTACTCTGTTTATTGAACAAAGAACAAACTTTGATTGGGTTTTGTAAGTTTTTTTGGGGGATTAGATCAGACAGATAAGTGAAAGTTCTCTTTTTGTTGTTGTTTGGTTCTTCACAAGCTCTGCTTTTTCAGACAAGAGTTTGACTTTTGTGTGAAGATGTTTATGTTATTGTTTTTGGTTTCAGGAGCTTGAGACTATGGCAGATCCCATGAGGAAAGAAGTTTCTTTGGTGCGAAAGAAGATTGATAGCGTCAACAAAGAACTCAAACCATTAGGCGCAACAGTTCAAAAGAAGGTAAAACATATCTCTCAATAGCAGTTACCGCCCGGTAAACTAGCGTTGTTTGGTATTAAAAAGTTTTGGTCTTTACCAAACCCAAACTCAATTTTGATTAATATGTGAATTCATTTTATTATGATTAGTAAATCTAAGAATACAAATAAACAATAATAGTCATTCTATTTAATTATACCAAAATGAAATAAGTCATCATTAAACCCAGTGTTGTTTGGTTTAAATTGTTTTAGTCTTTACCAAACCCAAACTCAATGTCAACTCAATAGGTTTGGTTGGGTTGTTATGGTATTAACAGAAGAGTCTGATACTCATGTTTGTTGTTTTGTGTGGATGACATGAAACAGGAAAGGGAATACAAAGAAGCATTGGATACATTCAACGAGAAGAACCGTGAGAAAGTTCAGCTGATCACCAAGCTAATGGAGGTTAGTTTCGAGTTCTCTGTTCTAATTTTCACAGAATTATTAGGACAACAACAAAACCGAGTTTTGTTTGAACATTCACTAACCGGTGTTGGTTTGTTTTTCTCTAAATTTCTCCCTGGGGAGATGGGGCAGTTGGTTGGAGAAAGCGAGAAGCTGAGGTTGAAGAAGCTTGAAGAGCTTAGCAAGAGCATAGAAACCGAGTGAAGACTGTGTCACAGAGAAGAAAGACATGCCAATGAAGAACTAATCTTAGGGTTCTGATGTATCTATTTATTTATTTTTCATGAAGTTCGTGTGTTTTTTTTTTAGTTTGTGGGTGTTTTATGTTATTTTTTCTAAATGGATTTGATTTGTAGAAGTATGATGGGGTGTTTTATGTTTTTGATTAACCAAATTAGGGAAGGTTAATGGGATAATGCTTAGGCTACTGAATGCTAAAGGGTTTGTAAGTTTGAATTATCTTTTTCTTGCTTTTTAAATGTTTTTATTTATTTTAATTATAATTTGTTTCCCTACCACCTTACATTTTTCACTTTTTTGGGTAAAGTAGCCGCTCGCCAAGGACCATGTGCACATTTGAAATTGAAATGATTGACTTCCTGTCAAAGTAGATAATGTCTTTTGCTTGATTCACAATAGACGCAATGCAAAGTGGGGTTTGAACATTTATCACAGCAAATGATCTTTAGTACGAAACATAAGGCTAGCTAATCTACACCAATTATTATACTAACAACCTATCTCTATAATATTATCCGAAAAATTATTTTCATAACTTTTATTTTGTTTGATTACTATGATACCCTTAATGAATTAAAAATATATATATATTTAAATACTAATATTTCTTTTTAAAAATTTTCCAAATAAAAATATAAAATAAAAAGGAAATATTTATAAACTACAAAAAGAAATTGAAATCGAAAATATATGTATATATAATATGATTTCATAAAAAAAGAAAAGTTCACAAAATAGTAATATTTCATTTAAAAGATATTTTTAAATAACATTAAATATACTTTTAAAGTAAAAAAATATTTTCCTTATATCTATATATTCTTAGATGAAAAAATATTTGTATATATTTCATAAAAAAAAGATTTCACACATATGATCTTGATATTAGAAAAAAAAATATTTTTCTTTTAAAACATAATTTTACTAAGTACAAATATATATATTTTCAAAGTAATAGAATTTATTTTTATATATCCATCTATTTTCTTAGATGATCACATAAAATAATTAAGTAAAATAAACTGATATATGTTGAATTGACAAAAAATAATTTATAATTAGTATTTTGAAATGTTTTCTTTTATTTTTTCATATATTTAGTTGACTATAATGTCTTACAATTACGGTGTTGGGATCAAAATCGGTCACGACGGAATCGATGTCTGAAAGTCCGTAAAAATCGGCATGAACGTTTTTACGAAAAATAAATCTTACAAAAAGATTTGTTTTTACGAAGAATCTTGCGGAGAAAACACATTCACGAAAAATCGGAAAAAGACACGAACAAGGTTACCGCGTAGCAACCAGCGCAAAAAGCGACCGTGCTCGGCTGGTCGCTACATAGCGACCGAGCACGTACGGCTCGGTCGCTACGTAGCGACCGAGCTCTCCCCGAAGCTCGGTCGCTACGAAGCGACCGAGCATGTACACGGCTCGGTCGCTACGTAGCGACCGGGCTCTCACCGAAGCTCAGTCGCTACGTAGCGACCGAGCACGTACACGGCTCGGTCGCTACATAGCGACCGAGCACATACATGGCTCGGTCGCTGCGTAGCAACCGAGCACGCACACGACTCGGTCGCTACGCAGCGACCGTGCTTTCTTAAAAATCGATACGACACGAATCCATGCATTCTCGTCTACTCTTTAATGCTATCTCCCGAAGACCGTAGCCAACTCATTTCATGTTTCTCGTCATTTGAAGTCATCAATCGAACTTTACGATAAAAACCGCGGAAAGTTCGTTTTTATCGAACGAAGCCATAATAAACGTTTCGAGTCAAACAACGGCCCAAAAAGACCTAAGACGTGACTCGAAACCCACTTACGATTTCTTAACCAAAAGCCCATAAACCGTAGGACGGTTTCCGCTGATAAATACGAAGTATTCGAAGATAACTAGAAAGATCGGGAAAAACAGAATATCTCCATTTTTAAGTTATGACGGCTTAAGGGCAGAAGAGGAAAAAGCGTAAACCGACCTAGGAGCGAGTACATAAGGAGTCCTAGGCGAGAGGCACGGGAGAGAACTTTTTCGACTCAGAACTCTCGGCACTTAGAAACTCTTAGGCATTATTCTCGACATGCTCTGTTTCCATGACTGGCACCCGATTACCAGACGAACGTGCACAAGCAGTTCGATCTCTTGGTTCACTCTTGAACTACGTTCGGCTTGATCCTCGAAAGGGGTACGTAGGCAGCCTTTAATAAGGTTCAGTCCGAAATCAATCAAAAACCTTTTCTGTATTTTCTTCGTCTTTTGTTATCGAGCTGCGAGTCAACTAGGTTTGAGCTTTTAGGCCGCTAGAACTAGGTAACTCGCTGACAGCCTTTGCGGCCAAATCTTTTAAGATCTCTTGTAACGATCGCAACGCTCTCACGCGGACTCGAAATAAGATCTACTGTTTTCTCTAAACTCGTTTGTTATCTTTTCATGATTTCCGCATATATTTGGTCACTTGCCGTTGGCTTTCGCAGAGATCCGGGACCTCTGGGAAATTAGGGTTTTCCTAGTTTCCTAATTTAAACGTAAATCGACAGTGCGAATTTCGGTTTCCACAGTTTGGCGCTAGAAGGAGGGGAGGTACGGATTACTCTAACTCGTAGCCGCAAAACGTTTGATCAAAACAATGTCTGGAAATACGAAAGAAAAAATCGCAGTTCACAACAACGCTGGTAAGAAAACTCCAGCCGCCACTGCGCCTATGCAAACGCCACAGTTCTTGAGAAAATCGAAAACCTTGCTACGATTTTTCGTCACAGGAAGTGCAATGAAATGAGTTCGCGATTTCTCTTTTAAACATAAAGGAAAACGATAAATCTTATCAAACCCCGTAAGTTTGGCTCATTACGACCAAAATAAATCTCAATGCGTAAGGGTTTTACCAAAACACGTTTTCCGAAAACATTTCAGAAGGGTAAAACTTGTTCTCCCAAAAACCGCAGAAAACCCCTAGGTTAATCGCGGAAAGTAAGCGCAACAAATCGATTACACAGCTCGGTCGCTACGTAGCGACCAAGCTCAAGCCAAGCTCGGTCGCTACGTAGCGACCCAGCACGCACACAGCTCGATCGCGACGAAGCGACCGAGCTCAAGCCAACTCTCCACTCGCTACGTAGCGACCTGTCAGGCCTAAAAAGGGTCCTCCTTTGCGTTCTCTTTTGAATCGTCATCGAAAGGCTTTTCGTTTCGTCTCAATCGGAGTTTCCGTTGAGATTTTACGACGAAAACAAGTAGAACTCTTCTTGGCTTGCTTCCACTCGCTACGTAGCGCCCAGTCAGACCTCCATTCGCTACATAGTGACCTGTCAGGCCTCAAGAAAATTCCTCCTTTGCGTTCTATTTTGAATCCTCATCGAAACGCTTTTCGTTTCGTCTCAATCGGAGTTTCCGTTGAGATTTTACGTCGAAAACAAGTAAGACTCTTCTTGGCTTACTTCTACTCGCTACATAGCGACCTGTCAGACATCCAGCTCGCTACATAGGGACATGTCAGGCCTCAAAAAGTTTTTCCTTTATGTTCTCTTTTGAATCCCGATCGAAACGCTTTTCGTTTCGTCTCAATCGGAGTTTCCGTTGAAATTTTACGATGAAAACAAGTAAGACTCGTCTAAATTCCTTCGCTTGCTCCTACTCGCCCTTACCTCCATCTTTGTGTTCTCCTTCAAATCTCAATCGAAACGTCTCTTGTTTCGTCTCGATTGGAGTTACCATTGAAAGTTTACGATAAAAAAAAAACCCGCAAAGACTAGTTTTCTCGCTTGGATTCAAATTAATCGTATAATGCGGCAACAGTTAACTTATCACCTTAGCCACCTCAACTATACAATTACGTTGAACCTTTTTATTGACTTCGTATCAGGAAAGTTCGGAAGATAAATGTCATGTTTCAAAGGATAAACACCAATATCGAAAAATGCGAACATACACAAGAAGAGGAAGGGGAAATGAGCAAGCAAAACTGAGAAGAGACAAAACTGCATCTTCGAGAGAACTAAGGTATTTGCGACTTGAAATTTTTGAAATCAGACTTGGAGTTTTCGTAGGAAATTACTAAGAAATAAAAAAGCCTTTGAGACTGCCATCGAACTTTAAGGAACGTAAAACCTAGGTGGATAGTCTAGCGAACTAAGTCTTAGGTGATTTTTCCTGTCTCGATATATTGTCCCATAACTGTTCGTCCAGATCTTGCAAACCGATCTAAACTCTCCAAAAATCGAGAAACGATCGCCACGCATATCAAGTTCGCTCCCTAAGGAGAGAAAAAACTAGAGATATGAACGTCGTCTTAAAACCGATTCGTTTCTGGCAATTCTCTCGGAACCGACATATTCCAAGTCTTCAACCTGGAAACAACCAAATCACAGTCCAAGCGACGTCTTCAAACCGACTCGGACTGTCGATCATTCTATTCCTCGAGAAAAAAAGGACGAAGTAGGTGCGTATACTATACTCCTATACTCCCATACTTCAAAAACATATTTAAACAATACGATGTCTCATCAAGATCAAGAAAACGCTTTCGACAAAGCAAACTCTCGTAGAAATATGCGGAAAAATATTCATACAATGCGATGTCTCGTCAAGATCATCCTAAAAGCAAACGACAATCTGAGATTCGTCTAAACGCTAGGAACTGATTCAAACCATGTTGGAAAAATTCTCAAAGACTATACAGCATCTATCATCGCAATCATTCGTTTAGAAAACCTCTGCCAAACTTCAGAACGAAACTCGATGATTTGCTGAAGTCATAAAGATCTTTTCCGATTTGATAAAACGAGTTTCGTATAAGAATCATTATACGAGAAATCTTCAGGCATCAAAGCATCACCCTCATTTTCCGTTGAACCAACCGACTCACGGAAAAACATCAAAAGCATTTGTGACAAAGAAAAATCAAGAACAAAAGTATAAGAAAATACGACAAAGAGAACACGTCCTCCCCGCTCGTCGACTAAGTCTATCGCTGTTTAACTGATTCATTCAAGAAACCTGCAAAAACGTTTCGCGACTAGATCTCGGTGAAATAACCTTGGTAAAACTCCATGAGTTACTCAGAGAAACTTTCACCGAAGAATAAAAACAAAAGCGCAAACGTTTCTCAAAAATCTGCGGAAACATCGTTATTTTGACATCTCCATATGTCGCGTCAATTTAATAAATTCGTAAAAACCGGTCGCCCGTTACTTACGCAAAAAATCCTTCGTATAATCAGATCATGTCATACGAAGTAACTTTCGAAAGTAAACGTAACAGGTTTTACGAAAAAGTACTTTCCTTATAGCAAAAAACCAAGCTGTATGATCCGACATTGGACGACCTGTATAAACTTTACTTCCTCGCACCACGATCTGAAAGGTCTCATTCTTTAGGCCCGCGACTCACTGGCATCCGCTCTCATTCCGCTTGGTCACGTCCGAGCAGGAAATCACCCCGAAACTGACTCCGCACGGGCTCTGTATCGAGCTTCTTAGGCTTTATCTCCCTCGGAAACAAAGGAAACAACTTCCATACGAATAAAGGAAACATTATACGAAACTTTCATCGTATAAATTAACCCTAAAGTGGAAAATTGTTTTCTACCACCATGGGCATACTCGGCCTATCAATCTCGATAAACGCCATTCGTCACTCGCCCAATTATGGCTTTGCTTCGAAGCTGAACTAGGTTACAACATCCCCTTTAAGGACGATTCTAACCAACTTGACCTTATTGATAGCACGAAAGTGTCATGGTCTAATCCTATGGCAACAACGTCCTTGGCTATAAAGCTGAGCACAGCCTTCATGCAAAGCCAAAACAATTGAGCAACCACCGCTCCAATAACCTGACGGCTAAACGGTAATCAGGAATTTGTCGTGAAATGCCAAGTAATGATTACACAAACAATTATCGTACCACCCAAAAACGGGAATCATACGGTAAATTCGTCATAATAAAAGTCAGTCCTAACAACCAAACAGTTAACGGAAAGGTTCCACTTGTCAAAAATCGACCAAGTTCCATATACTAAGATTCACTTTAAGCCCGCTGTGTTTTACTCGTAAAATGCGGCATGTAAGGAAAACTCGTAACAGAGCTCCTATAGCTATACGGAACATCCTCAAATAGACACGAAAGAAATCTCGGAAGGCCAACACCACAAAGCACAGTATAGGAGGATGCCTCTTTCCGGGGACAAATTTACGCGACCCCTTGGTCCTAACTCTTCGATCGCAAATCAAATCCAAACAGAAACAACAATTCTGGCTGCGAACATCCGTAGTCAAACCAGAATGTTTCCCAAACGCAGGGCTAAGACTAATCCCTTGCAACATTGCGAAACATCTTCAAGCCCGCGAACATTTCAAGCACGAAACGCGGCATACGAAAGAATAACAATTCTTCAGCATCGCGAGACGTCGCAGACGCCTGGAGATTCGTTCTTCGACGAAATTTCCTCCCTCGATAAAATCACTTTCTTGGAAGACCAGACAGTCATACGCACTAACATCTTCTCAAAACATATCCTTCGCGAAGACTCGAAACAGTAATTTTAACCATTAAGTTTGTTGCTGATCACAACAAACTCTTAACGTCCTAAACATACTTAGCCATCTCGTAGAGATGACTCTCATACATCCGACACAAGGATAATAGCGCCATAAAAGAAACCCAAAATTTTTGGTCAGCACTTCCCGGAGGCTTAAAAATTATCCTTGGAGAGATGCTCGGTTCCAACCATACAAGTCGTATAAACCGAGAACCTATAGCGGACTTTAAATCGGTATGGAATCAGGATGAAACTGAAACGGGATACGTAAGTCGAATTAGTCATCGCACCCTCTAAAACCAGGAGTAAACCTAGGTCTTGCCCTAAACTCAGCGCACTGGTCTCTAACATCTCTAGGCATAGTATCAAAAACCTTGATACGAGATCCCAAAATTTGTCTCTTTGCCAATATTCGAGCGTCTTCAGAAATCCCGCAAGTTTACGCACTACGGAAAACTCTCGAAATAGATCACGGATATAGCAGTTCACACAGAGTTAGATTACGAGATGACAACTCGTAGTCTTCCTTCTACACCCATATAAAATGCCATCGGCAGCAACACGCCTGATAACCTCTACATAAAAACCAGACCGTAAAGGTCTCGCTGGAAAACTAGTCATAGTTTCGTTAGTTAACCTACCTTTTTATTTTGGTGGTGAGTTTCCTTTTTTCTTTTTCTCGCTATGCGCCGCTACGTCAGCAAGGAGTGCCACGCACAAGCAGAGCGAAAACAAACAAAGCAGGGTATTCGTTAGGGGAAATCCTTTGATTGCGTATTATAGATCCATGTCTTTCTTGTTCCACTACCTAGGACAAAATTGTTTAGGAAGAGAGAATCGTTGGTTCCTTATAGTAACTCCAAGACGACCTACGAAAGGCTTGATCCCTTCAACAAGGGTACGTAGGCAGCCGCCATAAGGCGCAGCCCCAATTTTATCGCGTTCTACTTTTAGAAGAGGGAGAAGAGCACTTACCACAGACCTTTTCGACCATCAATTCCGTCTAACTCACCTAACTTGCCTAACTTGCCAAGCCACTCGCTAGAACCTCACGCTAGAAGCTCATGGTTCTAACAAGCTAGGGGCTAACTGTTGGGGTCAAAATCGGTCACGACGGAATCGATGTCTGAAAGTTCGTAAAAATCGGCATGAACGTTTTTACGAAAAATAAATCTTAGAAAAAGATTTATTTTTACGAAGAATCTTGCGGAGAAAACACATTCACGAAAAATCAGAGAAAGACGCGAACAAGGTTGCTGCGTAGCAACCAGCGCAAAAGCTAGTCGCTACGTAGCGACCGAGCTCTCACCGAAGCTCGGTCGCTACCTAGCGACCGAGCACGTACACGGCTCTGTCGCTACGTAGCGATCGAGCTCTCACCAAAGCTCGGTCGCTACGTAGCAACCGAGCACGTACACGGCTCGGTCGCTACATAGCGACCGAGCACATACATGGCTCAGTCGCTATGTTGCGACCTAGCACGCACACGACTCGATCGTTACGTAGCAACCGTGCTTTCTTAAAAATCGATACGACACAAATCCATGCATTCTCGTCTACTCTTTAATGCTATCTACCGAAGACCGTAGCCAAACCATTTCATGTTTTTCGTCATTTGAAGTCATCAATCGAAATAAAAACCGCGGAAAGTTCGTTTTTATCGAAAGAAGCCGTAATAAACGTTTCGAGTCAAACAACGGCCCAACGAGACCTAAGACGTGACTCGAAACCCACTTATGATTTTTTAACCAAAAGCCCATAAACCGTAGGACGGTTTATGCTTGGTTTGCAAGGAAATATAAATGTCAAGTTTCCGCGGATAAATACGAAGTATTCGAAGATAATTAGAAAGATCGGGAAAAACAGAATATCTCCATTTTTAAGTTATGACGGCTTAAGGGCAGAAGAGGAAAAAGCGTAAACCGACCTAGGAGAGAGTATATAAGGAGTCCTAGGCGAGAGGCACGGGAGAGAACTTTTTAGACTCAGAACTCTCGGCACTTAGAAACTCTGAGGCATTATTCTCGACATGCTCTGTTTCCATGACTGGCACCCGATTACCAGACGAACGTGCACAAGCAGTTCGATCTCTTGGTTCACTCTTGAACTACGTTCGGCTTGATCCTCGAAAGGGGTACGTAGGTAGCCTTTCATAAGGTTCAGTCCGAAATCAATCAAAAACCTTTTCTGTATTTTCTTCGTCTTTTGTTATCGAACTGCGTGTCAACTAGGTTTGAGCTTTTAGGACGCTAGAACTAGGTAACTCGCTGACAGCCTTTGCGGCCAAATCTTTTATGATCTCTTGTAATGATCGCAACGCTCTCACGCGGACTCGAAATAGGATCTATTGTTTTCTCTAAACTCGTTTGTTATCTTTTCATGATTTCCGCATATATTTGGTCACTTGCCGTTGGCTCTCGTAGAGATCTGGGACCTCTGAGAAATTAGGGTTTTCCTAGTTTCCTAATTTAAACGTAAATCGACAGTGCGAATTTCGGTTCCCACATACAGCAAAACAAAATATAAATTATATTTTATTTATATAATATAATTTCTCAAAAACAATCACATTTTTACTGCATATTTTAAGAGATATTAAGAAACTAAAAATAAATTTCAACAATAAACATATTTTGATCAAATAACTACAATATGAGTGATTCGACTAATTCAATTTATATCTAAAATCATAGATTTAACTACAATAAGAATATATAATTTATTTATTTTATAAGAATATATAATTATATAATAAAAAAATTATTTATTTTATAAATTTAAATTATAGGATGACTTAAAACATATTAACAAATGAAAAATAAAATATTAACTCAATATTACAATTTATTTCTTTTGTAAAATTTATATATATGGATAAGACTTTATAATATTATAATTATATTAATTTATGTAATTGAAAAAGACACTTTAGTTTATTTTTTTATTTCATTCTAAGCACAATTAATATATCTTAAGTTATACATAATTTTACTAAAATATACTTACGTATCTAAGACAACAAGTAACCTAAATATAAATAAGAAAATTAATAAAAATTAATATATCTAGAATAAAAAATATTATAGTTGAATTCAAAGAAATAGATGGAATCCAGTATGTCCAAATGATAACTGAATCGACCGTAAAAACAACAAAATTGATTAGCTATAAAATATCTAAAATCATATGTATAATTAAAGTAATGTAATATTGTTAATATAAATTATACATACAAATTATAAATTAATTTAAAACTAAAAGTAAATATCAATCAATTATTATAATATATTTATTTTATAAATATTTATGTCTATGCTAATGCACGGAAAAATCACCTAGTTTAGTGTTTATATGATCTGGAAAGCATAAAAATGCTTTTTCTTTATAATTTGGTGGAGAACCCAACCACCACTTATAAAACCTCATTCAAACAGTAGGCCCATTTTGAGGCCCCTCTTATAATAACAACATCATTCAGCATAAACCGCCTAATGGATTTAAATTTTGTAGGCTGAATAAAAGTTACGAAAAATTATCCAAATTAATTTGGAGTTCGGAGTCATCATCCACAAAAAAAAAAGAACTTGCAGTGGCAGGCAAAAAATCTGAGAATATATATAAACGATATCAAATCTGAATCTATACTTGGCGCAGAAAATGCATATATACGACAAGTGAGCTAACAGATTTCACTAGAGAATGCTTCTGAAACTTATTTGTTAATTATGTAGACAGTCTTACCAAAGGAGTATCCGCAGATCCATAAACTAATTTAAAAGGGTGATGGGAATACAAATTCAAATCTCAAGAACGCTATTAAATCTTGATAAAGAGATTTTGAAATTACAAAATTAAGAAGAACGAAAACGCAGACGTTTTGAACATAAATATTCAGAAATCAGAACCAGAGACAATAGATTAGTCTTTAATAAGCAGAACAACAAAAGCTGTTCTTACATAATAAAAACAAGTGTGTGAGAAGAAGTTCAACAGAAATAACCTCGAAAGGCTTTTCTTATTTGGGCGTTTTTTCAAACTCTCAGTTCTAAATATAACAACCCAACAAAAATAAAAACACAAATCCAAAGGAAACTGTAGAAAAAAAGCCGAAATGTCAAAGTAAAAACCCTTAGAAATATATTGAAGGTGATGATTACGTCACAACCCAGAAACCATGAAAGACGATTCTCAGTACTTGTAGTCCTTTACGTGAAGGCTCTCTGCGGCTCCATCACCAAGCTTAGCATCACCTTTGTAAGTTCCAAGAGTGGCTTCAGAGTTAGCCTTGCACCTCACATACAAGGCCTCTTGAGCAGCCTTAACATTCTCCTCTTTACCTGCCCATGTCTTCAAAGTGCTCTGTTGCAACGCACGTCCGAACGAGAAAGACAACGACCACGGCTTCTTGGTCTTCAACTGGTTCATCGCGTTCAGGTTCTTGGTCGCCTCCTCCTCGCTCTGTCCTCCAGACAAGAACACGATAGCTGGAACAGCCGCTGGGACCGTTCTCTGAAGGGCGCGCACGGTGTGCTCAGCGATCACCTCCGGTGCAACCTTAGCACTGTCGGATCCTGGAGTAACCATGTTAGGCTTCAAGAGAGTTCCCTCGAGTAAAACATGGTGGTCGCTAAGAGCCTTGTAGCATGCCGCGAGGACACGCTCGGTCACAGCAGCACACTTGTGGATGTCATGGGAACCGTCGACTAGAATCTCAGGCTCGACGATGGGTACAAGACCGTTCTCCTGGCAGATAACAGCGTACCTAGCCAACCCGTAAGCGTTCTCGTGGATGGAAAGCTCTGATGGCTCGTTCTCGCCGATCTTGAGAACCGCACGCCACTTGGCGAAACGTGCACCAGCTTCGTAGTACTTCTTGCAACGCTCACCGAGGCCGTCAAGACCCTGAGTGGTGGTCTCGCCGTTGGTTCCGGCTAGCTCGACGGTACCCTTGTCGACTTTGATACCTGGGAGTACTCCTCCTTCCTTCAAGATGTCAACGAAAAGCTTGCCTGTATAATACAATAACATAACAATAAGAAACCTCCACAAACACATCAGACATGAAGAGAGTAATGAATTGGTTTCACATACCATCGGAGCTCTTTTGGTAAAGAGTTTCCTCGAAGAGGATGACACCGCTGAGGCAAGGGAGAGCACCAGGGGCGGTGAAGAGAAGCTCACGGAGAGCACGTCTGTTGGTCTCAACGTTCTCGACGTTGATGCTTGCAAGACGCTTTCCGATGGTTCCGGTGGACTCATCGGCGGCGAGAATACCCTTTCCGGGTGTGCCGATGTAGGCGGCGTTAGCGATCAACTCATCTGCAAAAGGGTTTTATAACATAAAACTCATAAATAATTACAAAAACTAACCGACATGAGAGACAAACGACATAGCACTTCAGATCGGTAATACAGTTGGTTAGATCAGACAAGACAATTATGAACGACTGAATCAGATCTACGACATGAGGTTCAGTTCAACTCATGAATCCAGATCTAGGCAGTTAAACGCGCGAACAAACACGTAAAAGACAGATCTAAGGCTTGTAAGAATCGAATATGCGTAACTACTACGTGACTAGCAGATTCGAGAGAGGAAGAGATAATTACCGGCGAATTTGCTGGTGAAGGCAGACATGGTTTTAGACGGAAAGATCGAGAAAGTGTAGAGAGAAGGGAGGATGAAGGTAGGTGTGGTGGACCAGACGAGGAAAGGGTTGTGTGTTTTATAGCTGCGGGGGTGAGAGTCTATTGGTTAGGTGAAATGGTAAATCAAGGGTTTAGATCTGTGACATGTTCTCCAAGAAATGGATTTTCAGCCGTTGGATCTCACGTGGTTTTAATTGGCAGTTTTGTGGCTAATTTCAATTCTACCCCTCATTTAATGTGTCATAGCGGAGTAGCTGAAGGGTAATATTGGTATCTAGCGTGTTGAGTACGGTAAAGCATGACTTCGGCCGCACACTCTCCTCCGGCTCAAACCTTCTAGGGGTTTATACTTTTGTTCGCGTAATATTAAAATCTCAGTAATTAAAGTTTTAAGATATTTTTATTTATCATAGTGAACACTTGGAGTAAGTTTGACTACGAAATTCTATAGAATATTCTAATTAAAAATATTTATTTCTAGAAAATGCGACTTTGAGATCTCCGAACATAGAAAATTAAATCTGAGGTGTGTGAAGATACACATAACCGAAACAGCTGCGACCCTTCAAACCCATGAATCATCAAAAACTATCTCTCTTTTTGCCTTCTACCGACAATACCAGTGCAAATAACTTCGTGCTCTCTTTTTTTTATACGCTTGGAAGTTTTAAAAGTGTCTTTTATGATCTTTAACGGGTTTCTTTTGTCTCTCTTTTGAGATTGAAACGATAATTTATAGAGCAAATCAATTTTCTTAGAACTATTAAAAAGCAATTAATTACAAAATTATAATTCAATTTATCCGATTGGTTTAAACGCAGCGGTTGCAGTTGCGGTTACGGATGTGGGAGTTTGCGGATGTGGGAGTTTACAAATGCGGATGGTTGTGGTTTCAAGCGTTATTAAGCGTTTTGTATGACTGGTACAACGTTTGAAAATTGTTGCGTTTACGGGATATTTGTGACTGGTTGATTATAGGATATTGCAGAGGTTTAATAATAAATTACTCATATCAACATATTATAACATTAAAAAAATATAAAAACATACTATTGTAATAAAATATAAAAATTATCAATATACTATGATTAATAAAAATATTAGGTTTATTTCTAAAAAATTCAAATTAGTTGAAATTTATAATTTTAATAAAATTTGTTTTGGAGATTTATATTAAAAAATTTAAAATAATATTTTATTTCGTTTTATATATGTGTATATCTTTATATATGTGTGTATAGAAATGTTTAAAAATTCTAATAAATAGTTAGTTTAAAGTTTTTATAAAGAAAATTATGATATTGTTTGTGAATTTTAATTAATATATAAAATATGTATATATTTTTTTTATAATATTTCCATTTTAAATTTTTTTTAAAATAATTTTATATTTTTTTTTCCACCCGCAACCGTCCGCAACCGCAAACGCTAGCTGAAACCAGCTTTAGATTTTAAGAGGTTCAGAGTGGTTTGGAGCGATTTGTAGCGGTTTGTATGATTGTTTCAAAACGCTGTCAACCGCTACCGACCGCAAAAACTGCGTTTGCAGGTCATAGCGGAAAAACCAGTGAGGCCCTTACACTTTTTTGACCCTTTTAAGTGTATGATTGGTTTTCCGTTACCACCCCCAAACTCAACTTTTGCGGTTATTAACGGTTGTTGGCGTTTTGCAACAATCACTCAAAACGCTCTAAACCTCGTAAATTCAAAAGCTAACCGCTCTACACCTCGTAAATTCAAAAGCTGGTTTCAGCTAGCATTTGTGATTGCGGACGGTTGCGAGAGGATATTTTTTTTTAAAAAACAATATAAATACAAAATAATATTATTCAATAAAAAAATAAATTGGAATGATTAAATACTAAAATATTTCTATTATATTTTAATTAATATTATAAAATTTTAAAAATAAAAATATTTTCTATAATTTTTAAAAATTTAAACTATAACTTTTTAAATATAATTTTTATATTTATTATTATATTATTATTTTGATATTTTTATAATTATATAAAATATTAATATTGTTAATTTATTATATAACCGCTGCTGCATTTGGTAGTTAACCAGTCATAAGTATCCCGCAAACGCACCAATTTCTAACTGCGGAACCAGTTGCACAAATCTCTTAAAACCGCTAGAAACCGTAGTCACCTGCATGCGCAAACTCCCGTAACCGCTGCGTTTGAACCAGTCAGACCCTAAGTTGCGAAGTACATAATTTTGACATGTATTCGACACATAACTGGATGTATATAATAAAAAGTGTGTGTGTGTAGAGATGTCAAACAGGTTTACCCATCCTGTTTCGTCCCGTACCGCGGCGGGTTAGTCGTCTAGCGGGTTACAGCGGGCATGTCCCGCGGGACGCCTCCTTATCAAACCGCCTGCTACAGCTTCTTTCATGAATATTGAAGTAGAAGAGTTATATAAAAGAGTTGAAGAGAGCTCATTAAGCTTCACTAAAGCCTTATCAAAATCAATGCCACAAAGCTCTGTTTGTGCTTGTGTTCTTGAGTTAAAAACCTTCTTTTGTTATCAGCATAAGCTTTTGTTGATTTTGAATCTGATTGAGTTGTTGTCTTTGTAATAATTTGGCTCAAGTGTTGTATGTCTTCATCAAACCATCTCTCTTTTTAATTATTTGGATTGCAAAAAAATTTGTGAATCACTTTGCCAAATTATACAAGTGACGTGATATACAACTAGGGATGGCAATCAAGGACCTGGACCGCGGGCCTGGCCCGTAAAGGCTTGCTGCGGGGCGGGATTGGGCCTCCATTTGGTAAGCCCGCAAAATTGCGGGCCTCACGGGACGAGTTGAAAGCGGGACGGGTCGAAAGCGGGATGGGTCGAAAGCGGGATGGGCTTAACCTGCGGGATTTTGAAGATCCGCAGCCCTAAGTCCCTATTTCTGCTTTCGACTAAAACATTGAGAGAGAGAGAGAGAGAGAGAGAGAAGGTGATTAGACGTTATGTAGCTCCGGTGATGGTGGTTTTAGGGTCGATGATGCTTCTGGTCTCCCAAGCGCCTTCAAACTGCACTGATGGAGCTTCTTCGAGTCATCATAAGAAGTTTGAAAACTCACTTTCCACTGAAGAAGAAGATCTAGTTCCCGCCATGAGTTCTTCATAGTTTTGCCTATATGTATTTTTCACATTATCATACATTTTGGAGTTTTAGGTTTCAATATATCTTTAACTGACTTCTATTATTCTTATTTGCAGAAGATGAAGTTGATGGTGAAGAAGAGAAATTTTTATCTTTTTGTCGCTTGTTATAAAGACGAAGAACAAGAAGTATGATTGGTGTTTTTTTTTTAATCTATTTTTGGGATTCACATCTTTGATTTGGTGTTGGTTTTATTTAATTTTGGATTCAGAAAACTAAATCATTTGTTATGAACTTATGAGTTATAATATTTGGATTCAACAACTAAAGTATTGTTTATTTTAAAAATTTTTGGAGTCTAACAAAAGTAAATAAACTAGTGTTTTGATCCAATTAAAATCTTCAACTAACAAGGGTATTGCCTTATCCAGTTCAATCCTCGACTAAACTCACTTACTGATGCGTCATGAAACTGATAAAGCGTCCTGAATCATGTCTTGAAGCGTTCAGGAGTCATATGTTTGTTTGTAATTCTATGTCCCACGGGCCGATCCGCAAAGGCGTACATGTTTTGCGGTACGGGTTTGGTCAGCCATTTTGAGGACCGTAGCCCGCGCGGGCCTGACCCGCTCGAAGACGAGCCCGCTGCGGTACGGGACGGGACGGGACGGATCAACCTGCTTGACATTCCTATATACAACTAACTTTTCTCCTAAACACCATTGTAACCAAATTTAATTTAAGAAAAACACCACTTCACAGTACCGAAAACAAAACTAATCAACTTAAACAAGAAATATCACATTGTAATAAAACAATTCATAGTTGTGTGTAAAAAAAAAGAGAAAACCAAATCAAAACACCACCAGAGCTTGAATCGTCATCGCTGAAGCTGGAGTTGTCATCTCCGGAGCTCGAATCATCATCACTGGAGCTCGAATCATCATCGCCGGAACTCCTTATGTTTTTTGGGGGAAAATTCACAGGAATCGATTTCTTCTCGCTCTCTTTCTCAATTTTTTCAGGTAAAATAAGAAATGAAGAAAAAATGTGGGTCCATGTAATCCCGCATAACCCGTTTTGGCCCATCCCACAAAAGACCAGTCCCGCAAAGACCCGTCCCACGAGGTCCGTAAATTTACAGACCTAGAAAACCTCGTCCCAATATTGTACCGCAACAGTCTCTTACGGGCCAGGCCCGTGGTCCAGATCCATGATTGTTATCTCTATGTCGGGTTAGGGGCGATGTACAAAACCTAAAACGATGATCATAAATTTTAACATATGTTATCTAATCTAATCATACAATAAGTAAAAGGCAAATAAGCTCATCGCTGAGACCGTCCACGTCAGAAAAAATAATTAACCAATCGCGTTGCGTGTTTCGTCCACGTCAGGTTTAATTGGGCTTCGATGTGTTTTTTTTTTTCGTTATGGAGTTGGCCCATAAGCCCATTAGCTTAGACAAAACGGAGAGCACCTCCTCGAGCCGTCTCGACGAACCCTAGCTTCCTTCTCTCTTGCGCAGACAATGATCTCATCCCTACGATCTCATCCCTTTTGTCCTTTCCACTTCCTTCCGTTTATCGGTTCACGTCTGTTCAATCAACCCTCCCTCTCTCTGATTTCTTTTATAATACCGATCATTCCCCCAGTTTTATTACACACAATACTATCCTCTCAACCGATGAATTCCAACAACAAAAACTCTGTTTCTGGCGATCTTCTCCCCAAGAAACCTAACGGAAAGGACGCTGTCTCCTCCACCGCACTGGTGAAGCCCTCCGCCGCACCGGTGAAACCCTCCGCCGCACCGATGAAACCCTCCGCCGCACCGATGAAACATATTGGCCAATCCGGCGTCTCCGGTGATTCCTCTTCGAAGAAACGTAATGGCAAGGCCGTTGTTTGCTCCGATGTCCCCTCCGACAAAAACGATGGCGTCTTCTTCAAAAATGTGACTTTTGGACCACAGGAAGACGAGTTAAGGTTTCGTCTGATCCATTTTTGGGAGGCCAGGAACGCACTCTCGAAGATCCTTATTGGTCTGGAGATGCTTCTGATCGACGAAGAGGTTTGTTACAAAAACTTTTCCTTTTTGTTTTTGGTTTATGTTGCTCGATAGATTAATAACAATCGTTTCTTGGTCGTTTTGAACAGGGTACTGTGATTCAGGGATTCATCCCACCATCGAGGATTGACACTTATCTGCGACACATGTTTCCCGGTTCCACTTACAGACTCAACAACTTCTTTGGTTCTAAGACCAAGAAGGTGTACCAGGTTGCTGATCCAGACGTGACCATTGCTTTCTCATGGAACTCTGTACTCTCTGTTCTCAAAGACAGTTCAATTCGGTTTCCTGAAGATCGATTCCGTTTCCATGGTTATGAACAGTTCGAAGCGGCTTGCGACCTCAGAGGGGATCTGTATGGTAAGATCTCTCAGTCTTATCTGTTTATGTTGATCAGACATCTCTCGATTGTCTAGTACGTAGATGATTAAGTTCTGTTTTTATATGCAAGTTCTGTTTATATACGCATATTATATTGGTCATATTAGATTGGTGAATGAGCAGACTCTTAACGAGAGTCTTGTGCTTGATGAAGTCGAGATAGCTTCTATGCGGCGAATTTTGGTTCATGTTCAGACATATGAGTAGGTTCTTCTTTTTTTTTAAGCTTTATACGTATATGTTTTTGCCTAATACATGTGTTCGCTTTGATACAGTGGTCCTGTGATGAAGCTTTACATATGGGACAAGGCAGCTATAGACTTCTGTGAGAAGTTTAAATCGCTTGGAAAACCTCAGGGTGTTATTTTGGTGACAACTGTGAATCCTATGCATTTTGGAGGTTCGTAATACTTAACTTTTGTTGTGGTTTATAGATGTTAGTAAGCTCATTTTGTTTGATTAATTTGTTATTCTTTGGTATGAAAATTGGTTATGGTACAGGTGCTTTATCTCTGTCATCCCTATCATCTCCAAGGGTGTTTTTTGATATGGATGTTCAACCAACCATAGAGTATCTGGCTTGGTATGTATTGACCTGTGTATTTGCAACGTCAACTTTAATCTATCGAACGTCTTGCTTATTTTTTTTTTAACATTTCAGGCTTGAATCAAACTCAGAAGTTGCTAATAGAATTAATGCTGAAATTGTCACCAAGGCTGAGACAACTACTATAGGGGAGCTACTCTCTAACATGAAGCAGGAAGAAGCGAAGGTATGGCATCTCATTCTTTCATTCTTGCGTTGCGCTATGATAAGTTATTGAGTATCTTACTGTTGTAAATTTATAGGTCGATTGGTTTGAGTGTACATGCACTATTGATGATGTTGTGCGTGATTCTGCATGGTATTTCATTGCTTGTGGTGGGTGCAAGATTAAAGCAACTAAAGGACCTACCACGCTTATGTGTAAGAAGTGTGGAAAGACTGAGATTACTGGTGCTGCAGAGTAAAAATTGTACTTTAGTTTTTTTTTTTGTCATATACACCTTCTAACATTCATTATTAATGAGCCTATGAAACATGTATCTCACTAAGCTATCTGTCTATGACAACAATGATTATGCGAGCTTTGTGGTTCTCAGTGACGCTGGGCATGAGTTAACTGGGAAGAAAACCTTTTTATTGGTTGAGAGCTACTATGAGGTAATCACAAACCTTTCCATCATTCAGTTTCATTTGTGTACTTACGATCGTTTAAATTTGTATAGACTAATGAGGGCGCAGTAGATGGGCATGTAGCCTGGTGCCTCAAGCCCTGATTGATACCATTGGACAGACATGCACGTTCGTTATCAAGATATCAAACCACAACCTGGAAGGCAAGACGCAAGCTTTAACTGTCACCAAGGTCCTCCCTCTTGAGGTTCCAGCGCTTGGATGCGATCTAGACGACATTGTGGTTGTCCCTCCTACTGCGGTGACTTTGGAAACTGGTAATGGTGAGGAAGGTTCTTCCATTGTGAATGAGGAACATGCAGATGATGGGGTGAAAAAAGGTTCTGATATGATTGTGTCAGATGATGCTAAGCATGCTAAATGTGGCTAACATGTTTTATGTACTTGGGTTGAGTTTGTTGACCGACTATGCGTTGGTCCATTTGCTTCGGATTTTGTTTCAGTTTGTTGAAAGACTATGTTTTGGTTCAGTTTTTGTTTTGGTTCATTTGCTTCAGTTTTTGCCTTAACATTATTTATATCATATGCTCTATTGGATATTTTTATGGTTTGTTTGTTCCTTTGTTTATTTTTGAGGTTTGATCATTTTAGTGTTGCTAAATTTATGCAGTTTTGTTTTTGATCTTAAGTAGTAATTATGTTGTATATTTTGAAAACTATTCAAACTATTAAAAAAAAAAAGAACATTTGAAAACTTGAAAAAATTATTTTACCTTCTTTATAGTGTAATTTTTTTATTTTTTTGGCATTAATGTCATTTTTAATTTTAATACTTTTTTTAAGTAGAAACGAAATGTATTTCTTTCATATTGTTTTATAAACTTATCTTCTATTTTGTATGTAATAAAAATTAGGGAAAACAAAGATAACTGAATCTTTCTATCTTCATTATAATAAAGTCTTTTTTTTATTGGTTATCAGGATTTGGAAAAATAATTATACCTTCTTTAAAGTTTTTTTTTTTTTTGCCATTTATGCAATTTTTTAATTTTTAATTCTTTTTAGTAAAAACAAATTGTATTTCTTCCATATCGTCTTATAAACTTAACTCATGTTTTATATAATGTAATAAAAATTAAGGAAACAGAGATAATTGAATCTTCTTAATAATAAACTTTTTTTTTTTTGGTTATCAAGATTTGATGCACTTATCATAAAAAAAACTACGAATATAATCAGAACAAACCAAACCTATACACACAAAAGAAAGAAAAAAAATATAGATATGTTAGAGTCGAATTTCTCTATTATAACATATATATTAAAAATTTAAAAGGTACAAATTCTCCTATTTAATGTTGCCGCCAGTTTAGTTAGTACTTTGTATTTCCAAGTAGTGATAGTTAAATCTCGAATATTAACATGAACACCTTAATTCTGAAATTACCAAGTTATTAATTGAAATTTGGAAGAACAATACAAAAAAGAACCTAAGACCAACTTATTTATATTCACACATTTCCTACTGATCGAGAATGGTCCGATTGACATTAATGGACAATGCTTCTGCTCTGTTTAGAGACTTACATAGGATGTCAGTCATGAAATACAAAGTTGCGCTTATTACAAGCATCAATCCCAGAGTATGCAAAGGTAATAATTACCAATAGTTTTAGAGTTAAACAAAAATACTATGTTATCATTGAGTTTGATTCAGATCCTCAACCTTTTTTCTATTACATGATTACAAGAAAACTGATACTCACATCAACATCTGCTACTCGCTTTTACTGTGACAGCACTATTGATCTCATACAAAGCTTAATCTGGAGAAACAAAGTTCTTAGTCACTCATGAAGAGGTCATCTAGCCTTTGAGCCAAATTCTACATCAATAATATCTATATCTTCTTCATTGCTTAAAACATAATATTTCACTATCTATGATTTTTCCATGTTCTGCTTTATTTTGGTTATAAGATATTAAACTACAACATTAAACCAATATATTTGTTGGTCTGATTATCGGAGATGGAAGCAATTCCCAAAGATTTAGCAGGTTCTTATAGAAATACTCTATGTGCAAAATATACTAGAAACCAATACTGAAAATAACCGAAATTAGAAAATATGTTGGTGGGATAGTTCGAACCCCGGTCCAATGTCATTTGCGAGCGCTACTCTACCACTAGGGCTTTAACTCCAAATGCCCTTATGGGAAAAAATTCAGTCTTCTTGTCCCTCTCTATTCCCATTACCCCTTTGTCTTTGAATTCCCTATACTAACCTTTCTTTCTTTAATATATTTCTTCTCCACCTCATTAATTCATTTAATTTTTCAATTAAATACACCCAACCAAACACAACAACCAAATGGGATCCACAAACAACCTTAACCAATCAGATTTACTTTGGCCCACATGTCTTCATGTTCCTCTCCTCTGTCCTCTCTCCGCGTGAAGAACTCTTCTTCCCCACCCTTCATTGGCGATTTTGAAGCTAGAACATCAGGTAATTCTTGTCTGTTTTTCATGAAATTTTGTGTGAAATATCTTTTAAATGTTTGTGTAAACCATGGGTAACCTAAAAAGTAAGAATTGATGAAAATTTGAGAGAGAAAAAACGAATTTGAAAACTGTATAATATGAATTTCGGGTTTAATTTATGTCCCTTTTTGATGAATTTTTTTCTGGAATACTTATAAAAATAAATGTATATATCGGCTAGTGTAACAAAAGAAAGGTTGAATGCAAATTTTAAGAGATTTTGTAAACTGTATTTATTGGTTTTAGGGTATATTTTATGTACGTTTTGAGCTCGTTTTGATGTTTTCTTCGGTGTAATTTCATTAATATGAATCATATAATATGGGTAATGCAAAATCCGAACAAAATCGGACTAAAAAGTTGATCAATTAGTGCACAGATAATTTCTGGGTATTACTAAGATAACTCGTTTTACTAAGGCAAAGTGGTATTACTGATACTACTGGTGTTACTATGTTTACAAATATTACTAGTATTACTGGTTTTACTATGTATATAGTATTGAAAAAAATTAGTATTAGTAAGAATGCACAGCGTGGGAATTAAATTTAAACTTCTTAATAATGCTAATTCTAATTATGGTTCATTTTATTTTAGGAAAATGCAAAATCCGCATTGTACAATCATTTGTTTTGATTATGGAGGATATTATATTAAAGATGGGGCTGAAATGAAATGGATTTCGGGAGATGGTGAAGGGGAAGATGAAATTCACACTATTGTGTTGAAGAAATCAGTGGATGAGATCACACGCTCTGTTTTGGTTGAGCGTGTTTGCAGAAAGATAAAGGTAGATGACTATAAGATGGAAGCGAAGATTAGTTACTTTCCAATGGTAATGTACTCGAACAAGCCATCATATATCTGGGAAGATGTAGACGTTTTTGGTTATCTAATGCAATTAAATCAAGAGAATTGTAGAAGTGTTCTACATGTGGAGTTCAACAAAAGGGATGATGACACTGATTTCTATGGCAGTCTATCGGATAGAGAGGCTACTGAAAGAGGGGCTACTGATAGAGAGGCTACTGAAAGAGGGGCTACTGATAGAGAGGCTACTGATACAGAAGCTATTGATACAGAGGCTACTGAGACAGAGGGTGGTGATGAAGAAGGTACTGAGAAGGATGCAACTGATAATGAAGGTACTGGTGGTGTGCTCACACTTTACGAAGACATTGAGATGCATGAGAATGTCACCGAAAGAGAAGCAGGACCCTCAGTTGAAGTCACACCAGTTGTCTATAAGGAGTGGGATGATGGTATGGATTTGGTTTTAGATCAAGAATTTAGAACCAAGGAGGAAGCGCAAACTCATATTCAGGCGGCGTCACATCTGATGTGTTTTGAGTATGAGGTAATTAAGTCAGATACTAAGAGATAGGAGCCAAAGAAGGCTGCAAGTGGTTTGTGCGTGTTGCAAAGTTAACGAATTCAGATCTTTGGTCCGTTAGAAGTTACATCAAGCAGCATAAATGTTCTGTTGTTACCACAAGAAAAACTGCCTAATAGAAGGAGAGGCACACCACAAATCGTTGCATCTATCCTGGCCCAAGATTATCCTGGAAGTTTTGACACACCACGTCCCAATGCTCTGATCGATTTGGTTCATCAGAGAGTTGCTGTGGAAGTATCATACACAACGGCATATAGAGGAAGAAGACTAGCTGCTAATAAAGTGCGCGGAACTCCTGAAGAGAGTTATTCTTTATTATATTGTTATATGCACATGCTGGAGCAGGTGAATCCTGACACAATAACTTGTGTGGTTGTGGATGAGGGCAAAAAATTTAAGTTTCTGTTTTGGGCTTTGGGAGCTAGCATAGAAGGATTCCGCGCGATGAGAAAAGTCTTCTTTGTGGATGCAACACACCTGAAGACTGTTTATGGTGGAGTGTTATTTATTGCGACTGCTCAGGATCACAATCATCACCACTACCCAATTGCGTTTGGTGTTGCAGATGGTGAGAAATATGAAAGTTGGCTATGGTTTATGGAATAGTTGAAATCAGTGATATCGGATCTCCCTGGATTGGTGTTTCTTTTGGACATAAACAAAGGCTTGATCAAGGCAGTACATCAAGTGTTCCCTCAGGCCGCTCATGGGTATTGTATATGGCATCTGTCTCAAAATGTTAAAGGCTACGTCCGTAACAACAGAGAAACATGTGCATTTAAGTTTATGGAGTGCGCACACGCTTATACAGAGGCTGAGTTCTTGGTCCTTTATGACGCTTTTGGCAGAAAATATCCTAGTGCAGCGGAGTATCTTGACAAAAGTTGTGAACAAAAGAAATGGGCTAGATGTTACTTTGAAGGAGTTAGGTACAATGTTGACACCACCAATTCAGCAGAATCTTTTAACGGTGTTATTAAGGACGCTAGAAAGTTCACCTTACTTCCAATGTTTGATTTTATCATTGGAAAAATTGCTGAATGGTTTAACAAGCACATGAAAGAGGCAGCTGAAATGCCACCCGCACTAAAGCTTGTGCCTATTGTGGAGGAGGAAATGTCTAAAAGATGTGTTGATGCAGGGTTTCTTCGGGTTGACGAGTTAAACATCTTCCATCTCGAGTACAGTGTGCATGGTAGTGACGGGAAGCGTTATACCGTGGACATGGCTATGAACACGTGCACCTGTGGGCAATTTAATAAAGACAAATATCCATGTGTTCATGCAGTAGCTGCTGCCACATTCATGACTGTTAAAGCGGGAAGGGAACTCCATCTATCTGAGTATTGTTCTAAGTACTATTTGGTGGAGCAATGGGCTTTGGCTTATCACAGGACAATATATCATGTTCCTCATATGTCTGATTGGGTTATACCAGAAGAAATTAGAGCAAATAAAGTACTTCCTCCAGAATTTGAAGTCAAGAAAGGAAAACCACAACAAACAAGGAAACCATCAGCAGGAGAAGCTCGTGGAAGAGGAAAAAGAGGCAGAGGGAGTGGAAGAGGGAAAGCCACAAGCACAGGCACATGCAGAGCCAAAGGAAGAGGTATGGCAGCGTATTTTGAATGTGGAAGTGGTTCAGGTTCAGGTGTTTGATTGTTTCATTGTGCTACCTGTATTATTTGAATTACTATGTGCTATTTGAACTACTAGGATTACTGAGATTACTATGTATTATTTGGACTACCTGTATTTCTGGAATTACTATGTGTTATTTGAACTACTAGAACTACTGAGGTTACTATGTGTTATTTGGACTACATATATATTAGTAGGAGTATTTATGTTTAGTATGTAGAATCGATATATATTTTATGATTATTATCAATTTGTAGACTAGTTACTTAATAAATATATATTAAGACTATTTTTTTATAATTATTTCAGCAGTTTAAGAAAAATCTTTTCAGTTTTTCAAAAAACTCTCTTAACTTTCATTGTTATTGTATGAATGGTTAGGCCATAGTAAGGAAAATATAAAAAAAAATACGTATTCATGGCAAATGCTTGCTGAAAATGTCTTCTTTAATGATTATTATAGTGCAAAAGCGTCAGTTTTACTACAAAAAAACTCATTTTCTCAGGGTTTTACTAGATAAACCTAAAAATTGCCAAAAGATTACTATGTGTAAGGTAGTATTACTATGTCCTTGAAGCTTACCAAGAATTACTAAGTGTAATCAAAATATAATATCAAAATATATGACGGCTGCACGTTTTACATGTGCATTTTTTATCCATGCACGTTTTACATGTGGTTTACATTTTACATGTAAACAGTTTTTAATTATTTTGTCAATTGGAGTATTTTTTCCAAATATTTTAGCAGAGTTTCCCCTGTAATTTTGAGTTACCACACCTGTTTAAAAAACATAAAACATCCAGAAAGATAACATAACATCCAAAAGTAGAAACATAACATCCTAACAAGTTCAAGAAAAGCATTTTAGGCAGAAACATAACATCCTAACTTGAATAATACATAACATAAGCATTTTAGGTTTTTGCTTTAAGCTTCTTCTTTGGCACTTCTAGCTCATCAGTCTTTCCCTCAGTGAAAGGAGACTGCACCCACCGTGGTGGTTCACTTTTTCTCTTCTCCGGCAGCGGTGTACATTGCTTCAATGTAACATCAGTCTTCTTCGGCCTGCCTTTCTTCTTAGGTGCACCATCTGCTTTAGCTTTCTTTTTTCAGCTTCAGCTCTCATTTTTGCTAGTCTCTCAGCTTTAGCTTTTTTTTTTCAGCTTCAGCTCTCATTTTTGCTAGTCTCTCAGCTCTGGGAATGCCATACGGCACTGCAATTACCTTGACCCTAGGACGGCACTGCAATGACCTTGACCCTAGGTTTGCGCTTAGTATTTACTTCTACCTCAACTGACTTCTCAGCTAGCTCAGTCTGTTTCTCAGAGGGACTCTCCACAGGATTATCTTCACTTTCCTCTGCTTTTTTCTCCTCTTCCTCCATATCTTGATCGACATCAGGATTCTTGTCACTTTCCTCTGCTTTTTCCTCCTCTTCATCCACATCTTAACCCTCTTTCTCAGCTACCTCAGCATCTTTCTCAGTAACCTCAGCCTCTTTCTCAACAATCGCAGTCTGAATAGCTTCTTCCTCTGTCGGAATAGCTTCTACCTCAGCCTCTTTCTCAGCTAGCTCAGCAATCTCAGTCTGAATAGCTTTCCTCGCAGCTGCTGCCTTAGTTCTACCACGTGGTGTAATGATTATTACTCCGGTAGAGGTAGGAGTTCCCTTGGATTCTTCTTTCTCAGCCTCTTTCTCTTCTTGAACCTCTTTCTCAGCCTCTTTCTCACCATCTTTCTCAGCCTCTTTCTCTTCTTGAACCTCTTTCTCTTCTTGAACCTCTTTCTCAGCCTCTTTCTCACCATCTTTCTCACCATCTTTCTCACCCTCTTTCTCAGCCTCTTTCTCAGCATCAGACTCATCATCAATTGTCCTCCAAAATTCTTCCGCTTGTACTCTGACTCTTTCTTGAAGCCTTAACAGATAATCTTCTTCATCTGATTCCTCCACGTTTTCTTCGCCTTTCTCAACAGAGTCACTGTTTTCTTTGTCTTTTTCAGGTTCTTGCTCTTCCTCTTCTTCACCCTTCTCACTGTTTTCCTCGTCTTTCTCACTCTTTTCCTCGTCTTCCTCATCTTTCCCACTGTTTTCCTCGTCTTCCTCACCTTTCTCACTGTTTTTCTCCCATGTCTCAGCCTTCTCTGCCTCAGCCATCTCTCTATCCTTCCCATGATCTCTACCATAATTAAAATCATTCCACTGTCTATATTCCTCATCCTCATTTCCCTTGCTTTCAATAGAAGTCAACATGTCTTCTATTTTCTTAGCCTTTTTCTTCAAAACTCGCTGGTTCTTCTCAAGTTTACCCATCGTCCAATTCATAGCCTCCAACTTTGTCTCTACCGTTAAATTAATTCCAGAAAATCCTTCTTCCATGGACTTCACAATCCTCTCTTCCACACCTTTCAACATCGACTCCAAACCAGAATTAGAAGATGAACCTTCTACAATCGTCACCTTTTCTTTGTCTTCCGTCTTTGTAAACTTTTGTGCAGCAACATCTGACTCATAAAGTTCTTTCCACCAAATCTTCTTCTGTTTCACATTTAGCCAGTAGTTCCACCTATCACTTGTGCTACCCTCACGGTGATACTCTGGCTCCGGATCAATGATACGAGCCAGCAAAGTTTCCTCATCCACCGTTGGAACTAACACACTGTTAATAACCTGAAAATAAAACATTCAGAAATATCAGTTTAAATATTCTGCTATTTTTTACTAAATGAAATAACGATATACCTTTGTCTTTCCAACCGTAGCATATATATCTTCCAAAGGATAACCCTTCATGCTACACTTTGTAAACCGACTCTTGCACATCCTAGGACAATCTCCACTGGCGCCGTCTGAAGAGATTCGAAATTTTTTCCCCAGCTTAGGAATACACTCAAAAGCCAAAACCTACACAAATGAAGTGTCACAGTGTCAGATTTTCGGTTATAAATAACAAAAAATTTACTTCATGCTAAATTGTATGCTTTACCTCTAATGGAATTATGCATCCATTAAAGTCGGTTGCATGGTGCACTTCACCCTTCAGAAGCTCCATTACATGCTTAATCTCCTTTATTGCATCCTCAAATGTTAGACGACCCCAAGGAAATTTTCTGCAAACATCCAAATCGTCCACTATCCTTAAGATGAACGAGTTTAATGCTGCAGAATCCTTCGTCGTTCCTCTGATAACCCGACCAAGGAAGAACAGGACAGCCATCTTCAATCTATCATTACATGCCGTTCCCATAGATTGCAGCTTCTGCTTCACACCTTCTATGGTGATCTTCTTCTTATTACCGAAGTAATAATCCACAAACTTAGTACCCCCGAGCTTCAAATGTCCACTCGGATACTCATGGCAGTCCAAGCCAGAGATGAGGGCATGCTCCCTCATAGAGTAGCGGATGGGCACACCATTCACCGCAAACCATGCAGCATCTTCTCCTTCAATACGAATGGTGTGCAGCAATAACATCCACATTCCTTGGAGCTTCAGGAATTCTTCATCAGGCATGTGGAAGAACTGACAAAACTGAGGATGGGTTGTGAACCAGCCGGCCTCCTCCTTAAGTTCGTTAATCACATCAACTGTCTTCTTCACACGACACTTGGTCTGAATCTTGCAAGTCTTCAGGTACTGTGTGTTCTCGAAGTATATTTCAAGGGGCTGTGGTGGTTGCCTTTCCTGCAATCAAAATATATATGTATCAGTCATTTTTTACTAGTAAGACTAATAAAATGAATGATTAAAATGAATGCAAAAATTACCTTGGAGGAAACAGCAGACATGCCTTCACTTTCGGTATCAAGTGAGAGCGAAACTACAGTCGTTCCTCTCACTGGATTACTCTCTTCTCTAACCGGCTCATTCCCATTTGATACCGCCTTTCTACCTCTAGTTCTACTGGAGACTCCACCTCCAGTAGATGGAGGCTTTCTTTTTAGGCCCTTCATTCCCTGTACAAGATGTTAATCACAACAACTCAATTACTCCTACCAACATCAATAAAGCTTCAATTCAAAACTAATACACAATAGTAGCACTTAATTAAAATAAAACCAATACACACACAACCAGTGACACTTTATTCAACTAAAATTATTACTTTGCCTAATCTCAAACCTTTCATTCACTCAATAAATCACCTACTCCATTTCAGTTTACATTTATCCTAACAGTCAAAGAGATTTCGGTTTCATATCACAAACAATAAACCAGGAAAACCAATTGGATCCAGTAACAAAGAACCCATAAAAATCGCGAGCTCTTGGTTTTTGTTCCAATTTATACAAATTCTACAGTTTCAAGATGTTTTCCCCAATTTCAAACCACAATCTCGCTTACTAAGATCCTACTAAACTTTTTCGTCTACAATTTACAAGTTTTCCCCAATTTTTATCTGACCTAAATACAAAATACAAGAAAATCAAGGTCAAGAAATCACTTACCAGGATGAAGGATGTCGATTCAGAAAATGAAGTCTTGATTAGAACAGAAGAAGAAGAAGAATAAGAAGAAGAAACGATGAGTTTGTCGATTTTGTCGCCGTTTCTGGAAATCAGAAAGAACACGAGGAGAAAGAGAGGAGAGAAGGGAAAGACACGACAATTTTTTTCTATCTCCTTTCTGTCCAAACGCGGAGTTTAGGTTTAGGAAAAAGGTTATACACGTATGTGTTTGGGTGGGCCGGGTTCATGTTTGGGTGGGCCGGGTTCGTGTGGTTGGGTCATGTAATTATGTGATTTTGTTAGGGTTATAGATGTATTTAGCCTATTTTCGTATTTCAAAATAAATAAATAAAAAATTATATTTTATTTATGGGAGATTTGAGCATTTTTCGTGAGTCAAAGGGGCATCTGGAGTTAATCTCCCTACCACTAGAGTAAAGACACACTTTTGAAATAGGTGCCCGACATAATACATATAACCATCATCCGGAAGAAACTGGAATTTGTCAATCACCCCAATTCGAAACGTTTGAGTGTTTTTTCCTTTTAACGAGGGAAACTCGAGACTCTTCCACTCTTATCTCTCCACTTTCTTCTCTACGAATCTCATCCGCCATGGCTGATCAAAGTCGTTCTTCCCTTAATCGATCTAGACGACGGAGGTTCAGTGAAATCGATCATTCGTTCGGAGAGCACTATCACTTCCGTCCTCGAGTTCCGTTCATATCGTTCCATGATCGTCTACAAAGAACCCGACTGCTGTTCTCGAATACCGTTCCGATCATCGGACGATATTCTCGCCGTCATCATAACGAGGAAGCTGCTATCGGATATCGCTATCTTTGTCTCCGAGGATTTGTAGTTCAGGGTTCTTTAGATCCTAAGGAACCTGTGTTAGATCATGTGTTTAGGGTTATCGATAGCATAGGATGGTCTTACACTATGATGCATGTACATCCATTCTGTCCTAGGGTTGTGAGAGAGTTTATCTCAAACAAACCCTTCGATGATGAGGGTGTTCTGATTCGGGGTTATGTGTTCCAATTTACCCCTGCGGTGATCAACCGATTGATGATGACGCCAGCTGTCGAACACTCTTTTGAGTGGAAAGATGTTGATCTGAATCAGGCGATCTCACACCTCACTGGAGACCAATGCTCTGGATGGACGGGGTTCAATCTCAATGCTTTGATCAATCCCTTCCAAGCTCTGTACCGTGTCTGTGAGCTCAATTGGCTTCCAGGACCTGAATCGGATTCAATGATCAAAAACCGGCTCCAAACTTTATGCAGTTGCCAAACTTAACAAAATTAACTTTGGTCTTCTTGTGTATGACCAAGTGATCGAGATGACCCGCAAGACAGACTGGGACACAAACATTATCTTTCCAAACCTCATATATCAACTGTTGATGCTTCAAAGAGAGGTGCTTTTGTTACCAGGCGATGAGGAACCATTGGAAGAGGTCTCCCTATCCAAGGATTAGCGGGTGACACAAGTGGGCCAAGGGGACGTAGAAGGCTGTATTAGTTTAGCAACCAAATGATTTTTTGTAATGTCTATCACTCTTTCGCGAATGTGGCTAATATATGATTTTTTGTTAAGTAGCTTGTGCATTAATCCTCTATGAAACAGTTGTAATCGCAATGAAAGTTATGTTTTTGGTTTGATGTTATTGTATAAATATAAATGTTGTTTTGCTATGATATTATTGTCTAGAAGAGATGTTATTACCAATCATCTTTCTCAACAATATCTTCGTTCTATCTTCGCTCCAACAGATACAACGCATGTCTAAGTACTAGGAGCCAAAAATGGAAATGGCCGAGAATAAAAATTATGTTGGTAGGAGAGTTCGAACCCTGGGTCAGTAACCTAAACGAGGGCTATTATACCAGTAGAGTAAAGACACATTTGAAAATTTGTGGCCGGCTTATTTCATATCTATCAGTGGCCGGAAGCCACTTACTTCTACAGCTTGTGAACATAGCCGGTTTGCACCAGTCTTAAACAAATTAAAGGGTTGTGAATCATACTTGATTTGTATATTTATACGGAATCATAATGAATTACCATATCTACGAAAATTCGACATCAAAAAAGGAATGTAGTATAATTTTTAAAATCAGCCTTATCAATCTTCGAGTATCTCCTTTCAAAAGGGAAAAAAAATAAATCTCGCCAAACTCATCTTTCTCTTGCATAAGCAGAAGAAACATTAACGCCATCTTTGCAAGACTATCCTCCACAATAAACTGTGTAAGTTCAACGAATTCTTAACTCAACATTACGGAAAGCTAATACATTTACCAAAGTTATAATAGATTGTTTGCAAGGATAAACGTATCGCCGAAATGGATTCACCACCCTTTGACCAACACTACAAGAAAACAGCGGTATTCTGACGGACATTCCGACGAAAAATGAAATCCTCGGATTATCCCGAGGAATTTCCGAGGAAATTCCGAGGAAACACAAAATTGGGTTTCCTCGGAATTTCCTCGGAATATACAGACGGAATTCCGAGTAAATATCAATCCGTCGGAATATTCCGAGGAAATTCCAAGGAAAAATGTGTTCCTCGGAAAAAACCGATGAATTGCGAGGAAATATTATAGCCGTTGGAGAGCCGTTGGGGGATTTTACAAAATTCCGAGGAAATTCCTACGAACTAGCCTTTTCCGTCGGAATTTCCTCGGTCTGTCGGCAGGATTTAAACTTTAAATACAAGCACTCCTCTTCCTCTTCACTCACTCCATATCTTCATCCTCCCTCTTACTCTATTTACACACGAATTTGATTCATAAAAAATATGTCTTCTTCAAATTATTTTCGTTCTTGGATCGATCGACCTCATTTGGATCCAAACACGAGATTGCTTACGGAAGAATACCAACGAGGTATAACCGAATTCATGGGGTTAGTTCACCGACAACCGGAAGCAAAAATAGGTATGTTAAGATGTCTTTGCTCTAATTGTAAAAATAGAAAGGTTATTAAAGAGTGGGATGTTTGGACTCATCTATATTTGAGTGGGTTTACACGAAGTTACAAAATTTGGTATCATCATGGGGAAACTGATTATGAACATGGTAGTACTAGCGAACCTCAGCCAGCGGTTAGATTAGAAGAACCAATTAGAACGGATGTAGATTATGGTGTAGGTACTGAGCAGATGGTAAATGATCATTTTAGAGGGGAAGATTTACCCAATGCACAAGCTAGGAGATTTTATGATATGTTGGATGCTGGAAAGCAACCATTGTACGAAGGTTGCAGAGATGGTCATTCAGCTTTATCATCTGCTACAAGATTGATGGGCATTAAAACAGATTATAATTTGGCTGAAGACTGTGTGGATGCGATTGCTGATTTTGTAAAAGGTATTCTACCCGAGGATAATGTAGCTCCTGGTTCATACTACGAGGTTCAGAAACTCGTAGCTGGTCTTGGTTTATCGTATCAGGTAATAGATGTATGCAGCGACAACTGCATGATTTATTGGAGGGCGGATGAACAGCGAGTTACATGCAAATTTTGTGGAAAGCCTCGTTATAAAGATACGAGTGGAAGAGTTCCAGTGTCATATAAAAGGATGTGGTATTTACCTTTGACGGAAAGGTTGCAGAGGTTGTATCTGTCTGAACGCACAGCACAACCAATGAGATGGCATGCGGTGCACTCAACAGATGGTGAGATCAGACATCCTTCAGATGCAAAAGCGTGGAAGCATTTCCAATCAAAGTATCCCGACTTTGCATATGAGAGAAGAAATGTCTACCTTGGATTATGTACTGATGGTTTCAGTCTGTTTGGCAAGAGTGGAAGACAATATTCTCTATGGCCCGTCATTCTTACACCATACAACCTACCCCCAAACTTGTGCTTGCGACGAGAGTTTTTGTTTCTCTCGATTCTCGTTCCCGGACCAGAGCATCCTAAGAGATCACTTGATGTGTTTCTTCAGCCACTAATATATGAGTTGCAACAACTATGGGCTCAAGGTGCTGAAACATACGATGTTTCGTGTAAAGAAAACTTTCAAATGCGGGCAGTACTAATGTGGACAATAAGTGATTTTCCAACATATGGTATGTTGTCTGGATGGACAACGCATGGAAGGCTATCATGTCCATATTGTCAAGATAACACTGATGCCTTCCAACTAAAACACGGAAGGAAAACGTGTTGGTTTGACTGTCACAGGAGATTCCTACCACCTGATCATCCATATCGTAGGAGTAGGAATTTGTTTACGAAGAACAAGAGGGTGTTTGACAGTCCACCTCCGGAAATTTGTGGGAAAGATTTGAAGATACAGCTAAGAGATTTTGGTGCAGAAAGGACGCCAGACGTCGGTGGACATGAGCGTTTTCCGGTAGATGCTGTTGGAGAACTACATAACTGGCACAAAAAAAGTATTTTCTGGGATCTGTGAAAGATACCTCAAAGTATACTTTCTGCACTACGAATGCCAGAAAACCTTCCTGATGGCTATCATCGGGATGGCTGACGTATGCGGATGCTATGAACTGGCGTACCAACTCCGGATAAGTGGGTTCGTTGAGGTTGCGTAGTTGGCCTAGACTCATGTTCTGGAACAGCCCTTCAATGTCTGATTTGATTCCCAATATTGTCATCGTCTCAGGAAATGCTAGTTGTGTAGCCGGAACGGCTACCTTCTTCATGTTGTTGTAGTGGGTGGTATCCGACTTATCCCACTTCTTTGGCCTTTGCTTCTCTCGCTGAGACGAACCCTCTTCTTGTGTGTTCTTCTTTGCAGATGTTTTCGTGCGCTTCATTCTCTACAAAATAGAATCATTGCTCTCAACATGGTTATAATCAATTAAGAACTCAAATCAACATGAAAATGAAAGGCGAAATCGAGTTGTGATAAAAAAATCCAAATTGAAAAAAATTCTCAATCCCTAAATCATCTCAAATCATGTTCCAAACTCGTTGATCACAGACAATTGTGTTCTATTCCATTTTTAAACATCTGTTTCATGCATATTTGATCAAGGAAACAACACGGAAATAAGAAATTCACAAAACCCAAAAAATTGCTCAAGAACACGATTTCAGAATGTGGAGATTCGCGGAGTATACCTCTCTTAGGGTGAAAACGAGTGTAGGAATCAGGTAGAGCTCGAAAAATCAAGGGGAATAGAGCCCAAAATTGTTCAAATCGGATGATTATAGAGAGAGAAAAAGGGGGGGGGGTCGAATTATAGGGAAATCGGAGGGGATAAGAGTTCTGAGGTTTTGATCCAAAAAGTTCGGGTTTTGCCTTATAATTCTGTTTCCCGCACACGCATCAATCGATGCGTTTTTGTACAAATACGGATCAATCGATGCGTTTAAAAAAAGGCTCCCGAGATTTTGTTTGATCGATCGATGGGATAATCTAATCGATCGATCACATTGTTACGCTTTGGTCCATCTTAGTGATCGATCGATGCGTTTTTGGATATATATACATCGATCAATCCATTTATAAAAAAACGTACGAGATTTTCCAAGGACATTCCGAGGAACGCTTGAGATTCTCGATCGATCGATGGGATAATCTAATCGATCGATCATAGTGTTACGCTTTGGTCCATCTTAGTGATCGATCGATGCGTTTTTGGATATATATACATCGATCGATCCGTTTATAAGAAAACGTACGAGATTTTCCGAGGACATTCCGAGGAACGCTTGAGATTCTCGATCGATCGATGGGATAATCTAATCGATCGATCACATTGTTACGCTTTGGTCCATCTTAGTGATCGATCGATGCGTTTTTGGATATATATACATCGATCGATCCGTTTATAAAAAAAATTGACGTATTGAAACCCCATACACTAGTTCCTCGGAATTTCCTCAGAATATTCCGACGGAATTCCGAGGAAGAAAAGGGTTTCCTCGGAATAATCCGAGGAAATAGGGTTTTTAAACCGAAAACAACGTTTTGCGGTTTGAATAACACCTATATAATCCTTATTAAGTGTCTTACGTTCATTATGAAGTCAAAAATTTGATCCTTACCGTATAATTAACACTTTTCCGATTGTATGAACGAAATCCCACAACATAAGAGAAACACTTATACCTTTTAATGAACGGTAAAGGGAATACTTTCAATTAGTTTTGAAATTTGTTATTTCATGGTTTATGCTCATCTATACAAAGAATCCTCAATGGTATGCATTACAATTGTATAAGAAATGAAATACGGCAAAAAAAATTGATGTTTTGAAACCCCAAACACTAGTTTCTCGGTATTTTCTCGGAATATTTTCATTTTACCGGGCAAATATTTCGCGAAAATTGAAATTAGAATTCCGACGGAATTCCGTCGGACCCTAGGTTTTATAACCACGAGCCCCTTCTTCTTCCCCATTTCTCTCTTCTTCCTCTGCGCGACTCCTCTCTTCTCTCCGGCGATTTCCCCCTGAAATCCGACGATATCTCCGGCGATCTCCCCCTTCTCTTACACAAATCATGTAAGGACCCTATTCCACTCTCTTAGGTTCTATTTGTTAGGTTTTTGTGTAGATTTGATAGATTTTTGTTAGGGTGATTGGTTAGGATTGTGATTTGGTTGTATAATAGGTTTAGAATTGTGATTTGGTTGAATAATTTGTTTTGTTGAATTGATTTAGAATTATTTTTTAATTTTTTAATTTTTTTTGTATTTATAAAATCGATTTTTATATATAAAATCGATTTTTTGTATTTTACAAAACGATTTTTCTATATAAATTTGATTTTTTGGATTTTACAAAATCTTTTTTGTATATAAATTCGATTTTTTGGATTTTACAAAACATTTTTAATATCTATAAAACTTTTTTTGTGATTAAAAACTATTATTTGGGATTTAAAAATATTTTTAATATATATATATTATTAAAACTATTTTTTGTAATTATTAAACTATTTTTTATTTATTAAAACTATTTTTTGTTTATTAGACCTATTTTTATATATTTATTAAATATTTTTAATATCTATAAATCTTTTTTTGTGATTAAATTATTTGGGATTTTTAAAAAAAAAAAATTAATTTATATATTTCTGTATTTATTAAATATTTGTTTTTAATTTACAGGTCTCAGATGATCAGACCTAGCCTCGACAGCGTCGTGGTCGTGGTGGTACGGGGAGCCAGTCTCGGGATTCCAGCCATTTTCAGGATTCCCCTTCGCCCCACAGGTCCAACCATACATATAACTATAGTATTATATATTAATTGCTCGGTTATTATTAAGAGTCCTAAGGAATAGAAATAAGAAATATTAGTAATCCATAATACTGTTAGACAAAAAGATAACTTTTTTCTTTGTATATTTGATTTGAAAATTTGCACTTGAAATACGATATTAGATGACTAAGATAAACATTTAAATATGAGGATAATATTTAAAAAATAATTCTGGTATATATTATTGACACCCCTAAATAATTCCAATAGCACGTACAAATTTTCAAGGAATTATATATTTCAGATCGCTAGGCCATATATGTGACAACATATCCACCTACTCATATTTTTTTGAACAAGTCGCCTATATATATATACAGGTCTAAGTAGTATGCAAATTTCTTTATAAAATTAATTATTACTAAAAAACAAGAGACGTTTTCAAAAAAAAAAAATAGTACTCAATCAATCCGTACTGAGAAAATATGTCTCTTATTACAATCTATAGTTTGTTCTCAACTATTTAAAAGTATATAACATGATTGAAACCTGATCAAAATATGATATTTATTTCGAACATATTTTAGTTAGAACAATAATAATTATAATCTAATTTATAATAATTGTTACTCTATTTAATGCAGGACTTACACAGAGATTTTACCCGGCTATGCCAGGTATGAATCTTTTTATATAAATAACCATAGTTTGGTATTTACTTAAATTTAAGTTAACTAAATTATTCTTAATGGTCCACAACGCAACTTCCGATCATCTAAATACCTGATCTCTTTCTTACATTTTTTTATAATACTTAGCTACTCCTTTTATTTTTAAACAATTGCATAGACTCCATATTCACAACTTTTCCATTTTTCTAAAAAATACAATACTCCTATTCCAAAAAAAAAACATTGAACTTATAACCGAGAAATAAACTATTAACATACTTTTTCGCGCGTAGCGCCGTGAGTGGATCTAGTGATAGTTAAGAAACGGATGCTCCAATCGGATACCAAAGGAAACAAAATCTACAAAAGAAATAAAGAACGTAATGATAAGTAAGAAAATGCGGATATTTATAGTCTCTTTCCAAATCGATTATAGTGGTGCATCCATGAAATATCTATTTATATCCACCGTTTAAGTTTGTTTAACCTATTTAAGTTTTATATTATCCCATTTAAATTTAACCCATTTAAGTTTTATGCGGATACTGTTTGTTTAACCCATTTAAGTTTTATATTAAACACTAAATAAAAAATAAGTGAAAAAGTGTGATTTGTGATTTGACAAAATTATGAGAGAAATTACTTACACTACCTTTTTTCTAATACATATTTTCATGTTTACGTTAACCAAATTTATCATTGGTTTTAAAGAGATAAATCATACTATATATTAATTGAAAATTTGATTTTTTTTTCTTATGTATTGCTAATAGGTTAAGTTTAAAAAAATAGTTATAATTTGATTGGTTGTTGACGTTTATTAGTTATTTATTTTAATCGGATCTAAAAATAAAATGTAACTATAGAACTAATTAATATAAATTACCAAATAACACAAGTAATATTACAAATAATGATTTATGGTAACTAACTGTAGAATTTGAAAAATAATATATATGTTTTATCAATTTCTTTTTCTTTATCAATTATTTATATATAACTAAATAAAATACTTTAGCTTTTTTTATTGAAAGAAATTTGATGGTTATATATTCTTATATTAAAAAAAATAGATTTATAGGTAAAGAATTATTATAACTTTTTTATGTTTTCTAAAGTCTACGGACTCTACACAAAAACATTTACAAAATATCTTCATGATAAAAACATCTGATCATTGTATTGGTTCTACACAAAACAAACTCTCTTTTCATTTCTTGAAATCTAGAGTATTCCCGGTTTTTTCAAGCGTTAAAATAAAATATAAAGTAATTCTACAGCTAATTATCTGAATTAATCATAACTAGTGTTACTTCATGTGCCATGTACGGTCCAAAATCTGTTATATTTTTTAATTATCCTATTATAATTGTAAAATTAAATAAATTAATAATTTTTAAATATATTACAATTGTGGATAATATTGAGGCAAATCTGTTAAAACTATTTTACAAAATATCTAAAATTGTTTTTAAAATAGATATGTTAATATCTTTAATCTCAACGGGGGAAGAGAGGCATCGACAAATCAACAACAACAATTCTTAAAGATGTTTATTTAAATTGAAGGATGGTCGTTATAGACATTTTATGTTAATTTACCTAACATATATTTTTATAAAACGCAAATTTGAACATAATTAACCCACAATTTTACTTTGATAATTTTTTGAATTTATAAAATTAGAATTACAACTTTTGTTTGATTTTTATTAAGCTATAATAACTTGTCCAACAATAATTAATTAAATTCCAGCTACAAAAACTATTAATTAAAGTAAATTCAACTTTGGATTCAGAAAAGGAAAGGCTCCCTGATACGTCCATTTAATTTCATGGTTGAATTCAATTGCAGTGGTGATTGCTTAAAAATAATTGATTCAATTAAAGAAACATTACATATACTAAGGAGTGAAAAATTGGTTAACCTTTTTCTGTCGGGCTAAAACCTTATGGTTGTCCCATTTGTCTTTTTTGACTGATTGGAAATTCAGCGTGCGAGTGTAGTTATGGACTCCTTCACATATCTCCAAACTATGGTTTCCAGGGTCTGTAAATCAATAAATAGAGAAAGTTTCTAAGCTAGAGTGCAATACTCTAAAATGGAATCTCTTCAAAATAAATGTACCAGTATCTTGTCGATGATGGATTTCTAAATATTAATCCATGCTATAAATAATAAATAATAAAAGCTTTGAATTGCTGGAAAAAATATGAAGAACGGGCGTAGAGGTAGAGATCAAAATTCATATGGAGATGATAGAAATGAGGGTAAGGAAATTACTAAGTAAATTTAAATAATAAAAAACTGTTTGAAATAATGATCATTTAACTATGAACGTGATGTGATGATATTTTAAGAAAAAATAGGATAAAGTTGCTGAAAATTAGGGGTTGGTAAAAAATTTATTTTAATCAGTTTTTTCAATCAGTTTTTTCTTAAAACATTTTTCACATGACAAATTTTAATTTGTTAAGTGACTTGTGTTTTACTAATATAAAGGATATTGATTTTACGTAAGAGAAATATTTGTAATGATTAGGGTTTACTTTGTGAACTATTTTAAATCTCACAGATCTTCTAAAAATATATACTGCAATTTTTGACTATCCAACTATTTGAAATTAAAAATTAAAGTTTTTGATTATTATTCAAAAATTATAACAATGTAAACATAATATATATTTCTTCAAAAATTATAACATTGCAAACACTTAGTATATATCTATATTATTATTTTAGAAGTGAATTTGCTTATTTGTCATACTCTCCATAGTTTTAAGCTTAGTCATATTTTATGCTTAATTATTAATTTTAATAAATAATTTTAGTGATTTAATTGATAACTTATCATTATCTTCAGAATAATTAAAAATTCTAACGAAAATATCATCGTTAAATTTATATTATATTTACTTTATCAATATTATATATATGTTTATATAATTTTTGGTTAGTAATATTAAATCGAATCTATTTTAATATATATATTTCACATAATATAGAATGAATCATATATCTTTTAAGATAAATTTCTTAGGATAATCAAAATCACTCATTGTGATAATTTCTTAACAAATTTTGGCAAAGAATCCGCGAAGTAATTTTTCGCTGAACACGTTAAAAGTTAGAGCGTTTAAAGTTTTTATCACCCATAAATTAAAAAAAAACAAATTTCATGAATTTGATAATCATCATTATCTAAAAAGATTCCCTAGTATGTTATCTAGAAAATATTTTACATCACAATCTTTTGAATATTTTAAAAATAAATAAATATAAATCAATGTATATTGTTTATGTATGTATGAATGTTTTCAAGTTTATTTTATGTATTAAAAATATTTTAATAAAAAAAATATTCTATACAGTTTTATTATTATTTAGTTAATTATTAAATATTTCAAAAGCATAAAAATAATTTACTCTAATGGTTTTGAATTGATAATATATCTATTTACAAATTTTTGTAAAATTATTAAGCCCGCACCAGCAAAACACCTTGTATCCCCTATATATTATTTGTGAAACATTACAACTTCTTTTTGTAGCCACATGTCATCACTAGGATGATTCTTAGAATTATTAGAGAAATAGGTTGGTCCATCTAATTATATAATATTTTTTTTTATTAAACTAACCATAAATTCATTATTAATGTCATTTATTATTTCTTTAAATAAAGATTACGAAATTGCCTAATGTGAGTAAAGTATATATGACAATTAATGATTTTGAATAATAAAGATCTGATAAAAAATGTATCTTCTATCAAATTTGTTTAATTTAAAACTATTAAAATAATTTAAAAAAAAACACAATAACCATATTATAAAAATTTAGATTTTTCTGTATATTTTATATTTTGAATTTTAAAAAATGATAATAAATTACTAAAACTATTAAAAGTCTCACATTCAAATTTTGCGATCCATGGTTTAAAATTTTTGCTATGACAAAATACAAATGATTACAAAATCATATAAGTAAAAGTATAATTTAATTAATCATTAAGATTTAAAATATATATGTATATATATCATTCTAAATTAAACTATAAACCATATTGAATAAATAAATATTTTAGTTTCAAAATTTACTTTGAATAATTTTTTTTGATAAAAGTTTTGAACTAACATTGATAAATGTTTTTAAATTATCAATTACTAAAATTATTAATCCCACAATGAAAATTTTGTTATCAGTAATTTAAAGTTTTTGCTATTAAAAATACATATGATAAAAAAAAACATATGAGTAGAAAGCATCATTTAAAAAAAAATAAACATTAATATTAAAAATATACTATGTATGTTAATATCATTTAAATTTAATTACATATCCTATCAAAAAAATTTTAAAAAAATATTTGGATTAATAAAATTGATTTATATGTTCGCACCAATTTAATTATATATGTAATAGTTACTGACTTTTAATTATTCAATATATATTTATTATTTCATAATATGTAAGAACATATAATACATAAAATAATTTATATATATAATGTTTATCCCGCGCAAGGCGCAGATCTTAATCTAGTATATATACTATTAAAACCGAAGCACATTTTTTAATATCCCCTTGGTTTTTGCTAAATATTACACTTGTGCCAATCCTTTAATTATGTCTAACAAATTAATTTTCAAAGCAATTACGAGATATTCATAAAGCTATACTTCCCTTTAAGAATTTTGATATTAATTTAGAACAATATTGTTTGCATTTAATACTTTGTGACATCAATTTACAACAATACAACTTCACGTTTTATACATTATCTATGTAGACAAATTTATTTGATGCCAAACTTAGAAAAACCATATGGTTTTTATATTATACTTTAGACTACCTATATAATCTATACTATTCAGCATAGTGACGTAAACCCCATTGATATTTGTAGGGTATTAATAACTATTATGTTCATGACAAAGTAACATAGACATTTTTTGAATTTTCACAACGTATAATATCCCAAAATCTAGTTTTATTTATAGAAGACACATGAAAACTAGTTTAACAAAGCGAGGGAAAAAAAGGATTTGTGATGTGTAAAATAAAAGCCGTAACGGACTCCTCTAATGTCACATAAGAAACAAAAAGATGAAAGAAAGACATAAGATGAAAATCTCAAAGGATCCATGACAATGCAAATTATTAATAAACATAAGGGAGGATTCTATAGGGGACAAGTCTAAGATATTCAGCCCAAATCTCCTTGTACTTCTCTGCACATCGAACCTCGTCTCTTCGTTCCCTCCATATCAACAGTATCAGAAGGTATATCGGGTAGAAATATGGAACCGGAGAACTGAGACAACACACATGAACAAGATCATAGAAGCAGCTCAGATTAGTTTTGTTCAAGTGATCGGACAATGAACTTGAAAGCTTTGGATAGTTCAAATGGTGGTTTAAAGATCATATTCTCGGGTTTCAGATCAACATCCATGAAACGGTATTTGGGGCTTATGTTTTGATATTGGTATTAACTTCTACATGACTTTGGTAGTTGTAAGATTAACTTAAGAAGAACAAGTTACCTTATTCCACAGGGCAAACTGAAGGACAGTGCAAGCATCAGGTCGCCAAGGTAATTACAGTGCCTTGCGATTCCCCTGTAATGTTTAAAAAACCGCATATAAGTTCTCGAAATGTAGCATTGTTCACCATTCCTAGCATGATTAACAATGAAAGACAGAGATGGTGAAACTGAAGCAACTAGCAAAAGAGAAAAAAGACCATACCAATAGCCTGAAGCAAGCAACTTTCCACCAACCACCACTGGAGGCTTACCCCATATAGGTGTTTTAGGGTTCTTCTTAAAGATATGTTTTTGTTTGTTTGCCCCTCTAAAAACCATGTACCTACCAAAAGAACAGTTTGTGGGTTTCTTAGTTTAGTTTCTACGAATATAAAATAACTCAAAACTTACCCTATCAAGAACACAAAGCAATTGGCTACAATAGCAGGAACTGTTAGTTGTACTTTATTGTGCAAAAGCCACCAGCCCTGTCCAAAGAGAAGACATTCCAGTCACAGAATGATCAAGCATTCAAGAAGAAAGTTTTTTTTCCCCGAGAACTACTGTTTACATGCCAAGAAGACAATAAGATGAAATTTCTATGTACAGGTTCGTTATCAAACACGCAGTTACATGCCTGAATGCTAAACGTGAAAGGAATCCACAGGAGATCTCCAAACACCAGCATGAAGCCCAACCTCTCTGCAATTATGTCCCACCTGGAAAAAAATAAATAAATCGAACAGTACTTAGAAGACCAATGTAAATGAGATGATGGAAATGGTTGGTAAGACAAACATGTTTGATCAAGACGCCACGAACTTACGTCGAGGTCATGTATTCTTCATGAACAAAGTAGTCCAATATATATAACTGCAATTACAGAGTTAATCAAAACTAACAAAACACGGATGATCAGATAAAGCAGAACGTACCGCACAGAAAATCTGGTAAAGAATCATCGACTGACTTAAGGAATCATCTTGAACACTTTTTGCCAGAATAGAGAGATTGATGAGCAGCCATCCCATCATTCCGGCTCTGACAAAGAAGAACCTACACAGGTAATAACTCCTATCATCATACATATACGTAAATCTTGATATAAATATTAAACAGCTACTCGATATCTGTACTACTAAGCAAACTGAAGCAGTGATCCTGCCCGGGCATACTAATAGAAGAAATAAAGGGAAAGACAGATTACTTGAGATCGATGCTCAAAAACTGAGGATTCAGCTGTATTCCAAACCACCTATTACATGAAACAACCAAGATGAGAAAGAAAAAGAAATGAAAGCAGCCGTTTGGAAGAAGCAAGTGAAAGACATAACCGGAACTTTGGTTTCAAAGAAAAAGCGCAAAAGCAGTCACTTCTAGTAAATAAGATTAAAGAGTAATCTCCAGTCTTTTTAAGGGAAACTAATCGACAACCTTCATGCTTATCTAGAATCCTATCGTCCAAAAAAATATGAAATTCATACTCTAGTGGATCAGACTATGGATCATTCCTTAGTTTTCCTCTCCCCTAACACAACATTTTGTGAGGGAAAAAGAGAGTAGACTAAGTGAGTACCAGTCATGTACAAGGTTTCCTGAGACATGAGGCTTTAGAGAAGAAGTCTTATCCGAGGAACTTCGCCCAGAGATGTACAAGACCAATGTCACCTGAGAATAATCAGAGAAACCATAGAGTGTTACTTAAAACACTAAACAAACTAAAAAGGCACAAAAGTCTGATACTTTGGGTGATAAAAACAAGCATTAGGATTAAATCAGTCTTACCAAAACACAGAAGATAAAAGTAGCAGAGAGTAGCTCAAGTCCTCTATCAGCAACCACCTAATCAAAAAAACATTGTGACGCAATTACATATCTTAGCACCGATCATTTTGATCTGATAATGGTACAATGCTTACAAGAGGTGATACGATGCCAAGTTTCGCAGAGATTCCCAAGATAGCGACCAGCAATGTGAGTGCGAATAGACCTGAACATGTTTAGGTGGGAAATTAACAAAATCTCTCCGGAAATTTATAGAGACTTTGAGTCATCAGATCAAGTAACCATTGCATCGGTAACGAAGCTGAGAGCCGTCTGATAAAACGACGCCGCGGATAACTTTTCCGGGGAGAAGTTCTCCAGCAACGGCCAAGTAAACGAAGTAAGACACCAGCACGTAAACCTAAATACGCAATTTTGATCAGAGGAGGACTAAAAAAGTCGCAAGAACGCTGAGTCAAAGCTAAAGAGAGAGAGAGGGAGAGAGAGAGAGGGAGAGAGAGAGAGAGCTTACAGATTGCAATGAGGGAATGAGAGACCGTAGAAGAACACCGAGATCCATATCTTAGTAGGAGGATTCAATGTAGAAGACAAAGCATTCCAAATCGATTGTATCGCCTCTCCACTTCTTTTTTTAGTGGGAAGCTCGTGGATGGACTCTTGAGTCTGAGATGAGTTCACTTGTTTAATTAGAAAAATTGCAAAATAGTCCTTGGACTCTTAATTTCATATTAACTAAGCCATAAACTAAACGTTGTGTTAATCTTAAACCCCTGAGTTGCTAAAATGAGCTGTAGTGGGGCTCAATTAAATTTAGTTTTAGGCTTTTAGCTTAATGTCAATAATTTTTTGTTTTGTTCTTATTGTTATACCATTTTCCGTCTGACAAATGTTTTATGTGGACAGTTCATATTTTGATGATAAAATTTGTATTTATGTAGTCATAAAAAGAGAAAATGTCGTATTCGTGACGTGTCTCTATACTGATGGTGATTCAAATTTTATATTTTAAAAAAAATGAAGTATACATTTACTACAGCCACATCCAAAATTTAATATCCGGTTTATTAAATTTGGTTTACCAGATTTGTTATCTATTATTATTATTTTTGTTTTTCGACGGTTACTTATTATTGTTGGGTATAGAATACATCCTCGCACAAAGTCCACAAAATAGCTGATCTGATCCATAACCATTGGAAAGAGAATCGGTTCGTCGGGTTACGGATCGTTCTCTCTTTTAGCCAATCCAATTAGCGACTGAAAGCAATCGATTTGATGGCTTAATACAGCGGCCGATCACTCGGTCCAACGAGTTAAAAATCTTTCGAAGAAGAGCAAATTAAGTCACCGAAAAAGATACGAAATCAACGAAAAGAGAATCCGAAATCAACAACACATTTTTGGCGGCTAGAAGTAGGGTTTCATTTCTCTTTCTCACCGACTTGTATTTTCCGGCGAACTAGTTTTCTACCGCATATTTCTTTATTTATAAACCGGCTAAACGCCCTTTGATCTAATAAACTCGGTTCAACCAATTATGGAAAAATACATTATTAGTCGTAGCTTATAATTCAAGCATATTATTAAATTGAAAGGAGGAGAGGGTGGCGAAGCACCACACATACGCCGATAAATGGCTAACGACCATTGTTAACAGCTTTTGGAAACAACCAGAGACAAGACAACTGCTCCGCTCCATATAGGTTGAAGAAGAAAAAGGTAAAACCTTAATCCCAATCAAAATTCTAGGGTTTCAACTTTTCGATCTGATTTCATTTTGTGATTCGCATCGTCATACGATTTGGGTTTCATTCAGATTCGTTAGTATTTGAATCAAAGGTCTTTCCTTCTTTTTCATTCAGATCGATCGGTATGAGTACTCAGGCGACGGGTGCTTCTTCAACATCAGGGAGGAGGAGCACCACCACCACTGTACGGCGACCCTCCAAGAAATCAGTTCAATCGGAGAACGGAAGCGTCGTCAACGGCGGGAACACCTCCAAACCAAACTCACCTCCTTCTCAGCCTCTCTCTAGCGTTGAGAGGACAGTTAAGAAGCTTCGGTTATCGAAAGCTCTCACTATCCCTGAAGGAACCACTGTCTTTGACGCTTGTCGGAGGATGGCTGCTCGGCGTGTTGACGCGGTTCTCTTGACTGACTCAAGTGCGCTTCTCTCTGGGATATGTACAGACAAGGACGTAGCTACGAGAGTGATTGCTGAAGGGTTGAGACCGGAACAGACTTTGGTCTCTAAGGTTATGACGAGGAACCCTATCTTTGTTACCTCTGATTCATTGGCCATTGAAGCGCTTCAGAAGATGGTTCAAGGGAAGTTTAGGCACTTGCCTGTTGTGGAGAACGGCGAAGTCATTGCTTTGTTGGATATCACTAAGTGTCTCTACGATGCTATTTCGAGAATGGAGAAAGCTGCAGAGCAAGGCAGTGCTTTAGCTGCTGCTGTTGAAGGTGTTGAGAAGCAGTGGGGAGCTGGATACTCTGCGCCCTATGCTTTCATCGAGACGTTGAGGGAGAGAATGTTTAAGCCCGCCTTGTCAACGATCATCACGGAGAATTCAAAAGTTGCGCTTGTGGCACCATCAGATCCTGTCTCCGTTGCTGCCAAAAGGATGCGGGACTTGCGGGTTAACTCTGTGATCATCTCCACCGGGAGCAAGATCCAGGGGATACTGACTTCAAAGGACATTCTTATGCGTGTCGTGGCACAGAACTTATCTCCTGAACTTACTCTCGTAGAGAAGGTGATGACACCTAACCCCGAATGTGCATCGCTAGAGACGACCATTCTTGATGCGTTGCATATAATGCATGATGGGAAGTTCTTGCATCTACCTATCACAGACAAAGACGGTTCCGCTGCAGCTTGTGTGGACGTGCTGCAGATAACTCACGCAGCTATCTCGATGGTTGAGAACAGTTCTGGAGCTGTAAACGACATGGCTAACACCATGATGCAGAAGTTCTGGGACTCAGCTCTTGCGTTAGACCCTCCTGATGATTCAGACACTCAAAGCGAAATGTCGGCGATGATGCATCATTCAGAGCTTGGCAAGCTCACTTCTTACCCTTCTCTAGGGCTAGGGAACTCGTTTTCTTTCAAGCTCGAAGATCTAAAGGGCCGTGTGCATCGTTTTACTTCTTCCGCTGAGAACCTTGAGGAGCTGATGGGTATTGTGATGCAAAGAATCGGTTGTGACATCAACGATGTGGAACAACGGCCACAGATTATATATGAGGATGATGAAGGTGATAAGGTTTTGATTACATCGGATAGTGATTTGGTTGGTGCTGTTACTCTTGCTAGGTCTGCAGGACAAAAGGTATTGAGGCTGCATCTGGACTTCACAGAGACAAGAACAAGGAGCTTGAGCTTGGAAACGGGTCAACTCATGAAAGCGAATAATACTACAGAGAGAGAAAGAGGTGGATGGGTTACATGGCGTGGTGGTGTGGTGGTTACAGGAGCTGTTGTGCTAACGAGCATAGCAGTAGTTGTTTACTTGAAACGCTCGAAGATGTGATTTTGATGACGCATAAGCTCTCTGGAAGGCATAAGTCTTTCCTTTTTCTTTCTATTTTGGTATGTTTCATACAGATTTGTCTCTTTTGTCATACGAAAAGAGAAACTTTATTTCACTACAGATATTTATTAAATTATTGGGGACACACCCCTATTCAGAAGAGATTATTAGATTTGACAGAGCTGATGTAAAACCTCTGAAACCGAGAAAATAAAAGCAGGGAATGTTGTTGCACTGCAATTTCTGGTATTTGTTTTTGATATTTTTGGATATATTTGCTTCATCTTTTGTTAACCTATTTGTGTCATACTCTTTTTACTTACACAGACTATTATTACGTGGATATGAGTAAGAAAGACGAACTGTGATGTAGATTGCACACTTGAACCAACAAAGAGAACACAAGCATGCTTTATCATATCAACAAAGAAGTTTTGTTCTGACATAAAAACACAACTGACAAGCCTGTTTGCAAATGATTATAGAGGTTTACTTAGATACTGCTAGCAAATCAGAATAGAACTTAACCAGAGTGTATTAAAAAGTATGTGGTATTCGTATTTAGATATGTATATATCTTGTTGGTATTCCTTTGAGTTTATTTCTTATATATATGTATGTATATATATATATATATATATATATACATACATGGAAGCAGCCCAGCAACGTCCTTCACAACAGTGTTTCACTCTCAGCCGATGCCATCTTCCGCTTCATTGACAAAACTCGCAACTCCATCACAGCTAGGCAAGAAAGAAAGAAAGAACTTCGGGGCTTCATGCCTATGCGGGTCTCTTGATTTTTATGACTCTCACTTGTTCAGGAAAAAAACGTTATGCTACCTTGTTTTTTTACCTTTTTGCCTTGGTAGTGTAGAATTCAGATTGGTAGAAGCATTCACAGTCCAATAGTTTGACTAAGAGTTCGTTAATGTTTCTATACCGGAAAATTTGTGTTTTGAATCCTAAAAAAGTCGAATTATGCAGATTAAAGGAAAAAATGTTTTTAGAAAATCTTTAACATGGTGGAAAGAGTATCGTCCAACGTGGATTTCATAGCATGATTCAAAGTGATATAGTCAATTGTGAATCATTTCTTATCTAACAATTCCCACCTATATATTTATACTAAGTTTTACTAGTTCTACCATCTTCTTCTTCACAACAAAACACTAATCTGACACGATTTATTTTGATTCAACCAGTGTTTAATTAATTATCAATCTAATTCCTCGATGAATCCACTAAACTAGTTCCAAAATGCTCAATTACTTAATTACCAACACCTATATGAAATTGATATCAACTCTCTAATTAGCAAACCCAAATTCAATGGTGGATTAGAACTTTAGATTCAAATGGCTTTCAGCTACAAAACAAAAATAAAAATCATGACTTACTTATAATACACTTCTTATTCATAGACAATGATTTCATTGTAGCAGATGGTTTGAATTGAATCAAGAAAAATTTATAGAAACAATGGTGGTCGTCGGGAGAGTGAAGAATGAAGCGTAGGAGAGAAGACGAAAATAAGAGAGGCATGTGATGGTTGGATTTAAGGTAGTTTTGTAATCTATCAAATTTTAAAATAGTTGAAGTTGATGGATTCTAAAATCTCTGCAGTATTTATCAGATTTTTAGTTCAATCATTTATTTATGAGATTCCAAAAGAAATAATTTGAAATCAATCCAAAATACAAAGAATTTTAAAATCTTTAAAACTTGAATAATATTAGATTTTAAAAACTAGATTTACATCATTCATTGAATAACACTAGATTTTAGAATAGAACTTATAATCATCATTCGAATAATAGTGGATTATGTTTAGATTTAAACTCTATTAAAATACATATTGAATAATACCACCTAATAATAAGAGTATAAGAGATTAAAGTTTCTCTATTAAAAGTATATGCGAATTTCCTTCCTTTTCTTTTGTGTTTTTGTCATTTGTTTTTGGATTTTTAACGTGAAAACCCTTCATCTAAGTTTGTTTTGAGTAAAAACCCCCAAACTAAGTAAATCTTTAGTTTGAGGGTTTCTACATTAAGTAAACATAGTTGAGGGGTTTTACCATTAAAAATCAAAAAAAGAAAAAATTCAAAATTTTATAATATTATCTAAAAATTAGTAACTTAAATTTTTAAAATTAGCACTTTTAATTTTTTTTGTGTAAATATATGAGTTTGATGTGTTTTTAACATCAACATTATATATGTATAATTAAAAATATAAAAACTCAGAAAATATAATAAAAATTATCTAAAGATTTATTATTACAGTTTTATTAGAAAAGATATAATTTCTATTATATTTTCTTGTTTTTTACATTTTTAACCTTTTAGTAATTTTATTACATGTAAATATTTATTACATTTTTACTAGATAAGATATAATTTTTATTATTATTTTTTGTCTTTTACATTTTTAACATTTTAGTAATTTTATTACAGGTAAATCTTTAGATAATTTTTTTATTATATTTTCTAGGTTTTTAAATTTTAAATTTATACATATATGATGTTGATGTTCAAAACATATCAAACTTATATATTTACAAAAAAAAAAAAAAGTGTTAATTTTGAAAATTTCAGTTACTAATTTTTTAGATAATATTATAAAAATTTTGATTTTTTTTTTCAATTTTTAATGGTAAAACCCCTCAACTATGTTTACTTAATGTAGAAACCCCTAAACTAAAGATTTACCGGTAGTAACGTTAAATATGACCTGTTAGGGTTTAATTCATTAAATAAAATTAGTTTGAGAGGTTTTTTCGTTAAATACTTAGTTTGGGGGTTTTTACCCAAAACAAACTTAGTTGAGGGGTTTTAACGTTAAAAATCCTTTGTTTTTCATATTCTATGGAATAACACATCTGAATCATTTATGATCACTTGGAAGCGTTTTATTCCCGTATGTTTATTTCGAGTTATATGTACTTCGGGCTAGTTTTTTGTGTGTTTGACTTTTTGTTTGATTGATAAGTACCAACCTAATCGCTTATTTGTTGAAGTTACAAGTGAAATAGACACTTTTGTCCCATAAAACATGGTAAAGTACAATTTCAAAGATAGATTTCAGAAATTAAATATAAGTTCTTGATCTACTATTTGTACTTACATAAGCTACATTTAGTCAAATTCCAAGTTTTTCCACTATCGTTTTTTAGTCTTGGCACAAGAGGTTTTGATCATAAATATACCAAAACTTGTAAAATCTCTTACATGAAGAATTTAATTTGGAGTCTGATTGGTAAACATAGAGTAAAGTGGAGTAAATAAAAAAGTGAAAAACAAATGTAATTAGAAAAAAGTGAAACAGTGGAAAGATAAAGAAAAGTGGAGTAACATGAGTTATGACTAACAAAGATTCTGACTGAATAACACTAATAGAGCAAAACTTTTGGGAGAAAACATTTACTCCATATTCAGCTCACAATTTCACCAATCAAGTAAAACAAAAGTTTTGTCAACTTACATTGTGTACTATTTAAAAAGAGGTAAATGTATTACTTTTATCTCTCATTGTTTTACTCTATATTTTTCCCCCCATTTACTCTATTGTTTTTCTTCCCATTTACTCTATTTTATTTACTCTCAATATCTCCACTAATTACCAATCACTCTCAAAATCTAGAGTAAATGAGTGTGAATGGTAACAGGAGAGTAATATGGAGTAAATTAAAATAGCTGAAATGAGAGAAAAAGTTGTAAAGTAGTTGAAACAGTGAAAGAAAATAAAAAGTTGAAATGAGCGCAACTCATTTTCTCCACAATAACCATGGGGAATAAAAACAAAAGAGTTTCACTTTTGATAAACATTGACGAGAGGAAAATAATAAAAATGATTAAAAAAACTTTTACCTGATTGGTACAGTTTGAGCTGAACCGAGCGTAACTATGTTTCTCGCTAGAAGTTTTTGGCTATATATGACATCCAATCACAACCAATATTTTACCTTATTGGCAAAATTCTATCTGAATTTGGAGTAATTTTAAATGTGGAGTATAATATTACTCTAAAACAACCATTCAGTCACATCCATGATTTTAGGTTTGACTGGTAAATAATAGAGTGAAATGGCAGGATAAAAAAGTTGAAAAGGAGGAAATAAAAAAAATAAAAATGGGAGCAAAATTTTTCTTTCCACTAGTACAGAAAGTAACATATTAGTATACTTTCCCTCTAGATGATGAAAAGTATTTTCACTTGATTGGTTAAAAGTAAGACCAATTTAGCATAAAACAATTTTACTCCAAATTATTATCGTTGGATATGCTTTTTGGCGAAAACCTTTGAGCGTGATTGTATAGTACTAACAGCGATGGATATTTAGTGGAAAAGTCTTTTACTCTCAATTCAGCTGATTAGTTGTCCGTCAGGTGAAAACAAATTTTGTTATTTTTATACCAGATATTGTTTGAATAAAGATAAATGTACTGCTTTATTCTCTCACTAAACTACACTGTCACTAAGTGTTTAAATGTAGCAGAATAAATGCAGTACAAATGCAAAAAAAAATATACAGATTGATCTACACTTTATCTCCAATCAACATTAAAAATACGGAAAAAATATAATATTAAAAAATTAAGAAAACTGCATGCAGAAATTTTTGTGTGATAAAAAAACGGATTTATAGTTAATGGAGAAAAGTGGGCTAGTCGAACATAGGAGCCTAATTGAAGGTTTTCTTTGATTTTTTTTTTAACAACTACCTTTTCTCTCATATTACTTCATTTTTGTACTTCACAAATTAAAATTCCTCTTTAAGTGTAGGTTCTTTTTGTTTTTTTTATAAAAATTTTAAGATGAATTTTCTTATACAAATATTTAAAATGATAATATATATATATATATATATATATGTATTAAATATTATTAAATTTGATAAACACTTATATATATATATATACTATTCAAAAATAGGGAGATCACAAATCGGATATCCAGATTTTTGGAAATATTTATGATCCAATCCGTTTCTTCAGAATAATTAATTATATGTTCCGATTCGATCCGTAACTATCCTCGTATTGACATATTTTATGTCCTAGATACTTGGAAATTTTTAGATTTTGACCGGATATCCGATTCGATCCGTAAAATAAATAAAAATTAGAAATAAATAAAATAAAAAAATAATATAAAATAATAATATTTTATTACAAAAAAAAAAATTATTCACTTTTATATTTTTTAATAAATATATGCATATATATGCATATAGCAGATCATATCGGATATCCGTTCTTAAAAATATTAATAATTGAGATTTGCTTCGTTTCTTACGAAAATCCAGATTTTTCGGTTCAAATCGAAATGGATAACGAATCGAATCAAAATTTACTGATATTTTTCCCAGCCCTGTTCAAAAATTATATAATTTTCTGTATAATGATTTTATACACATTATTTTTTGTCTGATATTAAAAACAATTAAAATCAAAGTACATCCAATAAATTAAAAATCAAGGTTCATTATTATTTATTTTCAAATAAATTATGAAAACTTTAATTTATTAGAAATAAGTTAAAATTTATATTTAGTAACACTAAATAAAAACTAACTTGTTCTCTACTAGTTATTATAACCTATGCATGCATTTTAATCATCTGTTTAGTTTCATATTATATATATATATATATATTAATTTAATGAATTTATGAATATTATTTATATTACATGTATTATTTGAATATATTTATAAATTTAATATTTTTATAATTAATTATCATTTTAAGTTTATGTTTAATTTGTTTTATCTGCTTTTATATCTGTGTTCATATAATTAAATTAATTATTTTAAATTTATAGATATGACATTTAACCGTGGACAAAAAAAACTTAATACACGTCATACAGACTTGATCTGCATTTATTCTGCATAATTTGCTTGATCTTCATTTATTATGTTTGATCTATATTTTATGTTTAAACTGCATTTTTTAATCTGCATACTATTCTAAGCTTAAGGCTAACTTTAATTTTGTTTTATTTTTATATTTTGTTTATATTATGTTTTCCTCTTCGTTACTCTATTAATTTTTATTTTTTTTATATTGTTTTTTTTTCTCGAGAAATTCTTAGGTTCACCCATTAGGTGAACTTAGAGGTACACTCAACCAATAGAATTTAGTTATTTTAGATTCAATATCTTTTAAAAAGGAAATCAAATAATAAAACTTTGTAAAATTATATTATATTTTTAAAATAAAAAATTAATAGTAATTACCTTAAAAAGATTTTTTAATATTGTTAAACCTGTTAGTAAAATATTAAACTCTAAACCTTAAACCTTAAACACTAAATCCTTGGATAAACACTGAACCCTTGGGAAAATCCTAAACTCTTAATTCTTAACCCTAAACCTGAAACCCTTAATCTTAAACCCTAATACTAAACCCTAAACCCTAAATTCTAAACACTAAATTCTAAACCATAAACTCTGAACTCTTGAGAAAATTTTAAACCCTAGACCCTTTATCCTAAACCCTAAACCAAACTCTAAACCCTAAGGGATTAGGATTTAAGATTAAGGGTTTAGAGTTTGGTTTATAGTTTAAGATTAATGGTTTAGAGTTTAGGATTTGCCCAAAGATTTAGGATTTACCAAGGGTTTAGGGTTTGCCAAGGGTTTAGGGTTTAGAATTTAGGGTTTAAAATTTTACTAATATTAAAAAAATTGATAATTACTACTATTTTTTATTTATTTAAAAAAACAGAATATAATTTCACAAATTCTTATTATTTGGTTTCCTTTTTTAAAAGATATTGAATCTAAAATAACTAAATCCTATTGACTGTGTGAATCTCTAAATTCGGTCAGGGGGTGAACCTAAAAATTTCTCATTTTTCTTGGTTACTTTATTAAATTTACTCCCACTTCCTTCAGTTAATTTACTCTCAGTCTGGCTCATATTTATTTACCAATCATATCCTTGATGTATATAAATAACCATTTAAATTGTTTTTGTATTTCAGCTGCTTTCATAATTTGGTGGTTTGTGGAGATTGGAGAGACCCAAGAGTCCTGACTTTTGGACTGGACGTTGGGTTGTCGCTAATTGTAAGCCACGTGTGCATACATACGTAGATGCAGTCATTGTTTGCCAAGATGCACAAATAGCTTTATAGTTTTTATTTCCAACAAAAAGACAAAATAACGCCAAAATGTGGTCGACTTCACCACGATATCATATCCGCTATGTCATTGAACCTACACCGCCAATCAAATTCGGGAAGTAAATGTCACTGAACCGACACCGCCAATCAAATTCGGGAAGTAACGATAAAATATGAATATTTTAGATCGTTTTTGAAGTCTATATTGGGTTGGTTTGATGATCGAACTGTACCTGCATATAACAAAAAAAAATCGCTTACAAGTTACAAAGGAACATTTTTCTTCAATTTAATACCCCAACTAGATTTTTGATCCGCGTTAAAACGCAGATTATTTTATTTTTTATATATAACCGATAAATAAAATGATACAAATTATAAGAAAAAATCTTATTAAAGCTTTTAGGGTTTGAAAAATATATTTGAACCCAAAGAAGTGAATCAAAACCAAAGAAAAAAAAATTATACCAAATTCGAACCAAAATTGGTAAGATATCCGAATGAATCCAAAATTTTGGTATATGAAAAATGGATCTATACTTAAAAATATTAGTTATTTTTAAATCTTATATACTAAAAATATCCAACACACTCAAAAATACTTGAAATTATCCAAAATATGTGAAAGATAGTTAAAAGTATATATATATATATATATATATATTCAAAAATACTCAAAAAATACCCTAAATACCTATTAGTTTTCTATCTAAATAGCTCAAAGTAACTAATTCCATGTTAATCTTAAATATTTGGCATACAATATTCAAATTTATATGTTTTATATTATTTTTGTTTTTGGACTTTAAGGTATCTTGAAATTATTAAAAAAATTATATAGTTTTAAATGAATATCTGAACCTGAATCGAACCCGCAAAAATTTGAATCGAACCCGAAATGAAATTTATAAATAGTCAAATGGAACTTAAATCTCTAACTCTAAAAACCCGAAACCCGAACCAACCCCAAATAGAGATTCTAACCGAATAGACCCGAACCAAACTCGAACGGATACTTGAATATACATCCCTAAAGTATTCAGTGATTATCGTTAAAATTATTAGAAATCATTGGTTAAATATATAGTTAAGATCTGGAAATCAAAACATCTAGATTAATATTGAATATGCAGTTAAGAAGCATTAAAATAATGAATAGTGTACGTGTGCGGGGCAATGCATCTTTTACTTACTATAGCCATTATCATGAAAAATATGTATAACTGGTGAACAATCCCTTGTTTTACTGCTGAATGGTTTACTAAATTATAATATTTTCTAAAAAATCCTTCATTTATATTCAATATATGCCCAAACATTTAAAATATTAGAAGCAATATATTTGGTAACAATATTTCGAAATTATACATAACAAAATCGGTAATAGATTTGCTCAAATCATTTTTAACTCTGTTTATTATTAAAATCATCAATTGAAAAAAATAAAAAGCCATACGGCTTAAAATGTTAATAAAAAAGCCATTTGAAGAAACAAAGGTAACTGAGGAAGACATTAGGAGAATGTTTCATCAAGTCAGAGAGAAGATGAGACACATGATCACATTGTCGAAGAAGAGTGGTCCTGGGAAGTTTGCAATACCATGCGTAGTCAAGGGTGTTGAATTTCCCCATTCAATGTGTGACACAGGAGCATCAGTCAGTATCCTCCCAAGGATCATGGCAGACCAACTTGGTTTGACCATCGAACCTTCAACAGAATCCTTCACCTTCGTGGATCTTTCAGAAAAACGATCAGGAGGAATCATAAGAGATCTGCAGGTACAGATTGGTAATGCCCTTGTCCCGGTAGATTTTCATGTCATGGACATCAAACTTAACTGGAACTCTTCACTTCTGCTTGGAAGATCTTTCCTACCTACAGTAGGAGCTGTATGTGACATGAACAAAAACAAATTGTGTCTGACGCTGATAGACCCCAACATCCACTACGACCCTATCCGACCTATGAGAAAAATTATTAATTCTGTGGATTACGGGAAAGAACTTGGCTTCATTGGCGCATGCCATGAGCAGAGTACGAATCAGAGTACGAAACAGAGTACTCGGAATCGATCGACACCCACACCTTTCCTTCGATCGATTCCAATGAGTCAACGGTGACCGATGACCGCAACAACACGTCGCTCGACGTTGATCAGCCGGTTGACCATTTCGCTCTACCTAATCATTGTTACCCACACTTTGCCTTCCAACCTCCAAGAAAGAGAGGACGTGATGATTATTCCATAGGCAGTTGGGCAGACAGTGGTTTCCATGAAAGTTTTGCAGTTGACACTGTAATTACTTCACCTAACGAGGAACATACAGAGGAATACGATGAGGATTATTGGAAGGAACGTGCAATAGAAATGTCTTTGCAGGATGAAAAATTTGAAACACATAAGTTCACCAACACGTTTCCAACATCGTTCGACGAAGTGCACTCCACATCGGTCGATACCCACCCTCATCCAGCAAAAAAACCGCTCACATCGATCGACACCTATACAGGAACATCGATCGATATTCGCGCCGCAGCGAAAATCCAGGAGCAGGAGAATATTCCCTCTCCAACTAGGTTTATAGATACCTATTTAAAACTTTTTGCACCCCTGAAACCACCTCCACACACCCGAGAAGACACACAAGCAGAAAAGATGAACAGGAAAATCCATGAAGAGCAATCATCTCAAGAACACAAATTCTGCATAAATTATTCTGCCCTCGATCGATGCATCTGTATCAACATCGATTGATACTACTCTTAAACATAATATTTCTATTTCTAAATTGAATGATAATGCAAACATTGATTACGGTTTTTTAACACCTGATGAATTTGGTATTTTCAGGGACCCAGATGGCAACGCACGTGCAATAGATGGAAGGATCTTACAAGTGTCCAGAGAGGACATAGCAGATATCCTTCAAGTGGCCAATGGACCTGACAACCTATTCTCACAGCAACGTGGCACTCCAGACATCAATCAAACCGATCCAAACAAACACATGGGAGTCGCCGCAACAGAAATCAATCCAGATCTATCATGCCAACCAAAAGACCAAGCATCGATCGACAGGACAACTCAGACATCGATCGATAGGAGAACACCAACTTCGACCGATAAGGATGACCCGACGTCGATCGACCGACGTTATGAATTTGGATACCGCGCTTTTGACATGTACGGAGCGAGAAAGTTCACTTGGGAACGAAGGGACGATTATGGAGTCTACAGAGATGAGTGTGGACACGCACGAGGTGTAGCTGGTGAGATGATACCTGTCACAAAGGATGACATCAGGAAATTACTGGAAAGAGCATCTCTTTTTGAAGAGAGCCACATCTGTCTTCCAGAACAAGCCACTTCCTTCACACTCACAAGACTGGCACCAGAACTCTACACCAAAGATGAAATCAATGAGATGGTGACTGGTATTTGTGGAGCTCAGGAAAAACTGGGAGAGGAGCTCAAATCATTGGTAGAAGATATACATCAACCTTTGGATAGAGACTACAATGAGCTTTTCAGAAGTATGGTAGAAATGAGGACATTAATTGAGAGTTTACGACAGCAACTTGAGAAGGAAGCCACGACATCAACATCGATCGACGCACCACATGCACCATCGATCAACGTCAGTCTTCCGACGGCCCAAATCCCTGCAGAACCGCAATGTTCAGCAGAACACAAGGATGAATGGGAAGTCTCATACATCAACACGAGGATAAACGACGTGTACTACCCTCTCAACAACAACGTGGACTGGCTGAGTACTAAAATCGAGCTACTACAGCAAGATCTGGACACCATTCGCAAGAAGGACCAACAACCAGCCACATCGATCGACGTGTGTACCATCACATCGCTCGACGCTAAGATCTCAGCCATGGATGATAGGCTGCAGACTTACGAGGACATGCATGACCGCTTCGTATCACCAGTCATGCTATATTTAAACAAATTGGCTAGTCAAATACTTCATGCCCAAAGGGATATTGATAAAATTACTAATCAAAATTTTTTACAGGCAAACTCATTTTCGATCGACAGGCTACGAGGGCCATGGATCGATGGCAAGAATCCTGTGGAGTTACTTCCCTACACAGCAGCAGAGGTTGACAAGATCACATCCAAGATCTACACTGCTATATACACCATGGAGGAACGACTTGACAAACGCTGCGATGACATCTACTTTCCATTCGACAACAGAATCGGTGGACTAGACAGCCACCCAGAATGGCTACAGAAAGAAGTCAAAACCATTCAGAGGCAACTCGCAGCTCAACACCAGATATCAGCATCGATCAACAGGAAGCGAGCGAAATCGCTCGATGGTAAGTCGCCGAGATCGACCGACGAACACTTAATCGCTTCGATCGACGTCGAGTCTACACCAGCCGACAAGCAGCTGATACACAAAACGATAGAGTCAATGCACGAGGAACTGACAGAACTTTCAGCATACACCTATGACAACATAGGCTGGCACCAGGTCAGCATTGACAACATTCAAGATAGGCTACAGAACATCTCCAATGTAGTTAAGAAGATGGATGACAAATGGACAAGACATGATGAGGCCACAAGAAGTTTCATTGCATCTTGGTCCAGAATGTGCAGAGATGACTTGGATGCTTGTTTTCCAACAAGCAGCTGTTTATCCACCAAATAGCCAATCACTACCACAGTCAAGCTAAATGACTATAACCAAGCGCTGAGTGGTAGGCAACCCACTATTAGGTATTTTATTTTGGTTTTATTAGCTAGCATTTATTTACTTTCGTTTTATATCTTTCATATTTAGGAGACCCAAGTAGGAGGACCTGAATATCGACCGCCGACGAGACGTCGACATCGCTCGACATAGACAAACACACGACGATCGATACAACATTTTCACATCGATCGATATCTAATCCGGTCAGATGTATCTTCCTTACTTGTTACATTTCGTACTTATGAATTATTCCATCATAACTCCGACTGAGTTACTCTGGGACAGTGTAATTAAAATCTGGGGGGATATTTACTGATATAATTTATTTTATTCTTATATAAAAGGAATTTTAATAAATTATGCTTAGCTATTGAAATAGGACTATGATCTTATATTTATTTAAACTTGAATATCCAACCAATCTTTAGCACCATTTTAGATTTACTGATTGCAAATAGCACTATAGATGCTAAAGCAGATCAACCTATCAACTACACACTTGCCTTGACCGTATGAAGTAACCAAAGCTGATTTCCAACACTAAACCTGACATAACCGCTTGTCTTGGGGCTTGGTATACATGGGATCGGATTCTTCAGACAGGTTTGGAAGGTAACACCTTGTGTAGATTATTTATCACATTTTCTCTCTCTAAATTTCGACCCTAGATTAGTTAGTGATTTATATTTCAGTTCTACCCATTTCTTCAAAAAAAAAAAATCTATTGCTTACTTAGGATGAGTCTGAACAGGACTTGGTGGCTAAAACCATTAAGGCTTGATTCATAAAGACTCCAATAAAAGAGTTCGAAACGGGACTTGGAGGCGGCAATCTTCAAGGCTCGCTTTCACAAAGAATTCTTGGATATAGGTCAAAAAGAAGTGAACAGAGCTTCGTGGCTACCACCATTAAGTTTTGATTCATGGAAGTCTGTCCAATCTTGGTCACTGATCCTGCAATGGAAGCAGACTTTGACTCAAGAGACAAAATTAGAGAGAGAGAAACTAGGAACTAACTTTTACCTGCAGTTCTAGATACTTGTCTGAAATCCTTGCACCATATGATCGATATTCCAAGGTAAAGCATTCATTTTATATTTATGCTAAGAAATGAAGTCAGTAGAGGGGATGTCAGACGTGAATTGCTGAGTTGTGTTATGTTAGAAATGGTTGCTAAGCTAGGATATTGCATAGTGTGCTTATGTGATTATGACTTTTTAGATGTGGTTGCAAAATTGTTGAGGAAAATATTTCTATGCTTTAAAATTTGTAGTCCCTAATATTTTTAAATCTCTTTTAGAGAGACTGCATGTATGTTTTGCTTAAGGACAAGCAAAAGGGTAAGTCTGGGGGAGTTGATATACCTTGGATTTGAACCGTTTTCATCCATGGTATATAGGTGTTTTACTATATATATATATATATATCTATGTTTTCTACTCTTCTAGGTATGTTTTCAGGTTCAGGTGCATTTCGGAGTAAAGCTATGACTTTGGAGCATTTTGGAGCTTAAAAGACATTTCATCCGAGCTGACCATGTAGAGGTCGACAAGAGGAAGAACAATCGATCGATGCACATCCAGTGCTGTCGATCGACACCATGAGATACCCGACAAATGAAGATTAATATCGATCGATGTACACAAGTACCATCGATTGATGTCGAGACATTGGACATGCGACATTTTGGATCCAGCGGACTTGAAGCCCAAGTCCAAGTTAAATTACGAAAATGCCCTGACGAGTTTTTAACCTAGTAGATTATATACTGCCTAAGTGTTTTGACGGCAGAGAGAGCTTTTTGTTATAGTTTTACTTTGAGAGAGAGAGAGAGAGAGAGAGAGAGAGAGAGAGAGAGAGAGAGAGAGAGAGAGTTTTGGAGAGAAGATCACTTGTGATTGGAACTCCTTGTTTTCATTTATTTTCATCTATACTATGAATTCCCATTTCTTCATTGTCATGAATTGCTTTGCTATGTCTGAGTAGTTCATTTATTAGATCCAGGGTTCAGATAGGTTTGTGGGATTAGCCCCAAACTATAGATCTGCCTTGTTGTGATATTCATGATAGATTTGTATTCATTGCTTGTTTTAGCCTTGCTAACTAGAACATGATCATAGGATTGCATACTCAAGCACCCTTGTTATCCCATCCTGACATCTATCTATCATATTAGGACTGCTAGAGAGGGCTAATCGCCAATTTAGTATCTTAATAGGGCATATCATACTCGCGCATAGGCCTGGCTAGAACCCGTCGATCGATGTCCTCAACTGACTATTGGTCGACGTAGGTAAAGGTGTATCGGTCGACGTCCCTATAGGACCATCGATCGACACTCTTTTGTTGTCAACATACTAACCGTTGAGACACGAGATCTAGTTTGTTAACCAGTGAAACATGCGACAGCTGATCACTGAGTTAAGCGGTTGAGCTCTAACATATCATGCATGCAACAAATAGGCATCTATAGATATTATAATCTCCAACACCTGAATAGTGGCCCTGCGTCTAATATCATTTCCAACCAAGTTACATTTACTATTTACTTCGCTTGTTACTATTGCTATTTCATTTAAACATTTACAACTCTTAGAATTAATAAACACTAGATTTAATTGTTCCCTAGCTCCTTGTGGATTTTATCCCTAAGTACTACATCTGAACCTCTTTTGATGAGAGTAACACTCATTAGAGTAATTTGAGTGGTATCAAGGATCCTTCTCACTACGTGGATGTAGAGTAGCGGTTTCATACTCCATCTTCTCACCACACGCACATATGGAGTAGAGGTTCCAATAGCAGTCTTCACCTCATCAAGTAACCTCCCAGTTTTACCAGGCACCTTTGGTTTTGCCTTGGAAAGGGAATCGCTTTCAACACGACCAAGTTGTAAAAACTGGTCTCCACATCTTCCATCAGTTTTCTCTCTACAGCAAGCTGCATAATGTTTCAGAATTAAAAAAAAAAGTTCATTAAAGACCAAACATTACATGTAACATCCCAAGGAGACAAAAAAACATCTCATGACATGTAAACAACAACCAAAATAACAAAAGCAGGAAGCTTCTGTTCTGAGCAGAAAGATAACATTAGGATCATTTAGGTCAGTGCTGCTGCTTGAAACTGAACTTTAACTGAAACAATAATCCCAATTAGTACAATCCTACAATAAGCAGCATCGAATCCGAATTTCGCTAAGATTAGAAAAAAAGACCTTTCTCTCGAGGATTGAAATCTGGTCTTTACAGAGTTGGATTGACTTGGCACGCTGGTCCATGAACTCTAACAAACATTCTTTATCATTTGGGATTTGAGTTGCCAACACATTTTCTTCTGCTTCCTCTTCTTCAAATCTTCGTATCTTCATGTGAAATTGTTGTTCTTAAAGGAATGGTGAATCACACTTTAAACTCCAACAGTCTTTTTCTCCTCTAAAAAAATCACTGAAAATAAACAGAGATAATACACTTGGTTTAATCATAGCTAGCCAGTTACAAAAACTAACCCCTATAAACTAAAGCCAGCATGAAACATGACTTTCTTCTGATCATAGCAAAAAGCTCATTACTGAATAAGGTTCGCCAGACCTCAGGCTGCAACTTCAGCTACTTCCAAGTGGTCAAATCTAACTGAGTATCCAGTCCCATGAATGAAGAGTAGATGACTGGTAAAGAAATATGCATAAGCAAACACATGTCACCTTAGACAGAAAATTGGATCAATACAGTAGAATATCCAACATTACATATTTTCAAGCCAAGTGCAGGACTTCCATACAACAATCAACAATGTATTCTCCAGCTTCAGGTGGAGATGGCAATTTGCTTTACAAAGAAACCCGGAGTTTGAATACACACATACAATCATCAAACATCAACATAAATAAAACATGTGTCCTTGAGCTGAATGAACATTTTAACTCCAGATATAGGCTGATGAAAAAAGAATCAAGCCTGAACTATATTCAAAAAAGAAGATTCTTTAATTAAAAACAGAGACGCCTTAAACATGAGATAGATAATGAAGCTTGATTCTTCATCCCATGAATTTCTTTTTTTCTTCTTTGTTCGGAGGTCTCCACTCCATACTCGTATCGTTTCCATCCTCAAACTGATATACCTGAGAGATAATGGTAAGAGTACTGATATAACTCAAAGAAACAAACAGAATCTTAATTCTTCATATATAGGCTGATGAAAGAAGAATCAAACTGATATATCTACAATCATAGAGAGCACCCACCATACCACTTTCTAGATCTTCCTCTGATCTGCTTGAACCTTAAACCTGCCGTACTCTAGAACTGATTGGAACCATAAACCCACCGTAGCCTAGATCTGATTGACTTGTTGATTAATGGTGAGGATTATCAATTTTGATCTAGGATCCGAGCAACAAATCGTTTTTCTTGATTGTCTGAGTAATCTTAGTTGCTCGGTTAAATAGATTTGTGAGTGGATCTGAAGAAGGAGATTGACAGTTCAGTTCAGTCAGTAAAAGCTAATGAAGTTAGATGGCATAGAAAGTAAAGTAAATAGACATTACGTTTCAACTTAAACAAAAAATGCCAATCGACGAAATTCAACGATTGGTTCATACGGCTTTTGTCAATAACAAAAAAGCAAGGTATAAAATTAGGAGAAGCCACTTGTCACTAATTGCCCATGCTCTATGCTGAGGTGGATGATTGTGGAGATACTAAAATTAACTTTATTGTCCGTTATATATTAATTGAGGATCCTTTAAAAAATTAAGGTTTTAATTTTTTATTAATTAAAAAAGACTTCATCCTATGTGGCACTTATAAATATCTTTTAAATCTTATTTCTAAGAATTCTATAACACCTAATATAAACCATAGTTTAATATAATGTTGTCACATATTTTCATAATATAACGTTATCTATTCTTTCTTTAAATAAAACCTACAGAATTACCAAATGTGATTAAAATATATATGAAAATTAATGATTTTAAATAATAAAGATTTGATAACAATATGTATATTTTATCATTTTTGTTTATTTCTTTATTATTAAAATAAAAAACACAATTACATTAATCAAATAAAAAAATCTAGATATTTTTGTATATATTGTCTTTTGAATTTTTTTAAAAGAGTATAAATTATTAAAACTGTTAAGAGTCTCACATAAAATTTTATGATCAAGGTTTGAATTTTTTTATAGATTAAGATATAATGATTATAAGACCATATGAATATATAATTTTATTTTAATAGGTTTTTATGTTAATATATATATATATATATATTTCATATCATTTAAATTAAACTATACATCATATGAAAATACATATTTATATTTTGATATTTGCATTAAACATATATTGAAAAGTTACACCCTTTGATAGATGGACCAAGCGACAAAAATGCGTATTTGAATTTCCCAACACAATCAACTTCGATAAAGGTCACAGAACATGGATTCTTTTCTTTTATCATGTGAAATCAGCTGGGCAAAGCTTCATAACTATCATCAGGAGTACCCCTAGCTATATCTTGGCCGTGATCTTGAGACCTCCAAGCCTTTGAATATGAAATCACAACACCATGATCTTTTCTAGCTTTTTCCATGATCTGTTTAGGTTTCAGCCCAATCTTTCCTCCTTCATAATGATTGCTGACTTAGTTCCCAACAGTTTCGCAGTAGCTTGCTGATGACTAATACTTACAAGTATGTTTAGATACATAATGGCGAACAAAAAAACTCTGAGCTCCTTTAACTGATTTTGCACGAAAACTCCAACTGCATTTTTCATCCACCCATCTAAGAATATAACGTGTTTTGTCTGAATATTCTGTGTGGAACTCAAAACTTTTACTAACTGCATGCAACCTCAACTTTTTGCTCATTTCCTTTTTATCCTTGAAAAACTTTCCGCAGAACAAATCATCATCATCATCACATTGATTTGTTAAACAAACTGGAGACAAGATATCTGAATGGGAATGTGAATCTTCTCCCATGATTTCTCTACCACGTCTACTAGAAAAATATGTCAATTTTGACTTTCCAGACCCATATACAACAAGTCCCATCGAGTCCAATCCTCTCTAAGATAAAAACATGAAACATGTACATTAAAAATAGAATTTATAGCCCATTATATGACATTGATTAAATTCTTATATATTTATATTTAAGAAAGGAAAAAGTTATATGTACCATATTGCTAACAAGACCACTTGAAGGAGAAATAAGACTGTCTCTAATACGAGTATGTTGTACACCAGAGACTTTGTCAACTCTCTGAATGTTGTTCCATTCAGTCATCGGGTGTGTTTTTGTTCCTCTCTAGAAAATTAAACATGTATATATTACCTTTATAAGACCTTATAAAATAAAATCCTTATTTATGAAGTTTTAATAAGTACGTCACAACCAGCAATAGCTCAATAAGAGCCAATAATACTGCCAAAAGTAACGATATTATTGTAGAACTCTATAAAGTCTAATTTCTAAAACAATTTATAGAACCTTATAATTATGAAAGTTAAGGTAAGAGTTTTGAAAATTACCTCAAATACATTACTACTTCCAGCAATAGGCGAATCATGAGTACTGAAAATTTCATCTTGTGTCTGAATCATGTTTGACATAATCAATGGTGAATTTTGTGTTCCTCTTTGAAACATAAAAACCTAAAAGCTAGTAATGAATCTTGTACCTTGTATTTATAAGGTTGTTATAAACATTAAAGGTGTCATAAATACCTGACAGAAATTTCTACTATCAGCAATAGGCAAATCATTAGTAATTAATACTTCATCCTATGTCTGAACCATATTTGACACAATCATTGGTGATATTTGTGTTTCCCTCTTAAACATAAAAAAATAAAGCTAAATATAGAATCATTTATAATGTTTTTACAAGGCCTTATAAATATAGGAGTTGTAATAAATACCTCAAGCGGATTACTATTTTCAGCAATATGCAAACCATGATTAATTAAAACTTCAACCCGTGATGGGATCATATTTGACACAATCATTGGTGATAATTGAGTTCTTCTCTGAAACATTTTAAAAAAACATAAAAGCTAATAGTTAAAATATATGTGGTAATGATCTTCCAAAATGCACAATTATTATTATAAGGTCTTATAAATATAAAAGTTGAAATAGATACTGCTATGACATACTTTCTCCAGCAATGAGCAAATCATTAGTACTACATACTACCTTATAAAATAACTGATAACTCTAATAAACAAACAAGTTAGCAAAAGAGTTTCATGCAGTTACCTTAATGGTTACACATAGATGAAGGTCTCCATTCTCTTTAAGTTTGTTCAGAGAAGATGTTACTTGACAATCATTCCTAATAAATGCTGGAAGAAGCTCTTTCGTACCAAGGTTTAATTTTGAAGGTGAAGCATAGCTAAGATTTACACTGTTTCTGTTGCCATCAATTCCAAAATCTTCTAAAACAGCCACAATCAAATCATTGTAGCTGATATATTCATGAATCATACTAAAATAGGATCCTTGTTGATCATCCACTTTGAAATCCTAGTGAATTCCATTTATTAGTTTCCATTCTCCACATATAGAACATATTTCGATCATCATAACCTGATTATAAGAACATGGGGATTAGAGAAGGAATGATCAACAAGATATATCAAAAAGAAAAATACATAACACTATGTTCTTCATCGATAAAAATTTATAAGGTTTTATAAATCTGAGATTTGGAAACTTCATGAGAAAAACTTCGCCTCCTTCCCAGAAACCGATCGATTTTGAGAAACCAAGCAAAAATTACGGAAGAGAGACAAAAATCACTATCTGTTATCCTCTGACCTTTGTTACGCGTTCGTAAAGAGAGATTGTTATGTTCGTTTGAGCTTGTAGTCTTCGCCAAATCTCTTCGGACGTCAAAGTCGTCGAATCATCAAATCTCGCCGGGGAAATCGCCGGAGTCGTCGAATCTCCCCGGAATCGTCGAATCTCTCGCTGGAGTCGTGGATCAATTTTGGAATTTTGAAAATTCTTCTCGGAGAAGACATATGTTTATGTTTGATTAGATAAGAGTATAATTGTACTTTACCCATTAAAATTTTAATGGTAAAGTTGGTTAGTGTAAAGTTGAAAAGTGATATTAGAAAAGTGGTATTAGTGGAAATTTCCCTTTTTATTTAGTGAATTAAATACTTCGCTTACAATACATGTAAAAAGAACCGATAGTACCGATAAACTTTTATTTAAGGAGTTTCTACGCTAACCAAACTTAGTTGGGAGGTTCTAGCACTAAAGATTCAAAAACGGTAAAATTATAATAAATAAAATTTATAGAATCATCAATTCAAACAAAATATACACTACATACAATAATACAATTTGGTATTATTTCCTCAATTACATATTTTTGGGATCCGAACGGAATCCAATTTCTAATGTATAAATATCTGAATGAGGCTTAAACACTAGCTTTCGAAAACCCAAGACAAATGAATTCCTAAGACGAAATTGTGGCATGTCTCAGTCTCACTTGATAAGTAACAGGTGAGTCACTTTTGAGATATGGATGTTAAAACTGTAAATTCATAGATTTGGACTTAGCATACCAAATATAAATTTAGCCCTCATATGTAACAAACATGGTACCTAAAACACCTAAATATATAAAGCAATGTTCTTATTTAAGAAGATTTATGTATGTGATTCATGCCCACAAGCACCATCCATAAGACAATTTATCTGGTCAACTAATTTGGCCACATCATCTATCGTATGATCTACTCATCACCATCCGGTTGATAAATATCTTCAAGATCTTAGATGAATCATAATTTGAAGAATTAGATGTTTTTTTGCCAGAAAATAATTCTTGAGAATGATGTATATTAGCATTATGATGTTTAAGAACTTGTTTTCAAGTGTTTTATGAACTCGATTTTTAAGAACAAGTAAAAAATGCAACATGTTCGCAACATTTTAAGAACCAAAAATAGTTAAAAGTTCAAATAGATCATAGGTAAGCTAAGTTAGGTTGAGTTCAGTCGATTCTTCTGTTTTTATGGTCGTTGTGGTGGCATATTGGGTGGCTTATACATTGGCCATAGGCGATAGCTTACATTTTTGTTGTTTTTTTTGTTTTGCACTCTGACATTTCATTTTAAGAATTCATTTATCTTGATTTTTCGAAAGCATGAACTTAAAACTACTCAGATATTTATAATATATATAAAACTTCGGTTTCTGTTCGGATAAAAAAACTTGTAATTTAGAAAATAATACCAAACTGTATTATTGTAGTGTGGATTCTTAAAGCAAATACATCTTATTTATTTACATAATTTGTTTGAAATTTTTTAAAAAATAATTTTATTATTTTTAGATAATTTTATTGAATTTTTTGAATTTTTAATGCTAAAATGCCCATCTAAGTTAGGTTAGCGTAAAATACCATAAACTAAATATTTACTGATAGCATTAGTTGGTTTTACCGGGATTATAGATATATGGTCTACTCCATTAAGTAAAATTAGTTTAGGAATTTAGACACTTTTGTAATCATTTCTCATTTGCTGAAATTTTTAATCTATGGCTGTATTTTACGAGTTAAGGATGACTAACTGACTGCACGTGGATGCCATCAGGAAACATCCGACTGCTCAGTTACGTCATGCCCGAGCTAGTTCACTACGTTGCTTTAGCTCTTAGAGAATGAGCAGTGGGAAGCTCTCAATACAGCTCTCATGATTAAAAAAATAGAAAAGTAATAAAGGACAGGAAAAAGAAAGAGATATAATTAACTTTTAAATTTGAAAAAAATATTGAAGATACACAAGAATAACACGTACTCGCGATCATAATTAACTTTTAAATTTCTAAATCATGATATAAAAGTGAGCTGACATAATTTCATTGTAACCAAATAGTAGACCTGAAATTCTTCAGCCTAAACGCTAAGAACGTTCTTATGCGATAAATGATTTTTTGACCGAAACATTTTTTAAAATGGGATCAACTCATCTGTATATAAATTATTTAATTAACAAAAAGTTTAAAAAAAATTGAAAGACCAAAATATTAATTCGATCAAAAATATAAATTTATTTTTGAATACAATATTTGTTAAATAATTTTCATATAAATTTTTAAGCATATGTTTTATCCTAGTTATAGATATAAACGTCCATACATTGGGTCGTAACTTGTAAGTTGACGGCGTATTTTTATTTAATTAATTATTAAGAGCTTTTAACTCTAAACTCTTGTGTAACAATCTCAAGAAAACATCTCCTGACTATCTCAAAATTTATAGGTTACTTGTGTTATTCATAGCTACAATACCACCTGATGTAGAAGATATGGATATCGTTGAGAGTCTAGCTCTACAAACTTTCGTGATTACATAAAGTTTCATTATGTCAGATGTTATAGAAGGCAAACTTCTAAAACAGGATATGGAAACAAGCTGGATTCGATCCATCATCGCCTATATGTAATGCGGTTTAACAAGAGGACTTGGATAGAAGTAAGAAACGAACTCGGTCTTGCACTTCGATGATGCAGCTCCAACGAGCGTCATGAGTTTGCAATATTTTACCATCATCAACCATAACGCCCCCAAGAATACTCATCAAATGTTCCAACTCTCTAGCAGTTCCTCCACAGCCAAGAACATGCAAAACGTTCACTTTGACAAGATGCATGGTACCATCGCAAGTGTAATCATCCAGACCATGGATGATTAGAGTATAGAGCTTTGGAGACTGCTTGATAAGGTAAGGCAGCAGTTTCCAGCATCGTTTGTTGTCACCCCAAAAAGATAAGCCAACCAGATTCTTGAACACCGGTAGAGATAGTCCGTGTTTAACACATCGAGAAATCACCTGAAACATCCATCACACACACATATAAGCATCAATAATGAGAATGTCTTTTTTTAATGAGTTATGTTAAGTAAAAACTTACATCAGCAGAAGCAGGAGTAAGAATCAGGGTGTGGACGTTGCTTATCCCATTAATGAGACCAGACATATCTGGCCTCTTGATTAATTTAGAATACTTAATATCCAGCCTAGCTTGGACTAGGGACTCCAAGTCCACTTGTGGGTACTCTTCCAATGCATAATCAGAGTAGTCGAGGGAGACAAGATTCGGTGCGTCAAACGACATTCCGGGCATATCTGTAATCACAGTCTCAAAGTTGTAGTAAACTGTTAGTTTCTTGATGCTCCTACTGGATATGCAAAATGGGATTCCTTCACAATTCACGTGACGTACAGACAGCTCCTCGAGTATTGGGCAACCAGGAAGAAGCACATTACACAGATCTCCATAAGTGAAAAAGATGGTGTTGATCAAGAGACTCTTGAGCGCTGGAAGAGACACACCTGGAGGAATGTTCCCAAGATCAATATGTGATCCCAGTGTCAGCTTAACCAGCGTCTTGTTCGTGAAGAGCGCACAAGACAGAAAGACTTCACAAGTAGTCCATAAATCGAGGCTCATCTCCAAAACACCACGCTCTACGGCATTACATATCCAGCCATTCACATGAGCCATTTCGCTTTCCTTGCGAAAGTGACATTTTAGAGAGAACTTCTTAATGGGAGAAGCGCATTGGAAAGCATCCACAAATTTCCTGAAGCTCTCCCGGATCAAATTCCACTTTCTTCCACACTCTTCCTCTTCCGGTGGCAGCACATGATCATAATCATTGAAATCAAGATTATGAACTAATCTACACACATGCCTCCACGTTTTAGCAAGTACAGATGTTGATGCGGCTTGTTTTGTCGGAAGTAAGGACAAGATGCTGCCTAGAACCTCTTCAGGAAGCCAGCTGAGTAAATCTCTCAAGCCAGCCTCTTCTTTAATAGTGCCTGAAACATGAAGTGCAGCTCAGAGTCGTTCAAAACAAAAAAAAGAGGTAAAAGAAGCTAAAGCTGAAGGTAGGTTCCATAACAACCAGACGCGTACGTTAGATCCAGGATGAAAAAAATCATTAACTTCAAGAAGAAGAAGAAGAAACTGTCATTTTCAGAAAGCTTAAAGCTGAAGGTAGGTTCCATAAAGACCAGCGACACATACATAAGATCCACTTGAGCATGAAAACCCTATCTCTATATATTAACCTAGTGAAAGCTCAAAATAACAAGACTTTGAGGCGCTTGTAAGAACAGAGGTCTATGATGTGCAAAACAGAGGAAACGTATATGCAGAACCAGGGACCATGAATGATGAAGATCCATATCAATGATCTTCGGATCACAAATAAAACTTAAGAAAAAAAGAGGGCATAGAAAGTAAAGCTGATATCAACCTGTTCTACCTTTGGCTAAAGAAGAACAAGACACATACATAAGATCCACTTTTGATCAAAACTCAAATATATCTATAAAATCTACTGAAAGCTCAAAAGAACAACACTTTGATCGTTTGTAAGAGAACCAGAGACCATTCTGAACATCCACATCAATGATGTTCCACAAACCAATCTAAAAGAGTGTATACAAACAAACAAAAAAACCTTTTGGTTTCTTTATTTCTTTTTCTCAACTGAATTGAAGGCCTTACCTTCTTTCTCGCCTGTGTTATCAGTCATTATGTAATTAAATGGCAGAGGGGGTCACAGATATACCCTCGGTCTTCTATGGCAGATATATCTTCCCCAGTTTCAAAGATGGAGGAAGATGAAAGATGATAGATAGATAAATAAATAAAAGTTTATCAGAATCTTTTCATATTTGATATTTCCTAAATATTTATGGAAAACTTCTTCTGTTGACCTATAAAAGAGGGGAAAAGTGTCAATTTCGACCCCAATAATTTCAGTCGTGCCAAATATGATCCGAACAATTGATCAGTGCCAAATACAACATCAACTCAATTATAATTCAAAAAAACTACCAGAACTTCTTAAAATGTGCCTAAATATACATTGACTCTAACAGAAGTTAGTCAACAGTTAACGAGATAAAACGACGTCGTTTTGATATATGAGAAAAGTGTCAATTTCGATTCCAACACTCTCAATCGTGCCAAATAAGACCCAAACAAATGGTCAGTGCCAAAAACGACCTCAATTCAATTATAGTTTAAGAAAAAATACCCAAACTTTTTAAAACGTGCCTAAATCTACATTGACTCTAACAGAAATTAGTCAACCGTTAACAAGATAAGACGACGTCGTTTTGATATATATATATATATATATTAAAATATGTTCATTTCGGGATTCAAATCCGTGCCGGGATATCCTTTTAAAGGGGCACACTAACAGCTAAACTAAAGTAATTTTTTGAAATATTATTACAATTTGAAATTCTCCATTATATAAACTACTATTCTTCTTCATCTTATCTAATTTAAAACTTTGGTGATTACTTTATATATTCTAGTTATTGTTTAATATTTCTAATATTTTGTACAACATATCTTAGTGAAAGAAAGGTAAAAGACCTCTTAACATTTTTGAACAAAATATCAAAATATATAATATTAACTTTGAAAAATAAAAAAATTCAACTTAAGTTTAAAAATTAAAAATAATTTATATAAGAAAATTTTATAAATAAATTCAAAGTTTTAAGTATATTTAAGATCGTATAATAATAAATATTTTATTATTTATATTTTAGTAAGATATAAGTTTATTAAAGATATGATAAATAAAAAACATGTTAATGTATTTATATAAATCAGAAAAAATTGCCACCAAAATTTTAAATTGGATAAGATGAAAAATAATAGTAGTTTATATAATTTCAAATTTGTAATAGTATTTCAAAAAGTTACTTTTATCTAGTTGCTAGTGTGCCTACTTAAAAGGGTATCACAACACAGTTTGAGTTCCAGAATGAACATATTTTAAAATATATATATATATATATATATATATATATATATATATCAAAACGACGTCGTCTTATCTTGTTAACGGTTGACTAACTTCTGTTAGAGTCAATGTAGATTTATGAACATTTTAAGTTCAGGTAGGTTTTCTTAAATTATAATTAAATTGAGGTCGGTTTTGGCACTGACCATTTGTTCGGATCCTATTTGGCACGACTGAGAGTATTGGGGTCGAAATTGACACTTTTCCACGTATATCAAAATGACGTCGTTTTATCTTGTTAACGGTTGACTAACTTCTGTTAGATTCAATGTATATTTAGGCACGTTTTAAGAAGTTCAGGTAGTTTTTTTAATTATAATTGAGTTGAGGTCGTATTTGGCACTGATCAATTGTTTGGGTCGTATTTGGCACGACTGAAATTGTTGGAGTCGAAATTGGCAGTTTTCCCTATAAAAGAGAAACTAAAATTTCGTAATTTAGATTTTGAGTCTAGACTGAAAAAAAAGAGTAAATCTTGTAATGTTAAATGTGTCAGTGTTGTAACATAAATAAGGAAATATAACTGATTTATTTATTATATATATTATTATTCTATTGTTTTGTGTTTGGAAAAAGAAGAAGTTGGACGTTAGAGAAAGAAAATAAAGAGTGATGTTAATTATTCGTATACTAGGATCGGCCCGCCCTGCGGACGAAAAGTTATTATAAAAATTATTTTACATGAATTTATATTAACTTATGAAATATTTAAAATTATTATGTATTGAAAATAATATTATAAATAAAAAATAATGGAAATAATTTTGAGATCATATTGTTATTGTTAATAAATATTTTTGATTTGAATTAAAATGACAACAACTTTCATTATTTTCTATCGTTAAATAATATAATATTAATAAAAATAATTAAGAAAATGTAATAATAGAAATATTCTTATTGTTACCAGTCATTACGATGGCAGAGGGGGTCACATATATACCCTCTGTCTTCTACAGCAGATCTATCTTCCCCAGTTTCATAGATGGAGGAAGATGAAAGATAAATAAATAAATAAATAAATAAGGAGTTTATCAGAAACTTTTCATATTTGATATTTCCTAAATATTTATGGAAAACTTCTTCTGTTGATCCATAAAAGAGAGAGAGTAAAATCTTGTAATTTAGATTTTGAGTTTAAACTGAAAAAAAAAGAAGAGAAATTATGATCAATATATACGAAGAATCATGTAATTAGGAAACTAACTATAACATTTCAAAATTAAGTAAACGGATACGTGAGACATGTGAAATGTCGATCTTCTTCTGAGCTGTCTGTAGAGTAAACAATTGGAGGCGCGTGAAATGTCAAAAATTACAGGAATTATACGGAGCAGAGTGATTCAGATTCGGCTTGTCTGCTTACGTCGGGCATCATGATATTTAAAACAACAGGAAGTAGCCGGCTAAACATTAATGGCGAGGAGACATATAGTTTTTGCATATTTATACATTTAATTCGGAAATCAATTTTGCACAATAAGACATTTTGCTATATATAGAAGCATCCGGCGAAACAGATGAGGCAAGAACAATATCGGATCTATCCGGTTTGTACCAAACATCACGAAAACGTTTTGTCTTAACTTTTCAATCTATTAGGGCTACAAAGCACCGACAAACGGTCGGTAGGACCACATTTATGGGTCGTTTTATTCTTTTCTATAGATATCTACATCTATGATTCCTTAAAAAAATTTGAAGTCGTTTATTTAACGGACCTAAATTCGTTTGTCGTTAATATGGGTTATTGTTTTAGGGCTCGATCGCTTACCAATTTTCTCTTTAATTTTTTCTGCAGATGAACTCTAGACAAGTTCTGAGGGTCATTCACAGGGCTTGGAGTCTTCATCAAAATGGAGAGTGGAGCTTTGAAAGGAAGACAAACGATCTTGGTTTTCCAGCTATCGTGCGAACGTCGGAAACCTTCGATTCGCTTGAACGAATTGTCCGAAGCCTATACAACCTCGCAATCAAAACACCAATTTCGATGACTTATAGGCTTCCCGAGTGGATGCTTATTCCCAATGGCAATAACACTCCTCCGATAACAATACTCGAAACACCTGATGTTCAAGTCATGATGGCTGTGAGAGCTTAGTTCGCTGACCTCACTCTCTGCGTAACTATTGGAGCCGAAGATGTTGCACGTTATCAGTTCTTTTGCCGAGCTGACTTTAATATTGGGTCCACTTCTTATAAATTCAGAAACGGAAACGAGGATCCGTCGTTCGAAGGTAAACCGTAGTTTCGCAATACTTTTCTTTTGTTTCTTCTAAGTTTGGTGTTGTTTTATGATAATAATTAGAGAGAATCTAATTTTTACATACATCGCATTTAATTTCATCAATTATTTCGTTAAAGTATGTAAATTATTTGCAATTGTTTTAGGCTTTTTAGGAGAGGCAGTGATTGCTAGCCAAGCGATGCTAGAAGAGTACTTCAATGATGAAGAGATGATGGTTATTCATAGGGTTCACCTCGAAATGAAAAAAGCTAAACTGGATTTGGAGAATCAACGATGTTACCAACTTGTTCATGGCAACGAAATAATTGTCATAGATGATACTGACTCCGACAGCGACAGAACCGAACGATTAGAATCAAACAAACTCTCTATAACTGTGTTTAACACAGGTAAGAAAAATACATGTTTATATATCACTATAAACATTCTAATTATGGAGTTGTTGATATAGGTTCATCGTCAAATCAAGAATCTCATTTCCCAACAAATGGACTCATCATTTCCGACGAGATAAACGGTTAATACAAAATATAATTTATTACCCCAATATATAAATATAGAAAACTATCGCAACATGTCGAAATGTTAATTTGTTTGTCATATCACATATTATTATAATAAATGTAGATTACATTTAATAACTATGGTCTAACAAAATGTTTCATTGATTTAAATCACCAGATGTTGCATTAGACTCCGAGTACATTCCTCAACCCAATGTGTCTAACGGTAAGATATAATTAAATTTTTATGTTCCCGGATTATCTTTATATTTGCCGGCTATAAATGACATATTTTGAATTTTTTTGTAGATTCACCAATGGAATACTATGAAGGGATTCCCGTCCAATTTGATGTGGATGAAAATTTGGTTATTGTCCAGCCAAGTTCCCTCTAATCGATGATGGCATTAGTTTTTGGGAAGGAGTTATTGCATCAGAAAATGACAATGATGTAAAGGACAAAGAACATTCCGACGAGATGGATTTTGATATTCCCATGTCTCAAAATATTACGCAGTTTTAACAAAATGGCACCACCAACGTTGATCATGCCAACTCGTCGACCGACTCGACTCCTGATCTCAATGAAGTAAACAATGTCGTTCTTAGTTGGGAAAATGTTTCAGACAATCTTTTGAACACCCAACCAATATATGATAATCCAGTTGTTTCGGAAGGTATGTATTATTGTTATATGTATTTATTCTAAAAAGAAATGATATTTCGATGTATTCATAAAACCTATTTTATGATATAGGTGTTCTTGACGATGCTATTGTGATCTACAATGGTGAAACTATGCCTCAGAACTCCGCAAATGTCGACTTTATTCCCGCAACTAATAATTCGCCTTCCATCTCAGCAACCGTGGGGCTTATTCCTAATCCAGCTAATGCAGATGACAATCTGGTGATCAATCTTGATGATTCTTCATCAGAGGACTCCATGCACAGTGGTGTGTTCTAGGTTACCTATTACTATGTTTTAAGTTTTATCATGGTTTCGGGGAAGGAAGTGTTGTTTTGGCTAAGTTTATCGTGTGTCGGGGATGGTTGTTTTTTTTTGTTTGTAAAAGGATGATCGGTTTTAATATTTGGTAATGCCTAAACGTAAACTGATATGTTTAATACTTTTTGTTAATGTTTAATATCAACGGATATGTTTAATCTAATCTTCAATGTAACATATATTACTTTACATTCTGAGCTTTTGCAATATTAATTCCCTAATATCTGAACGTGATAATTAATGTAGGAGTCACAACAAACCAACACAACGAACTCTATGTTGGAATGATATTTACAAACCGAAATGAATTTAAATTGCAGATGGCCTTATATGCAATTAATAAGAAGTTCCGGTTGCGTAACATCAGACCAGCACCAAATGGAATGGTTTTTAGATGTTTTAGCTCCAATTGTCAGTGGAGGGTATACGCCACAAAGTTAAAAGACTCGAACGTCTACGAGATAAGAAAACTCGATCCCATACACACCTGCTCTGTGGACGATTGATCCGGTTATCAGTCTCAAGTTACACATCATGTTGTTGGAGAGATGATGAAAGGTCGTTTCAATGGTAGGGGCGGTGGTCCAAAGTCTGGAGAGATACGTCAAGTCATGTAAGGAGACCACGATGTCCGTATATCCTACTGGAAGGCTTGGCGTTCAAGGGAAATTGCTTTGGAATATGCCAAAGGAAACTCAGGAGGCTCTTACAATCTACTTCCTGATTACCTCTGTAAACTAGCAGAAGCAAACCCTGGAACCCTAGCCGAGATTGAAACTGAATACAAGGACAATATAGGAAACAAGTTTAAATACATGTTTTTAGCTATGGGTGCTTCTATTATGGGATTTGAGTACATGAGAAAAGTTGTAGTTGTTGATGAAACCCATTTGAGAGGAAAATATGTTGGGTGTCTTCTAACTGCTTCTGCCCAAGACGGCAATTACCAAATGTTTCCACAAGCCATTGCTATCGTCGACGGAGAAAACGATAACTCATGGGAGTGGTTCTTCAAAAAGTTACAAGCATTCGTTCCAAATACAAACAATATAGTGTTTGTATCAGATAGATATGCATCCATCTATTACGGATTGGCCAAGGTAAGTAAAGGCTTTATAATATTACGTAATTGTTTTTATATCTGGAAATTGTTTGTATTAAGGATAATATATTTATATCAAGAAATCTAAAGTTAAACCGGATAATGTATCAGGTTTATCCTGAAGCGAAACACTGTGCATGCATCCTTCATTTAAAGAGAAATATCAGGACTTATTACAAGGATAAGAATCTAGGATTCTTGGTTGCAAAGGCTGGAAGGTCATATAGGTTGGCTGACTTCTACAAGATTTTCAATGAGATAAAACGTGTCAATGCCTCTTGTGCAGATTATCTAATTGGAATAGGATTTGAGCATTGGGCGCATTCCAATTTCCCCGGACGTCGTTACAATATTATGACGAGTAACGTTGCGGAATCATGGAATGCAGTGCTTCGTGAAGCCAGAGAATACCATATATTGGCCCTTGTAGAATTTATTAGAGCAAAGCTAATGTCTTGGTTTTCTGCTAGGGGTTCAACAATCTCAGCAAGTTTAGACAAATTTACACCAAAAGTAATGGAAATTCTCGCTGTTAATTTCAAGTCTTCGGCAGGTTTTGAAGTGAAGAAAATAAAACACTTGGAGTATGAAGTACGGAACAAAGAAGGGTATTCATTCCACGTCGACATTTCCAAACGTTTTTGTAGTTGTTTTGAGTTTCAACTCCTCGAAATTTCTTGTCAACATGCAATAGCCGCAGCCATCATAGCCAAGATAAAAGTTAATTCATTGGTAGCTGAAGAGTACACCAAGAATGCAACGGTTTCTGCGTATGTGGGTAGTGTCACTCCAGTGATTGATACCGATGATATCATAGAACTCACTGGTCAATTTTCCGAGTTAGATATGCTTCCTCCGTCTACCAGGCACCCCCCTGGCCGTCCACGCAAGAAATGTTTCCTATCTAGCGGCGAAGTACGTGTAAGTACTTTAGAATTGTTTATAATGTCTAATTATATTATGGTTAATATGTTTTCATTGAATTAATTATTTATTTTGTATTGTTCAATAGATGAAGACACCAAGAAGACGAACTGTATGTAGTCGTTGCAAAGGTTGTGGTCACAATCGTGCAACGTGCAAAACCCATATCAGTTAAGATATATTACTAATAAGAAAGGGATATTCTCGGTGATGGAGTTGTACGGAAAGAGGAATGATAAAGAATCAAGTTTGTTAAGACAAACAAATACTATCTGTTTAATATCTAATATGTGATTACTTATATGGCGTGAGAGCTGAAGTTGTGATGGAACACCGGTTGTTAAATAAATTAATGAAATCCCTTTCTTTATTAGTCTTGCAATTCATATATCCATAACGAGGGAATGTTATATATATCCGGTTATACATAGTAACATATTATACACGGTTTTTGGGGTTGTTTGGGCCTCCTAGAGTCTAATACGTTTTGAATTCATATTTCCTATTCCCAACTAAAACCTCTCGTTGGATGTTATGCAATTTTGTTTGTGTATGCTGTTAACATTATCAGATTATTGCAACATTTTGTACATGATCCTAGGATATCTATCTAATCATACATATATAAAATAATTATAGGGACTTTAATTGGTGACGACTCCCGTTAATAATAAATAAACTATAGTGTAGGAATTAATAATTTGTATTTGGAAGTAATTAAATGTGATTAAAGGTCCCTTAATGCCTAACCTAATATGACAATATGACAAAACGTAAATCATATAATTATACTACTGAAGAGAGGTCTTTCCAAGTCAGGCACGTGTATGACTAATAACATATGTTTTTGTTTCGTTTGCATGTGATGGAATAGTTTTGTCATATGCATTAGAATTCGAATCTCATCATGATATCTATACTAGAGTAGCCAGCTAAGATATTTGCACATATGGAAAATTTTGATCTTATCGGCATACTTCTTTACTTTCTTTGCCTATATATCCAGGAAAACAAAAAACTATTTCCTCACACACCTCAACAACTAAAATCTCTCATTTAAGATGTCGACACCTCTGCGTGTGAGTTTATATCACGGAGCATGGCAGCATAACGACGACGCTTATTGGATTTTCCAGAGAAAGCCGAGCGATCTCGGGTATACGGTGTTGGTCAAACTAAACGAGAGTTTCAAAGATTTGGAAACTATTATCCGAGATCGTTATAAACTAAAGCCTGAAACACCCTTGACGATGGCTTACCACCCCCCAGAATGGATGCTTGAACCAGATGAGACTCGGAGGCCACTGATTACTGTGAGTACAACCTCCGAGGTAGAAGCTTTTGGGAACCGAAATTCGCACTGTCGATTTCTGTTTAAATTAGAAAATTATGAGAACCCTAGTTTCCTAGAGGTCCCGGATATTTGCTAATACCACACGCCAAACAATCAGAACATGAAACGAGAACAGTAAAAAAATAAGAAATCAAAAAAGAGAGCAAAGAGAAGTCTTATTCCAAATTTGCGTATGAGCGTTTACAACAAGGTATTAGCCTGGGCTCGAGAGCTGTCGGCGAGATTCCTAGTTCTAAAAACCCTAAGGCGACTAAACCTAATTGAGTCGCAGCTCAAAATAACGAAAACGGAAAGTTGCTTAATTTCTCTAAGTGCTAAGTTTGATGTGAAAAAGTTCTCTCCATGTGCCTCTCGCCTAGGACTCCTTATATACTTGCTCCTTGGTCGGTCTACGCTTTTTCCCTTCTGCCCTTAAGCCTTCAAAGCTTAAAAATGGAGATATTCCATTTTTCCCGACCTTCGTAGTTATCTTCCAAAACTTCGTATTTATCCGCGGAAACTTGACATTTATCTTTCCTTACGAACCAAGCGTAAACCATCCTATGGTTTACGGGATTTTGGTTAAGAAATCATAGGTGGGCTTCGAGTCACGTCTTAGGTCTCTTCGGGTCGTCTTTTAGCTCGAAACGTTTATTACAGGTTCTTAGATAAAAACAAAATTTCCACAGTTTTTATCGTAAGGTTCGATTGATGACTTAAAATGACGAGAAATATGAAATGGGTTTCCTACGGTCTTCGGGAGATAGTATCAAAGAGTAGACGAAAATGCATGGATTCGTGTCGTATCGATGTTTCGGAAAAGCTTGATCGCTTCGTAGCGATCGAAACGTGCATGTGCTCGGTCGCTACGTAGCGACCGAGTTCAGCTCGGGCTCAGTCGCTACGTAGCGACCAAGCTTGGCTCTAGCTCGGTCGCTACGTAGCGAACGAGCTTGGCTCGAGCTCGGTCGCTACGTAGCGACCGAGCTTGGCTCGAGCTCGGTCGCTACATAGCGACCGATCGGGATGCGCGCTCGGTCGCTACGTAGCGACCGAGTTTGGCTTGAGCTCGGTCGCTACGTAGCGACCGAGCTTGGCTCAAGCTCGATCACTACGTAGCGACCGAGCACATGCACGTTTGAGTACAGGAACCTCAAGGATGCTTACTGCTTGGTGGGTGATTAACGTGGGTGTCGCGGCTCAGTTGGGAGTCTTTGGAAGACGCAGGCGGAAGAATACGTTTTCGAGGAGGAGATGATACGCCTTAAAAGGATCACTCGACCGGATTTGGAAAAGATATGAACTCCAAGAGGAGATCTGATGGAATAAGGGGTCGTACAAAGGTTGCGGAGTGGCCTTTGATATTCCCAAACCAGATTGTTACCGGATGTGACTCACCGGTCCAACAAAGAGACGAACTTGAACCGTTGCTTGATATGACTCACAAGACCAACGGACAAGGGCGTTTGCTTGGAGCTAACCACACCAAGAAAACTAGAAAAGTTCTAAACAAAGAACAAAGAGTAAAGACTCAAAAGTTGAAAGAAAATGGAATTATTTTATTAAGAGAAGTGTTTGCATATTTATACTAGAAAAATACATGAAAAGTATTAATGATAGATCTAGATCTGGATCTAGATCTAGATCTGGATCTGGATCTGGATCTAGATCTAGATCTGGATCTGGATCTGGAATTAAAGACAAAGTAGAAAATATCTTGAGTTCCAGATCTGGTCATAAATGACTAACGTCCAGGTTCTTCTGAACCAAGTTGTTTCTTCGCGGTAAGGAGCAGGATGAACGGTTTGATCAGCACAATCCAAAGGGAAATTATGATCAGCATGGACGGAATAATCAGATGGAATAACACGGGCATTAGGACTGGCATGATCCGACATAAAAACCTCGGTTTGGTCGAGCTGGTAAACAAGAACGCCATCTTGGGTCGTGTCCATGAACCAAATATGACGGTGCTCGATCCAGAGCGTATCATACTCTCCCTCTTCAAAAGAATTTGTCCTCAAATCCATTTTACCTGAATCAAAAGAAAATGAATCAGGCAAAAAGAATTTTAAAAACAAGTAAAATTCATTGAAGGGTAAATTTGAAGAGAAACTTCCTTGGAGTTTTGAAGTCATTTTCATCAAGTAATTCCAAGTCCTTTGGCGTCCATCATTGCTTGATCTCCTTGGGAAATGATCATGCTTATCCTTTTGTTCATGGAGGATCGGTTTTGGCTCAGGCCGCTTCTTTCTTGGGCGTGAATCTCCTTTAGAAGTCTTGTACTCGCGGATAGACGGGATGGAGAACCTCCAGTTCGGAAAATTCATAACTCATTCCTCCGTGAAGCTTTTCAAGTGATTCCAAGCCTCAGTGAATCCTTTGTGAGTTGGATTTCCAGGGAAATTGAAGTCGTGACAAAATACCTTCTGAATGTTGAGATATCCGTTTTGTACTGAACCCCTGTCGCTGGCATCTCCAACGTAGCCGGTTTGGACAACAAAGCTTCTCCAAATCTCAGGCTGTTGGGCACGGTCAATGCTTTCATTTCTCAGAGGCTGAACCTGTCTTTCCTGGATACTCAAAACAAACACTAAAAGACCAGGATTAAATGTGCAAGACAAATACTTGTTCAATTCAAAAATCAAGATCTCTTTTCCAAGAACAAGTAGCACACATTTCAGCCTTTCAAGATGCACATCAAAGTAAACATTGCAGACCAGAATGATGTCAAGGCATGCTACAATATTACTCATTTTCAGAAAATGCCTATCCTTCTCAACATCTGAACACAAAAGAGTAAGTTCAGTTTGATCAACATCTATCAAATGCTCTAGACGATTGTCAAAGAAGGTGTTGTAGACCAAGATGTCATTAAAACTCAACAACACAATTATCACGAAATGATCTCAGAAGATGCCAAGTTCTATTAGTTTCAAAAAACACAAGATTAGACTGCAAAACAGAATCGCAAAAATCAAGATCACAAAAATCAGTTTGTTTCAAATCAAGCTCAAGAGATTTTTCAAAATGATCAAAGCCTTTGCTATGCTTTAAGAAGTGATCAAAACTCAAAATAAATCCAGAACTGATGCCATTGCCTTTTTGAAAATATTTTTGATCAAGAAATTTTTCAAGTTTAAACAATTTAAAAGAATTAATTATGTTTTCAAAAACAGATTTTGAAACACAAAAATCTTTCATCTTGTCAAGACCAAAACGAATCACATCATGAGAACTGATCTTTACAAACATATTAGGCAGAGAATTAATCAAATCAGATTTCTCACAGTACTCTTGAAGATCATGAGACAAAGAGGCATGAGTTGTGCCGGGATCAAAGCATAGATGGCAATCCATGACGATGGAGGTGATGCTTGTTGCTTCTTCAGCAAAGACTGGGCCATGTTCGTCCTCCTCATCAAAGATAGGCCCTAGATCCTCATCCAAGGGGTTTCTAGTGTCAAGACGTGGTCCTTGATGTGGATAGTCCAGTGGCTCTTCCTCAAAAACCTGTTGAGACAAAACAAGACTACTCGGATGCTCCGGTTGCAAAACGGTTAGTTCTACAATAGTATGTTCATTATCATTCATAAACTCAGATTCAAGAAAAGGAAGATCACAATTTTTCTCACAAGAAAACAAGCTTTCAATTGGTTCTTCATCAGATTCATCAAAGATGGGTAAAGAATCTGAAATTTTTTTAAACTCTTCAACATGGGTTTCAGATTTACCTTTAGGTTTTTCACTGATGAACAATGATGGCTCAGCTACAGGTGCACGTGTGGATGTGCTCTTCTTATGGCTCTTGCTGATGTCTTTGAGGGCTTTCATCATTCCCTTCTCAAAGTTGTCACATATTTCTTGGACATCAATCTTAAGTAATCGCCTTTTTGGATCAGACACATCTCTGGTCGTTTTGATATGATCCTTGCACCTTATGTCTAGTCGTTCCTGCACACTAACAAACTCATCAAAATTCACTACAAGAAAACACAGTTTTAGCAAGGAAATTTAACGAGGAAAACTATTCCTCGTGAAATTACGATGACTTAATGATGAAATTGCGAGGAAATAAAGTTTCCTCGTAATGGCCTTGTAAAATACCGAGTAAAGCTTTTCCTCGTAGAATCGTCGTAAGTTGACGTGGTTTTTCCGAGAAAAATGTGTTTCGTCGCAAATTCGTCGTAATTTTAGCATGATTTTTACGAGGAAATAACTTACGAGGAAAGAACGAGAAATCCACCAACTTAACACGTTTTTTTTGCCACCAACCTAATTTTTCGTCGTAAATTCCTAGCAAAATTCAACTACCAGATTCGAAAATTTTCTATATATATGGAGGTTTGAACATAATTTTAAGCACACCAACAAGAAAAAAAACGTGAAAAAAATGTCGGGCTTGGGAAATATTTTCGAGTTGCGGAGGTGGATGTATATGCATAGAGATGCTAACGGGAGAGTGACGAAAGAATATCTTGCTGGGTTGGAGCGTTTTATGCATCAAGCAGATTCTACACCGCTCGCCCAAGAAAGCGGTAAAATATTCTGTCCTTGTAGGAAATGTAACAATTCAAAGTTGGCAAATCGTGAAAATGTTTGGAAGCATTTAGTAAATAGAGGTTTCACGCCAAATTATTATATCTGGTTTCAACATGGAGAAGGTTATAGTTATGATCAGAATGAAGCTAGTAGTAGTAATAGCAACTTTCAAGAAGAACCGGTTGATCATCAATTGCATAATGCACATAGTTACCATCAGGAGGATCAGCCGATGGTAGATTATGATAGGGTTCATGATATGGTAACTGATGCATTCGTAGCTCATGATGATGAAGATGAAGAACCTAACATAGATTCAAAAAAGTTTTATGAAATGTTAGATGCGGCAAATCAACCACTTTACAGTGGTTGTAGAGAAGGTCTCTCTAAATTGTCATTGGCTGCTAGAATGATGAATATTAAAACTGATCACAATCTACCTGAAAGTTGCATGAACGAATGGGCAGATTTATTTAAAGAGTATTTGCCGGAAGACAATGAGTCTGCTGATTCTTATTATGAGATTCAGAAACTGGTTTATAGTCTTGGGTTGCCTTCGGAGATGATAGATGTTTGCATCGACAACTGCATGATCTACTGGGGAGATGATGAGAAGTTGGAAGAATGTCGATTCTGCAAGAAACCACGATTCAAGCCGCAAGGAAGGGGACGTAATAGGGTACCGTACCAAAGGATGTGGTACCTACCAATTACAGATAGATTGAAAAGATTGTACCAATCGGAGCAGACTGCTGGAAAGATGAGGTGGCATGCCGAGCATACTCAGACGGATGGTGAGATGACTCATCCATCAGATGCAAGAGCCTGGAAACATTTTAACAAAGTACATCCGAATTTCGCTAGCAATAGCCGGAATGTGTACCTCGGATTATGCACAGATGGATTTAGTCCATTTGGAATGTCAGGGAGACAATATTCATTGTGGCCTGTCTTTCTTACGCCATACAACCTGCCACCGGAGATGTGCATGCAACAGGAGTTTTTATTCTTGACCATATTAATACCCGGTCCGAAGCATCCAAAAAGGTCACTTGATGTTTTCCTACAACCACTGATAAAAGAGTTGAAGGATTTGTGGTCAACAGGGGTGAGGACGTATGACTGCTCAACGAAGAAGAATTTTACGATGCGAGCTATGCTTTTGTGGACCATAAGTGACTTTCCTGCCTATGGGATGTTGTCTGGATGGACTACACATGGGAGATTAGCTTGTCCATATTGTAATGGAACGACAGATGCATTTCAACTGAAGAATGGTAGAAAGACAAGTTGGTTCGATTGTCACCGTCGATTTCTTCCAGTTGGCCATCCGTACCGAAGAAACAAGAATTTGTTTAGGCACAAAAAGGTTGTGAGAGACACTCCTCCTCCATATCTAACTGGAGAACAAATTGAAGCGCAAATCGACTACTACGGAGCTAACGAAACAGTTCGCTGGGGTGGTAATTGGCATGTCCCTCGTAATATGCCTGATTCTTACGGTGTTCATCACAACTGGCACAAGAAGAGTATATTTTGGGAGTTACCATATTGGAAGGATCTTCTTCTGCGCCACAACCTTGATGTGATGCATATAGAGAAGAATTTCTTTGAGAACATCATGAATACAATATTGAATGTCCCAGGGAAGACAAAAGACAACATAAAATCGAGGTTGGACTTGCCGGATATTTGCTCAAGAAGTGAGTTACATATAAAAAGCAATGGCCAAGTTCCCGTTCCAATTTTTAGATTGTCTTCAGAAAAAAAGTCGGTTTTGTTCAATTGGGTGGCATCAGAAGTGAAGTTCCCTGATGGGTATGTTTCAAATCTTTCAAGATGTGTTGAAAAGGGTCAAAAGTTCTCCGGGATGAAGAGTCATGATTGTCATGTCTTTATGCAACGACTTCTGCCATTTGCATTTGCGGAGCTACTTGCAACAAACGTACATGAAGCACTTGCAGGTAGTTTACAATAGGACAATAATATTAAATTGGTTTAGTTTACAATAATAGTATTTGACTAACAATGTGTTTAATTGTTTTTGGAATAGGCATTGGAGCATTTTTCAGGGATTTGAGCACACGCACTCTTAAAGAAGAAGTCGTAGAACAGCTTCAGGAGAACATTCCTATCTTATTGTGCAACTTGGAGAAGATATTTCCTCCAGGCTTTTTTGACGTGATGGAGCATCTAGCTATCCACCTCCCATATGAGGCATTGCTTCGTGGACCGGTACATTACGGATGGATGTATCAGTACGAGCGAGCCATGAAATATTTGAAGGGAAAAGCAAAGAACCTCGCCAAAGTTGAAGGTTCTATAATTGCTGGAAGTTTGACAGAAGAAGTTTCTCACTTCACATCGTACTACTTTGCGTCAAAAGTACGTACCCGAAGAAGAGCTCCAAGAAGATATGATGATGGTGGCGTTGCGCCCACATATGCAGTTGTTGGTGTTCCAGAAATCTTTAGCCAGATTGGACGACTTGGTGGGAAATCAAAACAGGTTTGGTGGTCGAGTGAAGAAGACGCTCATAGTGCACACACCTATATTCTACTCAATTGCGAGGATCCATTGATGCGTTATTTTGAAAGGTAACTTAAATTGAGTATACATTATATAATTGAGAGAGATTAATTCATGTAAAATGTGAATTTACAGCATGTTTGTTTCACAAGTCAAAGAAACATTTCCTGGTATATCCACAAGTGACGTAGACAAAAGAAAAGATCAACACTTTGTTAAGTGGTTGAAGAATCAGGTATTAATCAAATACTTTTAAAATTTTCATACATGAATGATTTGTATTTCAACGTTCTTTTTATTTTTAAATAGGTTGATTATGACGACGATGCAGATTATCCTAAGTGGTTACACGAAGTAATTCAATCTCCACTTGTAAAGGTCACCACATCACAGATGTATTTCACACGAGGCTATACTTTTCACACATATGAGTATGGTAAACAGCGGGCAACCAGTAACTATGGAATTTGTGTGAAAGGAGAAACAGATTTCTACGGAATCTTGACGGAGATTATTGAAGTCGAATTCCCAGGGATATTGAAGCTAAAATGCGTCCTCTTCAAGTGTGAATGGTTCGACCCCGTCGTCAATAGAGGTGTTCGGTTGAACAAATTCGGTGTAGTAGATGTCAACGGTGGCCGGAGGTACAACAAATTCGAGCCCTTCATCTTAGCTTCACAAGCAGACCAAGTTAGCTTCCTTCCATACCCACGGATGAGAGAGTCGGGTATAAATTGGTTAGCCGTGATCAAAGTTACACCTCGAGGACGAATCATCGTAGGAGAAGAACCACCATTGCAAGAAGAACAAATAAATGAAGTTCATGAACCTGAACAAGAAATTGATGACATCCTTCTCATTGATCCGCATAATCACGAGTATGAAGATCTTACCGAAGATCCCACGGAGGAAGCTGTTGAAGACGAGTTTCATGTAAATGATGATGTTTCAAGTGATGACGAGAATGTCGATGAATCCGATTAATGTATTTCATATTTGTATGAGTTTGATTTATTATATATAATTAAAGATAATGGGAGTTTATTTATAAATAAGATATCGACATTAATTATAAGTAAAGGAATTGTGTTTTTATAATTTTCGGTTTGGATTAGAATGAATTGCTTGAGGTTAAAGGATAGAAGTGTTTGATATATGAAGTAGAAGATAAAGAAGATGTGGTTTGGGATTTGGGGTTTCGTTTTAGGGGTTTAGAGACAGTCGTCGTACTTTCCACGTTATCTCACGGGAATTTTACGACGATTAATAATACATTACCTCGCATATTCCACGGTAACAGTAAACGTCGTAAGAGCCTCGTAACTTACGTGGACTAAGCGACGATTTATAATTAAAAAAGCGGACCTCGCTTATTCCACGTAAGACCAAAACGTCGTAAGAGCCTCGTTAACTTACGTGGAATGAGCGAGGTTAGCTTTTTTATTTTACTTTTCGTCGTTAATTCGTCGGTAAATATAAACCCTAAACTAAAATGAAACCCAAATCCCTAAACCCCAAATGTGCAAACCCTAAAACTCCCCATCCTACTTCATATAAACTAAAAAAAAATTAATTTTCAATTTTATATAAACTTAAAAAAAAAAGAGAAGAAAGATATTGGAAACACATATGACGAGATACGTAAGTGTAGCCCACATAAATCTACATCATTTGTATTCAAATATCTTCTTCTCTTTTTTTTTGTTTTTAAACCTTTCATATATGATTTGTAGCGTGTGTTTGATTTGTTGTGTGATACGTCAAATTCAAAATTTGTAAAATTGTTTTCCAACGTATTAAACCTTTCAAATTCAAAAAAATATATATATTGAAGTTAAAGGGTTAGAAATATATGAAGTATTAGATAAGAAATATAAGAAAGATAGGGTTTGAGGTTTGGAGATAAGAAAGATAGGGTTTGAGGTTTGGGGTTTAAGATTTTAGGGGTTAGCAAAAAAAGCCTCGCTATTTGCACGTAAAATCGATGATAAAAACAAAAATCGTCGCAAGAACGACGTTAAATAAAACACGGGCCTCTGTATATCCTCGTTAATTTGCTTGGGCCTTGCGACGAAACGAAAGACGGGCCCACGTAAAATCGATGATAAAACAAAAATCATCGCAAGAACGACGTTAAATAAAAGACGGGCCTCTGTATATCCTCGTTAATTTGCTTGGGCCTTGCGACAAAACGAAAGACGGGCCTCTGTCTTTCCTCGTTATTTTGCGACGAATTTTCGACGAACACTAATCCTATATATAGGCGAAACCGCAGCCCTCTTCATTTCCTCTCTAATTCCTCTCTACAGCCTCTCCATTTCCTCTCAACATGGTAACTCTCTTTCCTCTCTAAGTAGTTTAGGGAATTTAGATTAGGTGGTTAGTTTAGGGAATTTAGTTTACGAAATTAGTTTACAAAATTTAGGTTTCCTCATTTTATTAATTACGTAGTTAATACTGTTCATAATTTTTTATTTACTCTTGACTTTAATTTAGAAATTTAAATTTTGCAGACTATTCGTAGACACCAGCGTAGTGCTCACTACTCGCAGATGTTCGGTCCACCGGGTAGTCGGTTAGACCCGCCTTCACTTCCCGGTTCTTCTTCAGCTCCCGGTTCTTCGGGTCAGCAGGAGACCGTCCCCGAGACTCAATCTTCTCAGAGAGTCTCGCCTTCTTCTACGGCATCGCCATCAGTTCCTCATGTGCCTCCTCCGGTAGCTCCTCCTCCGATGCCAGCTCCTCATGTGCCTCCTCAGATGCCCGCCCATCAGGTTCATGCTGATTTGATGGTGCCAGCGAGTTGTCCTTACTCTCAGTACACTGTTGAGGACATTCTCGGTTTGCCAGGCAGAGAAGGCTTACCGATCATAGACCCCGACCGACCTGAAGGAACACTTTGGTATGTATGTTACATTTATTTTTTAAAATTCATTTGTGACTTTAATAAATATTTAAAACTTTGAATTTGTTTTTTTTTTCCAGGTTTGGGGTTGATAACTGCCTTGCAACAGAAGTAACCGAGACGATTAAAGGTTACTTCTCCATGGCACATCCCAACTGGAAATCCACTCCGATCTACATCAGAAGGACGTGGTTCAAGATTTACGCTGTAAGTTTTTACAATTTATTCCTGATTTATATTTTTTTAAATTTTATTTTTCTAAACTAATTATTAATATTTTTTTTTTTGCAGCAAAAATTTAATTGGTCCATGGGGGTCACTGAGAAGGTGCGGAAAGAGTTTATCGACAAGGCGAAGAAACGTTTGTTGGACACGGTCTCCAACTGGAAGGGTGACTGGATCGTGAAGGGCTATGAGCGGGGCAAACCCACAACCATCACCACGGACGTGTGGGATGGCCTCATCCGTTACTGGAGGGATCCTGATGCCATGAGAGTCGCCCAGTCTTGCTCCGCCTCCCGTAACTCGGTAGATGAGCACGGCCACAGGGCGATGCAACATAGTACGGGCCAAAAGCCACACGCCCGCGTCCGTTTGGAAATGGTACGTAATTTAAATATTTAACTTTTTGATTTTTATATATATATATATATATATATATATATATATATAATAAAAACTTTCTTAACTATTTTTAGGCCAAGGAGTTGGGACGTTTACCGACTCTTATGGAACTTTTCGATCGGACCCACAAGAACAAGGCGGGCGCATTTGTAGATGAGAAGTCTGAGAAGATCTACAATGATGTGGCAGCTCGTATTGACGAGCGTGAGACCCAGCTGGCGCAGGAGTCCGCCGACGGATCACCCGTCGTCTTATCCACAATAGAAGTGGATAGAATTTACGAGGAGGTAAATTTTATATAAATTTTTTATTAATTCCATTTTACTTTAAAATTTAAATTTTAATATATATTTTATTGTTTTTTAAGGTCGCTCCCAAGAAAAAGGGACGTGTGTTGGGGATTGGTTCCGTCAACGATGTTCCGAGAGCGACTTCCTCTTATGGCCAGAGACGGGATGATGAAGTCTCTCAGCTGCGCGACGTGTTGGAGACGACACAACATCAGCTGTCGTCGACACAAAACGAGTTGGCCTCGACAAAATCGTCGTTCACAGCTCGTATGACTGGTCTCGAGAACTTCTTGGACGTCATAGCGGCCACAAATCCGGAATGGGAGGCCATGTTCAGGACCATGAGACAACAAAACCCCATTCCAGGCGAGACATCCGTGCAAGTCAACGAGGAAGATCTCTCGAGAAGGAGCGAGGAATTCTACGACGCGGCAATGCAGCATTAGTTTTTTTTTTTGTTATTGTATTTTAAAATTCAAAACTTATTTATATATTATATAATTTCATTTTAATTCGGCCAAAAAAAATTTTCTATTCGATTTAATTTCAATTAAAATTTTATTAATAAATTAAATAAATATAATTTTTATTTATAAATTCAGTAAATAGAAAACAAAGTAATTGCGTCGCTAATTCCCGATGTATTAACGAGGAAAATTAACGACGAAATATCGAGGAACAATTAACGAGGATTTTACGTGGATTTAGTTACGATTCTATTACGACGAATTGTTTTCGTGTTCCTTACGTTTTTATTACGACGAATTTATTTAGAGGTTTTTGCGGGTCTTTTACGACGAATCATTTACGAGTTTCTTACGAGGAAGCACAACGACCGCGTTACGTGGAAACCCCACGTGGTCTTTACGACGAAAACTTAATTCTTCTTTACGAGGAAAATATAACCTCGCTAATTAACGAGGAAATGGCGACGAATCTTCTCTTACGACAATCATATAACGACGAAACGCCTTTCATCGCCATTTCCTCGTAAGCCTTCTTTTCCGAGGAAATAACGACGATTTTGGCCGTCGTTAAATTTGTGTTTTCTTGTAGTGATTATTCAAAGAATATTTAAATGGAGATTGAGAGACAGTTTGTCGTGGGGATTTCTCTTTGTTACTTTTCCTTTGAAGACCAAACATCATAACCTGAAAATCTCAACACAAAAGTTAGGAAATAAAACCTCACACTCTCAAGTGTTTAATCTCACACACTCAAGTGTTTCTCTCAGATTTTATGGTAATCACACAAGCTTCTTCTCAATGTTCTAAGAGATCTAATCAAGGAATTGCAAGGGAAAAACTTCAAGCAAACAAGGGAATTTTTTTTTTTTTGTAATGGCGATCACAAGGGAGTAAAGGAACAGCCCGGATCCAAAAATAAATAATAAAAGAAAATGATGAAGAGATGAGAAGATGAGAAGATGAAAAGAAGAATGGAAACAAACCAGCCAAAGTGGCTCTGATACCATTTTGATACGCCTTAAAAGGATCACTCGACCGGATTTGGAAAAGATATGAACTCCAAGAGGAGATCTGATGGAATGAGGGGTCGCACAAAGGTTGCGGAGTGGCCTTTGATATTCCCGGACCAGATTGTTGCCGGATGTGACTCACCGGTCCAACAAAGAGGCGAACTTGAACCGTTGCTTGATATGACTCACAAGACCAACGGACAAGGGCGTTTGCTTGGAGATAACCACACCAAGAAAACTAGAAAAGTTCTAAACAAAGAACAAAGAGTAAAGACTCAAAAGTTGAAAAAAAATGGAATTATTTTATTAAGAGAAGTGTTTGCATATTTATACTAGAAAAAGACATGAAAAGTATTAATGATAGATCTAGATCTGGATCTGGAATTAAAGACAAAGTAGAAAATATCTTGAGTTCCAGATCTGGTCATAAATGACTAACGTCCAGGTTCGTCTGAACCAAGTTGTTTCTTCGCGGTAAGGAGCAGGACGAACGGATTGATCAGCACGATCCAAAGGGAAATTATGATCAGCATGGACGGAATAATCAGATGGAATAACACGGGCATTAGGACTGGCATGATCCGACATGAAAACCTCGGTTTGGTCGAGCTGGTAAACAAGAACGCCATCTTGGGTCGTGTCCATGAACCAAATATGACGGTGCTCGACCAGGGCGTATCAGGAGATGAGGTTCATGAAAGATGGAATGAAAAACCATGCCCATGCTGAGACGCTCATTCCCCCTATCGACGGGAGGATCCAAGGATTCTGGGATCCCGTCCCGTTTTCTCTTGATACCGTAGAGGCCACGACCGAGTTCGCCGGTGACGATGAGGAAGTGAACTGTCCCGCGGATGCATTCGGAGCTTCCTTGTCTGGGAATTTTAACTTTGATCTGTGAGAGGTGAACGTTTGACGGGAAGAAGTTTTTTCCCTTATGTAGTACTTTGCGGCCGAGTGTGGCTATGTCCGGGACTGGCCGTAGGTGGCTTCGAATCCCTACCACTATGTGGTTTATATATATAATGGATGTTCGTTTGCATTACTTTGTTTCGAGTGGGTTTGAAGTAAACATGAGTTGTCGTCTCATATTTAATTCCGATTAGACGTTCAATCTGTTGGTTTGTCTGAGACGTGAGTTTTTGTAAGAATTATTTTATTCTTAAGAACTTTCGGGAACGTTAAGATATGAACTGAGAGACATGACTTAGGATCTCGTATCATTCTTTAGATATCATGTCTTGAGATGTTAGAGACCAATGCGATGGGTTTAGGGCAAGACCTAGGTTTACTCTCGGTTTTAAGGTTTGTACGGTAACTAGCAGGCTATCGATTTTTCTGTTGCAATTTCTACCTGATTCGCACTGATTTAAAGTCCGCGATACATTCTCGGCTTATATGACTTATGTGGCACAAATCGAGCATCTTTCCAGAGACAATTTTTAAACCGACTGGAAGTGCTAGACCAAAATTTCGGATTTTTTTTGTAGCGCGCTTTTATCCTTGTGTTGGATGTTCGAGGATCACAAGAGTGATCTGGTTGCGTTTGTTTAATACAGCTGGCGTGTTCGTCGGGGCCAATCGATGAACGGGGGTAAATATTTGTCAGGTTTTTATTGGTCGCATTTGGACAATTGTTTGTAGAGTTTCGAATTTTAATTTGGTGACGTCTCGCAGTTGTTTCGAAGACTATACATAAATTGTAGGTGCTGAAGAATGATTGCTTTGCGATTTGGGTCGGATAAGAGTCTAATGTCCGCAGACTTTTTAAGCGTGTCCTGAGACTTTTTTCGTTAATTGGAGCGTAGACGTTCGAAAAAGAAAAAAATGTGTATTGTAGTAAAGTTTTAAAAAACTTGATTACAATGATGCATCTTTTAAAACGTGGGAGTATAACTGAACTCGTCTTTTGACGAACTGCCTACGTACCTCTTTCGAGGATCAAGCCATCTCGTAGTTCTGTTTTGTGCCGCAAGTGTTCTTACTCGGCGGTTATCGCCGTGCTAACCGCCTTGATCGTGGTGACCGTGGCAGGGTCAACGTTTTTGTCCGGGTTTTCCAGAGGAGTTATAGTGTCGACTTCGGAATGGTGCTGATTTTCAATTTCCGAAGCGTTCGCGTCAGCAGTCGATATCGAATCGTCTTTCTTTGAAGTGTTTTTGGCCGAAGGCTGAGCTAACTTTGTGCGCTTGCGAGTTGCCATTTCGGAATTCGTGATTTGCCTTAACTTATGTTCTGCGAGGAAGCAAAGCCGCGACTGTTTTTGACAACCCAAGATGGCTGCGACTCTGGTCTGTGTTGGGAATTTGACGCCGAGGTAGTATGTAGATGGAACGGCTTTCATAGCGTTGAGCCATGGGGTTCCCATGATCACATTATTGATGGCAGGGTGATCGACCAACGCGAAATCGACGATTTTTATGATCTCCTTGGCCATGACTGGCAGCTGGATCGATCTGAGGGTCATTGATACTTCGCCCGAAAAACCCATAAGTGGTTTTGGCGTTGGAGTTACTTCCCCGAGCTCGACGTTCATCCAATTGAGAGTGTCGCGGAATATAACATTGACCGTTCTGCCCGTGTCGATGAGGACTCTCCCGACTTCCAGATCTCGTATGACAAGATCTATGACGAGTGGATCGCAGTGAGGTTGATCGATCCCGCTAACTTCATCCTTCGTAAAAGTTATCGAGTTGTTTTGACCATCTCGGGGAGGAGACCACGTCGGCTGGTTTGCACTTGATTCGGCCTTCCGTTGGTAAGCCTTGATGGCCGAAACCTTGTCGTTGCAATATTGTGATCCTCCTATGATCATGTTGACTCTGCGACGATTGTTGTCATTTCTTTTGTCGTCCAGCCTTCTTCCGCGTTTATCCCCGGACTGGTTTCTTTGTGGGGACTTCTCTGCGGGCGGATTTCTGTCCGTATTTGGGGGGCAATCGGTCTCAATGATGAGATCTTTTACGCTGGTCACTTCGGAGAGCTCTCCAGCTACTAGCTCTGCGGTCAATCTCGCTCCTAAGACTTTGCAGTTGGTCGTGGAGTGTCCTCGGGACTGTTTTCGTTGTATCCTTGATTGCGAGTCCATGTATTTCCCGTAGTTCGACCTTGATCTGAACTGATCGCGTAGTTATGCGCTCCTTGGACTTCTTCCCCCTCCTTCTAGCGCCAAACTGTGGGAACCGAAATTTACACTGTCGATTTCCGTTTAAATTAGGAAAGTAGGAGAACCCTAGTTTCCCAGAGGTACCGGATATCTGCTAATACCACACGTCAAGCAATCAGAACACGAAACAAGAACAATAATAAAATAAGAAATCAAAAAAGAGAGCAAAGAGAAGTCTTATTCCGAATTTGCGTATGAGCGTTTTCAACAAGGTATTCGCCTGAGCTCGAGAGCTGTCGGCGAGATTCCTAGTTCTAAAAACCCTAAGGCGGCTAAACCTAATTGAGTCGCAGCTCGAAATAACGAAAACAAAAAGTTGTCTAATTGCTCTAAGTGCTAACTTTGCTGTGAAAAAGTTCTCCTCTTGTGCTTCTCGCCTAGGACTCCTTATATACTCGCTCCTAGGTCGGTCTACGCTTTTCCCCTTCTGCCCTTAATCCGTCATAGCTTAAAAACGGAGATATTCCATTTTTTCCGAACTTCTTAGTTATCTTCCAAAACTTTGTATTTATCCGCGGAAACTTGACATTTACCTTTCCTAGCGAACCAAGCGTAAACCGTCCTACGGTTTACGGGCTTTTGGTTAAGAAATCGTAAGTGGTCTTCGAGTCACGTCTTAGGTCTCTTCGGGCCGTCTTTTGGCTCGAAACGTTTATTACGGGTTCTTTCGATAAAAACGAACTTCCCGCAGTTTTTATCGTAAGGTTCGATTTATGACTTCAAATAACGAGAAACATGAAATGGGTTTGTTACGGTCTTCGGGAGATAGTATCAAAGAGTAGAAGAGAATGCATGGATTCGTGTCGTATCGATGTTTCGGAAAAGCTCGATTGCTTCGTAGTGATTGAAACGTGCACGTGCTCGGTCGCTACGTAGCGATCGAGCACGCGTCCCGCTCGGTCGCTACAAGCTCGGTTGCTACATAGCAACCGAGCGGGACACGTGCTCGGTCGCTACGTAGCGACCGAACAGTGTGCATGCTTGGTCGCTGCGTAGCGATCATGCTTGGCCTGTCCGTGGTCCGATCGCCATACTCGAGCTTGTCCGTGGCTGGTTTAGATACGTGTCTGTCGCCTTAGGACAGCCGGATTTGATTCAATCGAGACTTTGAACAAGGTTTTATCGTGAGATTCCTTGTTGCGACATTTATTATGAAGTATAACTTTCGTAAAAGATACTCGTACTCATTTTTGTGGAGGTTTGGACATTAACTTTGTCTTAACCGTTTTCGACCCCAACAAAGCTATGACGCATCTTCGCTCATGGTTCACATATCTCAAACTTTGCATTTCATCTGGATACGAAGATGTTGCCCATTTCCAGTTTCTCAACAAGACAATGTTTACCGTCGGCGGTTCAACATTTGTGTTCAATGGTTAGTAACCAAATTTTGAAAAAATTCCTAGGGTTTAGTTTAAAAAATGTTTTAATGCGTACAATATTTTTGTAGGTTACAATGATCGCGAACTCATCGCCAGCAAGGATGTTCTTGAAGAAATATTTACCGAACATGAGATGGTTTCAATCTACAGGGCCCAGCTTAAAATTACAAACGCTAGGCAAAATCAACAAGAAAACGCTGCTGAATCAAGTGTGTCATCAAGCAAATTAACCAAAGAAGGTTAGTTATAAATAATCATACAGTTTTGTAGAATGATTATTCTAGATTATTAATTAATTTTTATTATTTTAGATGCATATGGATCATCTCCGTCACTTCCTGGAGAGTAAAGCAATCGGTGGCTACGTTCGTGGACAGAAGCAATAAAAAATAACATCAGTCGAAGTTGTTTTCTTAAATCGTATGGTCTAATGTTCCGTTTTAATTTCTTAATAATGAAAGGTTGTGTTGTCTTTATCTAAGGTTTCATCTGTTTTTGTTCAAAAAAAAAAAAAGGTTTCCTCTGTTTCGATTGTTATGTTTGTCTTCCTGTTTTGTGTCGTATCTGTATGTCCCAAAATTATCTTTTCATACGTAATATAATCGTTTCGAACTAGTTACAATTATCGGTGAATATGGTTTTGCCAAGATATCATACCACTACATCTTACCTTGGAATTTAAAATACAATACTCTATTACCTTTATGTTTACAAATTTCCCATTACTAGTTATATTGTTCCAGGATAATATAATGGTCACCACTGTAATATCTGATAATAATTCTATAGCTGGTGAGGCGGTTGATTATGTAAGGTGCAAAATACCTATTCTCGTTAACATAGATCGTATTATATTGTGTAAATTTCAATCACCAAACTTTAAGCCAAATAATTGTGAATTATTGACACTTATGGTGATAACAATTCTTCAATTAGATCTATCAGTACAACGACCAAAATAAAGGAGAAATTTGTTGTTTGATGTTCATCAGACATGAAACCACCAAATTTGACTTTTCTAAGAATAAATAAGTTAACATAAGAATAAATAAGTTAACAATTGGTTAAATTAAAGTTCAATTATATCCAAATAAATATCAATCATATCAGCGAAGATGTCTGTTATCATTATACATGATCCTTTAGTTTGCTCCAATTATCCTTTGTTGATATCGATTAAATATCCGGATAATATTCTCTACACAGCCAGCTATTTAACAATTTACAAACTACACAGCCAGCTATTTAACAATTTACAAACTTACTTTCGCAACGACACATACATCGAGTCAGCTAAACAAATACAAACTACACGGTCAGCTATTTAACAATTTACAAATTTACTTTTGCAACGAAAAAGACGAATACGACAACCAAGATCAATGAAATTACCTAAACAAAAAAGCAGAGTAAGTTATGAACTCTGATAAATACAACTAACAATGATTTTTGTTTACATATTCCCAATCAAATAAAAAATAAACAAACACAGCCACAACAAGAGATACAAGAGACAATCCCGACAGACACAAAGGCGGCAACAACAGCTCCACCTGCTCACTCCTCTTGTCTTATAAAAATAGCTTACATGTCCAATGTCAACATGCCAATGCTATTATCTTCTTATGAAAAATACATAAATTCGTTTAAAACTCATTAAAGTCCAAATACTCAGAACTGTCACTCATCTTATAGTTATTTCTACAAGTCTTCATGTATTTGTTTTAAAGGTCCGATAAGAGCAACAACTTTAAAAATAAAATAAAATTATATAACAAACATAATAAGGATAATAAAAATTATTACTTAATACACACAACTTACACGACTAACTGGAGAAAAAATATCCAGAAACAAAAAGTATTTTCAACAACTTTAATATAATTTATGTACTCTCAACAGTACAAGAAACAAATTAAAAAGACATACAAACAATAAGTTTCAGTGACACAACAAACAACAACACGAATTATATCAATCACATTACTAACACAGTTTAGTCCTTCATAAGTGGAGAACAATGCATACACAGTTCATCATCACAACTCTAACCCTATAACAATAAAAAAAACTTGAAAAACAACTCAAAACGCAAAATTCACAACTACAATAACCCTAGCAAAAATATTGAGATGAAACAAGAACTTTGTCCACAACCCCGCGCTTGCGCGGAGACAATGCCCCTAGTAATACTAAAGCCGTTCTACACAAACTCAAAAAATAAGAAATGCAGAACATAGTACATAGAGCTCTCCTTCTCCCATAGTTGAAAACATCAATGAAAGGACTTTATGATCCTCTTCTTACCGAAAACCAGCTTCTGAATTAATTGACTCTCGCATCAATTTGGGACCATTCTGAACAACATAAGATTGATGTATGTGATCCCTTGTAACGCTTTGAGCGATTTCAGTTGTCGTAGTGTTATTGATATTCAGTGTATGGTCAAGAGACCATGCCTGAATGAAGGAGACACCAATCGCTATTCCTTCAAGAAGGTAATGAAACTGAAGCATATCTTCCCTTGCGTCACAGTTTTACAACTCAAAGATGATTCTATGGTATGTAAAAGTTTAGATTATTGATAAGTATTTGATTATCTAAATTTTTAGATAATTGATGAGTATTTTGTATTGGTTAATATCGGTTAGTGTTAATAGGGATAAAATTGTATAACTGAATAATAAGAAATGTTATATCTATTTATAATGAAACGTGAATAAGTCCAAAACTTAAATGACAACATTTTTAATTAGATAAAAAGTAGGATTTTATTTTAATTGAGTACTTTCTGACACATCCATTTCTTCAGCATTTAAGCCCATGGGCCCAATCGAACGACCTCACCATGGACCCAATAGGCAATAGCCAGAGGCAAAATCTGAGACAGCATAGGAAAAGCTGGACATGCCAACCCGACCCGAACGGTAATGACTCAAAATCTTGTCCTTTGAAGTCTCTAGGTTTCGGGTCGGATATAAATCTCTGGGGTCAACCCATGCTGCAGTTCACGGCCTATGAATGCTGATCAAGACTTGTGTTTGTGTAGTAGTCAACCTGTATGGGCCCATTACAACACCCGGTGATGCGAAAACTAAAAGGGCATAATTGCTGATTATTCTAGAACGTGAGGAATATTTGTTGGAATTTGACCAACTAGAACGCAGTTTTGATGCTCTCCTCATCACAAGAGACGGAAAAATAAAACACAATCTAGAAGATAGATTGTTTATGTCTTCGAATCCAAATTTCACTCCAATAGATGAAAACGACATCGTGCAAGCTTTCTGTAGTCGTTTTTCACGTAAATCAGCAGAGGGTTAACGGTTTGTAAAATAAAAACTACGGGCATAAAATTCAAAATAAAGTGAGAACCTTTGGATTAAAAAAGAAAAAGAAAAAGAGCCACGACATGTTTCTTTTCTTTATATATACTCTTCCATTGCGTGGAGTATCATTTCGTTAGTTATTAACGAATATTCGACGGTCAAATCCTATTCGCATAAAAAAGCATCTCCTCTCCGATCGAATCCTCACTCTGTTCACCGCCGAAGATCTGAGATCTCTCCTCTCACACCTCAAAGATGCATTCGAGTCATCTCCTTCTCGAGGAACCGATCAGGATGGCATCAATCCTCGAGCCATCCAAATCTGTAAGCGCTCTCTCTCTCTTCATCGATCTGATCTATTGCATGGATCGATTTCGTTTCTGAAGCATCACTGATCACTTTCGATGTATTTTCACAGAGTTTCTTCCCAGCATTGACTAAGATCGTCGGGACTCTCGGTCCCAAATCCCGATCCGTCGAGACTCTCTCCGGTTGCCTCAAATCCGGGATGTCCGGTACACTACTGACCTACTTTTCTCCGGTTTGCTTACGTCACTCGTGTTTTCTCCACTAAACCGGTCCGATCCTGAGATTTAAGAGCCTTGAAACAATTGAAAACGATATATGTATAATTTTAGTAACTAATAATGATTTACACATATTAGCTACTGAAATTTAGGAGTCCGATGCTAATTTAATTTTGCTTGCTATGGGCAGTGGCTCGATTTGATTTCTCTTGGGGTGATGCGGAGTATCACCAGGAGACGCTGGATAATCTGAAAATTGCTGTGAAGAGCACTAAGAAGCTTTGTGCCGTATGTTCTTTTCTTTTGAATTGATAGTTTTTCCATATGCATGAGTTTTAGTTTGAGGGAGTGTTTGTTTTGGTTCTTTAGGTTATGCTTGATACCGTGGGACCTGAGCTGCAAGTTATCAACAAGTCTGGGAAAGCTATTACTCTTAAAGCCGATGGACTTGTTACTTTGACACCCAGTCAAGATCAAGAAGCGTCTTCTGAAGTCCTTCCCATTAACTTCAATGGGCTTGCCAAGGTTCGTTCTCTACGTTAATGAGATGATACTATATATATCTAATCAATGCTTTAGCGTGTTTACTTATGTATCCATTCCCTGTGATGTTTTCAGGCAGTGAAGAAAGGTGACACTATTTTTGTTGGGCAATACCTATTCACTGGTAGTGAAACAACTTCAGTTTGGCTCGAGGTAAAAACAAATAGTTAAGCTTACAGATGGAGCTTTGGTGGTTTATCTATGTTGAAGTCTCTTAAGAGGATGGAATTTATGTGTTGTAAGACTAACCTACCAAATTAACCTGCAGGTTGATGAACTTAAAGGAGATGATGTCATTTGCCTGTCAAGGAATGCTGCTACTCTGGCTGGTTCTCTCTTCACTTTGCACGCCTCTCAAGTTCACATCGATCTGCCAACTCTAACGGAGAAAGATAAGGAGGTATGATTCTAGTGATTGCTTTTGTTCCTTGTTGCGACACATTCGAGTGTCTGACCGTATTATTTTCATTTGGTTGTCATCTAGGTTATAAGCACATGGGGAGTTCAGAATAAAATCGATTTTCTATCTTTGTCTTATTGTCGTCATGCGGAGGATGTTCGCCAGGTCTGTGTTTTTATGATATCCTTCAGATGTTGTATCGTAGTTCTTTGTGTATGCACTGTTAGCTCCGAGCTTCTTATGTTCTTCTTTGAAAAATGACCAATTGTTGTTTCATAACACAGACCCGCGAAATGCTTAAGAAGTTGGGTGACCTCTCTCAAACACAAATATTTGCCAAGATTGAGAATGTAGAGGTAAGTGCAATGCAATGATTATTGCTTCATATTAACTTTTCCTCCGGTAAGGAGAAAGCTGCTGATATTGTATTTAAAATAGGGACTTAACCACTTTGATGAGATTCTACAAGAAGCTGATGGAATTATTCTTTCTCGTGGGAATTTGGGTATTGATTTACCCCCGGAAAAGGTATGTTGGTTTGGTTATTCAAATTGGTTTTCCGGCACCAGACTTTACACTCTTTATAATATTACCTTGGTGGATTCTTGTGCAGGTGTTTTTGTTTCAAAAGGCAGCCCTTTACAAGTGCAACATGGCTGGGAAACCAGCCGTTCTTACCCGTGTCGTTGATAGTATGACTGACAACTTGCGACCAACTCGTGCAGAGGCAACAGATGTTGCTAATGCTGTTCTAGATGGTATGTGAGTCCTTCTTTTGTGGTACTTCTTAAATTTTCTAGCAGAACCTACTTGGTTTGGTAGGTGTTATTGAAATGGTGGTGGGAAAACCTATTTATGGATCACAGCTCTTGTCGTGATATCTTCTTCTTATCTTTCTTCCTGCAGGAAGTGACGCAATTCTTCTTGGTGCTGAGACCCTTCGCGGTTTGTACCCTGTTGAGACAATATCAACTGTCGGCAGGATCTGTGCTGAGGTAGGCTTTAAGTATCTTAACTTCATTTCGTTCCTTGCATCCTTAAATCCCATGCATCTTGCAACCATCTTGAATCAAGATTTCTAAGTAGTTTTGTTCTTACTCAGTTTTTTAACCTGTTCATAGGCAGAAAAGGTTTTCAATCAGGACTTGTACTTCAAGAAGACTGTCAAGTATGTAGGAGAACCGATGTCTCACTTGGAATCCATTGCTTCTTCAGCTGTAAGTTTGTCTTCTGTGTTGTAGAACCATAAGATTCTGTGTTACTGTAAGAAATATTATATTTGACTGGTTTAAAGACATAAATTTCCATCACATATTCTGATTCAACTTAATTCACGCTTGGTCAGGTTCGGGCAGCAATCAAGGTTAAGGCATCTGTCATTATATGCTTCACCTCTTCTGGAAGAGCAGCAAGGTTCGTAGCATTGATTTTGCCTTCAGCTGTTTTTTCGTTTTGTTTATTCAATTCATTTTTTGTCTAATGAATTGCTATTACTTTTATCTCCATGCAGGTTAATTGCCAAATACAGGCCCACAATGCCCGTTATTTCTGTTGTCATTCCCCGGGTTAAGACAAATCAGCTGAAATGGAGCTTTAGTGGAGCCTTTGAGGTATTTTTCCCACCTAGTCTCTCAAGTTTATAAAGCACAGCCATGTCATTCCTATAAAAAAGTTGCTAGTTTTCAAAGCGACATGATATACATAGTTATTGCTTTTGGACTTCTTTTTCTTACTTGCACCTTGTCATCAATCTTAGACACGGTTCAATAAAAGAGGCTCCTCAAATGTTTTGTATCAATGGTTGACTGTGATTGTTTACTTTGTAATATCAGAATTCTAGGGTTGTTTCTTGTTATGCTGTAGTCTCACATATATGAAGTGCACGTTATAGAAGGTTGCTAACCGTGTGATTCATATTAGGCGAGGCAGTCACTTATTGTCAGAGGCCTTTTCCCCATGCTCGCTGATCCTCGTCACCCAGTAAGTCTTGTTTATCTTCTTTTCTTTTGCAACAAACAGTGTTAAAGACACAGATTGTTGCTTATTCTTGCTATGAATTGTGCTTAACCTTGGACTTTTATATTCTGGTTGAACCAAATGACCCTTCTTAGAGGCTCAAACAAGACGTATAAAGAGTTTTAGTTGGAACTTTTTGGGTTCAAGTTCTAAGAAACGTAAAAAAAACTAAGATGTTGTTGTTGCAGGCGGAATCAACAAGTGCGACGAACGAGTCAGTCCTCAAGGTTGCACTAGACCATGGAAAGCAAGCAGGAGTGATCAAATCGCATGACAGAGTAGTGGTGTGTCAGAAAGTTGGTGATGCATCTGTGGTGAAGATCATCGAGCTAGAGGATTAACACAAAAATGGTTAAGAGGAAAACAATTGCTATATTTTTCTTACTTCGAGACTGTGCCGGAGTGAGTATATTTTTATCTACGGGACTTATGGTTTTTGAGATTTGATGTCTCTAAATGATTCCCTTCTTTTTCCTTTCGGTATACATTTGGGTTGCCTTCAGATTTAAAGCCACGTTTAAAGAGTATACAATGTCTAGCAAATTATTCAATAAACTGTAACATCATATGTATTTTTGATGTTACAAAACATCCCTATATCGATCGTTATTATAATATCGTCTCTCTTGGTCTGTGGCTCTGCCTTTTCATTAATAGTGAATACAGATAATGAGCGTCCTTGCCCAATCTTCATGGTTGATCAATCTAGACCTGCGAAATGGTTAGTCTAAGTGATTAAAAACAAAACCAGTTGAACTTTATGTTGGAAAGAAAGCATTTGAATTGACATAAGGCGCCTTACGCCATAGAACATGAGACATGTGCTTAGCTTATAGCTCGCCGCAAAGATTCCACTTATGATAGATACCAACAAGTTCTTGCCCAATCTTCGTTTAATTAGACTAAGTGACCGAAACACCATGTGCGAAGGATGATGCAAGTGTTTGATGGATGTGTTATAAACTTAACCCGTCCGACATGTTGTTTTTATCAACCAATATGAAAATGCTGATGTTTCTTAAAGGATGGTTTGGGATTGGAATTGTGGTGGATATACTAGAAAAAACGATGAAGAACAGATGATGAACATTGTTTACAAAATTTGGAGACAGAAAATAGTGAAATGAAGTCCATTGACACCAAAATCCTCAAGTCTGAGATTATAAGAGTTGCAAAAAGTAATAATAAAAAAAGGTATACGTTCTGCAGAAAAATCTGAAATTAACATCAAGAAATAGACACTAGCCGAAACACACACAAAAGTGAGAAGATATGGTTTAAAGCTATTCAGCGTTTGCCACCACCACCTCCCAGCTTGGGACCTCCCTTGGCAGCAGCCTTGGGGATCTTAGCCTGAATCTTCTGTTGCTTTGAAGCAAATTCAGCCTTCTTTGCCTTCTTCTCATCTTTAGTCTTCTTGATTCTCTCCTTGATATCACTGTAAAATCATCAAAAGTCAAATCAGTTTTTAGAAATCAAAACAATTGTTCCAATTGAATGAAAATGAGAAAGACAGAAAGAAACTGACCGAAGAGCAGCTTCTCTGGCTGCATCACGAACTTCAGGCTTCTCAGCTCTCTTCTTCTGGATCACTTCCAAGGTAGCACCAACAATGGACCTCGAGTACGGCTTCTTGGTAGCACGTCTCCTCTTCTTAACAGCCTCTTGAGCTGCATCCTACAACAGATTCATAATTTCAAACAGGGTCATTATCAATTATCATAATCCAACGCAGGCTCTAACAAAAACAAACTATAATTGAGTTTTATTTACCTTCTTGTGCTGCTTTCTATACATGGTAGTCCATGCAAGCTTGGAAGGCTTCAGTTTATTGTGAAAGTAATGCTTGCACTTGGAGTTGATGAACAAGAACACCTAATGAATAATGGAAATGGTAGCAGAAGAGATTTAGAGACTAAAACATCAGTATACAACCAAGATTAATAAATATACCTGAGAATCAGATCGGATAAATCTGATTCCTCTTCCTGGGTAAATCTTGTGGCCACTGAAACGACAAAGCTCCGTCCTGACATCACAAAGACAGCCAAAGAGTGAGACATAGCAACTAAGATTAACACGTTCAAAGTTCACTGGGGTTGTTGAAACATACGAGTCTAACACGATAGAAATGAATCATCTAATACCAAACACAGACCAGTAATACATGTAGGCGAAGAGTTTCACACTTCCATAAATCATTACAGAACATGAATTAACAGAGAAAAGGACAGACAGCAGAACCAGATCCAGTTATAGCAGAACATAATCTCATTCTCTTACAGAAACCTATTGCAATAAGCGTAAGATGAACAACATGCACAGATAAGCAGAGAGAGAGAGATTACTTGAGAACCATGGTTGCTGCTCCTTTCCCAGACTGCTACCCCAAACCCTAATTCAATCGATTTCCTTATATAGGAGGAGGCTACAACGAGAGTGCAAACCCATTTTCGTTTATATATTTAATTTGGATAGCCCACTCTTATAGCCCATTATGTTGTTGGCCCATATATTTCTGTAGTGATGACCATCCCGCTTCCCTTGATTATTTTTTTTCCCATAGCCGCCGGTTGAGGACAGCGTATCGTTAAGGTAGATGAAACTTTCAAGAAGCAGCTTTTAAAGCAAACCATTAGTTTTCATTTTTCTTATTTTTTTTTTTTTAAACTGATTTTTATTTTTATTTTGTGCACAAGCAAACCATTTTGCACCAAAAAAAGAGAGCAAACCATTAGTTTGTTGCTAAAAGTACATCACAATCACAACACGTTAACAGAATCGTTTTAACATTGTACTTGATCTCGACACGCAACCGCATATTTTTGTTTTCATTTATTTTTATAAAAATATTTTGTTTTCAATTCTAAATTGGTATATATTATAATATATATGTGTCTATCAATTTTTAAAACATAATAAGTTACTGTATATTTTTTTTAATGAATAGATTGTTTCAAACTTTCACATGTATTTGTATCTTCTTCTATATATATATTTTCGGATTATTATTTCATTATTAAAATCGTAACTATATATATAAAGATTAGTAAAATATTGTTTTATTGTCATATTCAAAGATATTGTAACATTTCACAAATTTAGAATGTTTTTAAAAAATTAAACTTTTCGCTTCATAGATTTATATTAACGAGTAAATAATTAAACATTTAGTTTTTGTTTAATTTTTAAAATAAACTATATAGTTTAAAATTTGTTTTCAATGGTTTAAGGTAGTAAAGATTAATCATTCTTAGATAATATGATTTTTGTTATTTAAAAAAAAATCTTTATAATTTTAAAGTTAACATCGAAAAATATTTAAATATTTAAATATTTAGCATATAGAGGTATAGTATTACAACTAGGACATTAAATTATACCTATTTAATTTATATTATCTATAAATCCAATGGATCATCTATTGTTTAAATCCAATTATTGATAGCCCAATAAAAATTTCTGGTAGACCCAAAATTTAAATGATAAGATTAGATATTAAATGTAACATGAATTTGTAGAAATAGGTTCATTAGGTTCATTTTTAAAAAAAAAAATCACACATAAATCAAAGTTGTGACTTCTATTTTAATATATAAGATATTACTTGTAATATCCTATCTTTTTAACAAGCCCATTCTACTACGTAGCCTAAGTATTTTAAAATAAATTAGATTTTGATATGCGCTTCAAAAGTGCAAATTGTTTTTATTATAAAACATGATTATTTTTGTCATAAAACAAAATTTTATATGAAATAGTATTTAGAATTTTTAGTACACAATTATATTATAAAATCTTTGATAAAAGAAAATGTTTTTATCTGAAATTATATAATTTATCGTTAATTTATTTAAAATTTTGTATGTACACTTTTATGATACAACGTCAAAATTACATTTTGTTGATAAATTCTAAGAGTCACAATTGCTACATTTTTTTCACTTGTCAATTATATTACTACTAGTTCTATTTGTTTTTTTCAAAAAAAAAAGGGTATTTTATGTTGGTTGATTTTTATTTTTTTTTGCTATTATTCATGCTAAGAGAGAAGTAGAACAGATGTTGTATAATATGTTGTATGGTATAATGCTTTGATGCATATGCTACCTTACATAAATATTTTATGTGTAAATATTGTAGGTCAATTATTAAGAAGAAGCTATGGTGTTGGTTGGTCGAATTTTTGTTTTCAGATTTGAAGGCTATGTTTCTATGTTTGTTGATTAATTATTTGTATTTTGGTAGAACATTTGCATTTAATATATATAAAGGTCTTAACTTATCATAGTGTTTCGCACGTGTGATTAGAGAAGCTAAACATAAACCTCTCCGGATCTAAAAATGATCTTTGAATTTTTTCAGATCTATTCGTAGAAAACTTCCATAGATCAGTTTTGCAATTGACTTTCTATGTGTTTTTCAGAGAAGAATTTTTTGGGAGTCCTCCAACTTTTCTTTGTTAATAAAAAAACACAAAAATAAGTCTTCTCGGATAAATATGTTAGTTTTGCACTAGCCGAATTGTGTTAGAAATTTGACTTTCAATAGAAAACTTCCAGAAAAGTCTTTTTTAATTATACCTAGAAGTCTGATCACGATCAGTGGAAGTCTGCGTATGTTAGTTTTGCAGTTGACAATTAAAAGTAAAACATTTAATTTTCGCCATAAGACTTCCTTGGAAGTCTTCTCGATTTTTATTCCAGGTTTTTTGTCAAACCTTTGGTTACTGAAGAAGACTTATGAGGAAGTCTTCCGCTAGATCTCTAAAAACATCAAATATGGTTAATTGGAAAAGTAACATATGCAGACTTCTACTGAAAGTGGGCATACTTCATATACGAGTTGAGAAGATTTCACTAGAAGTCTTCCTTCAAAAGACTTTCCTAGAAGTCATCTGTAGAAAGTCAAATTTCTGACACAATTCGGCCAATTGAAAAACTAACATGTTTACCGAGAAGTTTTCTCTGATATTTTCAAAAAAAGTTTGAAATACAAAAGTAAGCCAATATTTACAAAAAAAAAATTGGAAAAAGTCTTTTATATAGTTGACTTGTCTAGAAGTCTTCTTTCGTATATTTACAATTGCAAAAATGACTTAAATGGAGGATTTCCACGGAAGTCTACTTCAAGAAGATTTTTGTAGAAGTCTTCTAAATCAATGTTTAATAAACTTTCATTTAAAAAAAAAAAAAAACCTAAGTCATGTTAATTCATATATATTAGTCAATGTTGGGGCTAATTTGAAATTCATAACTTAATTGGTGATAATTACGAGGTTACCAACATTTATGTTTATTAATATTTCTAGCTAATCCAAGAAGATTTATTAAGACTTACACGGAAGTCTTCTACGTTAGTTTTTGTAAATTTTGTATTTTCAAAAGTATTAAGTAACTTCAATATATGTTTTTAAACTTTCAAAAGTTTTAAGTAACTTCAAAAATATCAAGTCATGTGGTTTAATGTGTCTTTTTTAGATCATAAGATATATTTTTTAACTTTCATGAGATTTAAAATTTCAATTTTCACTTAAATAAAATTTCAATTTTCACTTAGTTTCCCGCTTATATTTTCATCTTCAGCTTAAAATTTTAGTCTTTCGAGAAGTCTTTCCAAAAGACTTCTAGTGAAAGTGTTATATATTTTAACTTATGTAATGTTTAATCTTTTGTGAATTTGACTAAATTTTTTGAGAAGTCTTCTCCCTTAGTTTTAGTAAATTTGACTAAATTTTGGTGTTATTATGTTTTGCTATTGAAGTTGTATTAATAACTTTAGTAATATCAAGTATTTTTTTCAAGATAATATTGTAAACATGAACATATTTACCCAAAAAAATTCATTAACATCTCTTCAAATTCACGAGAGAATCCACCATTAAAAGAGTATACATACAAATCACAAAACGTATCATAAACAAAGCTATTACACATGAAGTTAGAGATTATTCCTCCACATAGATAAGCTTGAAGTCCATTTGACATCAATCCTTTGATAGTCCTCCATGTTCAGGTTTCGCTACTTTGAAAACTTCTTGGAAAATTTCCAGGAAGATTTCCTGGAATTAGGAGGATTTGGAAGACTTCCTAGTCCGAGGAAGACTTCATAAGACTTTATGGAATTAGGAAGACTTCTTGGAATGCTTTGGAAGACTTCGTATGCATGAAATTTTAAAACGTTTAATATACATAAGACTAAACACATATATGTCAACTTTAATTTTATTTTTAAAAAGTAAAGATTTCAAAATCTAACCATATACAATTAATACTATAACATATATTTACAAACTCTAAATCAAAGAATATCATGACCCAGTTTACATTAACTCATCTATGTTGAAAACATTTCAATTGTGCTAGATTTTAATTTATATCATTTACAAATATTTATAATTACATGATTTATATTTTCCCCATAAACTATTTTTTTTATAAAATTTATGAAATATTTTAAAGATTTACTATTTGATAAGACTTACATGAAGTCATTTCGCACAAGATTATTGGGGTTATATACGTAAAAATGCAAACTATTTTTTTTTGTTTAGTCATAAGAGATTGTTATAATTTTACTAATCTTTTGGGTTATTTATTATTTGCCAGTTTCCCTTTAAGCAATATCTTAGTTTTATCATTCATGAAATATTATTTATTCATTCTCCTAATTTTACTGACAAAAAGCTTAAGCGACATATGAAATGAGAGAAAAGTAAATTATTTTCTGTTCTTCAAATTTTCACTATTTGTAAAGATATTTTTTATTTGACAAAAAAAAAAGGATATTTTTTATTTAATGTTCCTACCCATTTCTTCCAACTTCAAAAAGTTATAGAATAAAAAAAATTTTTTTGTTTAATTTGGAGAGAAATAATAAGTAACAAATATTCTTGCTCATTCTTATAATTTTACTTTTTTCATTCTATGTATTCATTCATATTGTTTTTCTAGTTGTCACGAATGTATTAATTTTGGTAATAGAAAAGAGTAAATCGGTAATCTAGAAAAAAAAAGGGAAATTATATGTTTACTACTTTCATGCTACCACTTTTCATTTTTCCACCACTAAATGAACATTTTCAAAAATATTTTTTTCATTAAGTGGCAAAAGATTCTTATGTTCTTATTCTTTATATATATATATAATAATAAATATTTGAATAAATAAAAATTTTAAAAAATAAAAAAATATATTTTTTTAATTTTTTTCTAATTATACTATTTCGAAATTCAAACCCTAAACCTTAAAACTCAACTCTAAACCCTAAACCATCAATCCTAAACCCTATTTTTTTTTGAAATACGAACCGTAAACCCTAAACCATCAATTCTAAACCCTATTTTTTTTTCAAAATACTAACTCTAAACCCTGAAACATTAACTTTAAACCCTAAACTCCGAAACATCAACTCTAAACCCTAAACCTTTGACTCTAAACCCTAAAACATCAACTCTAAACCCTAAACCCTAAACTTCAACTTTAAACTCTAAAACCCTAAACCCTAAAACCCTAGAGTTGATGTTTTAGGGTTTAAATTTGAAGGTTTAGGGTTTTAGGATTTAGGGTTTATGTTTAGGGTTTAGAGTTGATGTTTTAGGGTTTAGATTTGAAGGTTTAGGGTTTTAGGGTTTAGGGTTTGAATTTGATGTTTCGGGATTTAGGGTTTAGAGTTGATGTTTCATGATTTAGGGTTTAGAGTTGATGATTTAGGGTTTAAAGTTGATGTTTTAAGTTTAGATTTAGGTTTTAGGGTTTATGTTTAGGATTTAGGGTTTACGTTTAGTGTTTAGAGTTATGTTTTAAAGTTTAGATTTGAAGGTTTAGGGTTTAGAGTTGATGTTTCGGAGTTTAGGGTTTAGAGCTGATGTTTCATGGTTTAGGGTTCTTAGTTGATGATTTAGGGTTTAGAGTTGATGTTTAAAGTTTAGATTAGTTAACCATATGTTTTTTTTGTCAAAATTAATCAAAGGTTATAAATGTTTTTTAACCTTCGTTAAAGATGAAAGTTAAAACGTGTAAACGTAAAAATTGTTACTTTTGAAAATCGTATATTTTGAAATTTCCAAAAAAAAAAAGGGAAACAGTAGTCGACAAAAAAAAAATGAAAAAGAGAAAAGGAGATAGTAAACCGGAATCGGAAAAACCGAATTGTAAATCGGTTATTTTTTCCCCGTAGCTTGAAACCAAAGCAGCCGAGTAAAATATAATACATATTTTGATTGATCGATAGATAGATCAACAGAGTTTCTCTTCATCTTCTTCATTCTCTCTGATTCGCAGCCTACAATGGCGGATACTGTAGAGAAAGTCTCCACCACTGAAGCATCTTCATCCTCCGCGGAAGCACCAATCCCCGCCGAGAAAACAGAGCCCACAACGGAGAAGACAAAGTGGGGCGATGTTGAGGATGACGACGAAGAGGAAGCAAACGCAGTTTCAGAGCTCAATTCCTTGAGTATCAAGGAGGAATCTGTGCTTGACGAACCCGAAGACTCAAGCATCAAAGCGGTATTACTACTTTCTTCTACTTAGTGAATCGCGAGTCTTCCCAATTGAGCTTAGATCTGAGTTTTACTGATAAAGTTTAGGTTTTTATTGATGGGTTTGATTCAAAATTAGTTCTTGGATGATTTTGATTTTGGTCGTCTTCTTTGTTAGGTTACTTCCGGTGAGACGCCATATACATCAGCGAGTAGGTTTGAAGATTTGAACTTGTCACCTGAGTTGATGAAAGGCTTGTACGTTGAGATGAAGTTTGAGAAGCCCAGCAAGATCCAAGCCATCAGTTTGCCTATGATAATCACTCCGCCTCACAAGCATCTCATTGCTCAGGCGCATAACGGATCTGGCAAGACCACCTGTTTCGTTCTTGGGATGCTTAGCCGTGTCGACCCCAATCTGAGAGAGCCTCAAGCTCTTTGCATCTGTCCCACCCGTGAATTAGCTATCCAGGTTTGTTTAGTTTGGTCTGAGAGTGTTTGATTGTTGACTTGAGAAAATGTATCAAGAGAGTGTTTGTTTAATTGAATGTCAGAATATGGAAGTTCTTCAGAAGATGGGGAAGTTTACTGGGATCACTGCGGAACTAGCTGTCCCTGAGTCGAATCATGGTGTAACCTCTGCAAGAAGAGCACATGTTTCAGCCCAAGTTGTGATTGGCACCCCTGGGACGCTTAAGAAGTGGATATCGTTTAAGAAGCTGGGTCTCAATCATCTGAAGATTCTCGTTTTTGATGAGGCTGACCATATGCTTGCTACGGTATGCTCTTTGTATTTATTGGCCTTTGTTAATTTCTCAGTTCCTGTATATTTCAAGTTTCAATTCATTGTTGCTGCAGGATGGCTTTAGGGATGATTCCTTGAGGATAATGAAGGACATTGAGAGAGTTAATCCCAATTACCAGGTATGTTCAACGTTTTGTCTGATTTAGTCTTGAATTCTAAGTGGCCATATCTACCATGATATGATAATATCTAAGATACAAAAGATATTCTACTCGACGTGAGTAGTGAATAGAATCAGCTTCAGCTGTGTGATTTCTCCATTGTTTAGAGCCCCTTATGTTAATAAGGCATGAATCTGTGTTCACTGCTAGAAAAGTTAGTTGTGGGTTATTTCATTATCTACATGGCTGTTAGTCTCAGTTTACAGGAAAATCTTTTGCTTTTACTTTCTTGTGCTAAAACTGATTACGTGTTTGTGTTCATGACCTTTTTTATTTTCTTTCTGTTACAGGTTCTTCTGTTCTCGGCAACTTTTAACGAAACAGTCAAAGATTTTGTTCAGAGGACGGTCAAGGACCCGAACCAACTATTTGTGAAAAGAGAGGATCTGAAGTTGGACTCAGTAAAGCAGTATAAGGTGGTTTGCCCAAGGGAGCAAAACAAGATTGAAGTCATCAAGGATCAGATTATGGAGCTCGGGGACATTGGCCAGACCATAATATTCGTGAAAACTAAGGTGTCAGCAGGCAAAGTGCACAAAGCTCTTGCGGATATGGGGTATGATGTCACCAGTGTTCATGGTAATATGACCCAAGAGGACAGAGACAAGATAGTGAAGGAGTTCAAAGACTGCCTAACTCAAGTCCTCATTGCAACCGATGTCCTTGCCAGAGGTTTTGACCAACAACGGGTAAAATATCATCCTTAAACCCTTTTCCTTTTTTTGATTTTGTTCCCAAAATACTTCTTAGTTAATGTCTTCTTGCTCGGTTATGCATAAACTTGCAGGTGAATTTGGTGGTCAATTATAATCTGCCAACTAAGTATGACACCGGTGAGCCAGATTATGAGGTTTACCTTCACAGAGTTGGAAGAGCTGGCAGGTTTGGTCGTAAAGGTGAGCGTTGATTCTTCCTTTTTGAATATATGTGAGCTAAGCATTGGTTCTTGTCCATTGATTAACTGAGCATTTGTATCGCAGGAGCTGTATTCAACCTTCTCCTAGATGATAGGAGGGAGATAGAGGTGATGGAGAAGATAGAGCGCTACTTTGAAGCACAGGTTAAAGAGATAAAGTCTTGGAATTCAGAGGAAGAGTACAAGAGCGCACTCAAAGAAGCTGGCCTGCTTGATGAGTAAAGAAACACACGGATGAAGAAGACACGAGTTGTTTCGGAGAAAAACATCTTAAAAAAGAGTTTGGCTTTTGTGTTGTGTTTTTTTCTTTTTATGAAATTGTTGTTGTAAGTTATTTATTTTACAACATCGGATAGGAGTCGAGACATAGAAAATAAAGACTTTGGTTATGAATTCGGTTCAGTGTCCAAAAGCTGCTTTTCGTAGTTTTCTTTCAACACATGGTTTGAGGTTTTAGCAGAAAGGTGAATCAATGCTCGTTTATGGTAAGTGTTAGCTTTTTGTATTTCTGCAGAAATGCTGTTGTATCAATCTCCTTCTCTTCTAGGGGGGCTTCATATTTTCCATCCACCTGATTCATAGCCTCTGCAAAACACGCAAAAGGTGTCGTTTAGAAATATCATGACACTAAGAAACTATACCGATTAAGTAAATGCACTTGTGTGAGTTTTCCTTGAAGTTTATGAAGAAGAGAACCAGGGGAGTAGAGCTTGTGGATCACTTCCTTTTGTCTGGTTCTCGGTGGTTTTGAGCTCCATTTTCTGTGGCTCCTTGTCTAAGTTTGCCCCTCTTTACATTGGACCATCACAAAGTCAGATTTCTAGATGAAACCGAAGTTATGACAATTAACTTACTAACTAGCTGCAATATTTCTCTACGGAGCTCATCTTTGATCTAATAGGAAAAAGACAATGAGCACCACCAGTGAATGATCTCAATACATATAACCAATGAACCTACATTGTTAGAACTATAAACAATAGTCGTTATCCATAAACACTATTAAACAGTTTTTAAGACTTGCATTGTTTTTTGGACTTTCACTTGGTCAAGAGAGAGCAGAAACTGCTAACCGTTGTCAAAACCAAAAAAGAGACTTGGAATCAGCAACCGAGATAAACCAAGGACAACGTAACCATGACAAATTAATGATCCACAATCAAACTTTACATTTCCCCCAACTTTGAGATCGTTAGCTTTGAATTAAGACCCAACTGGTTCATACCAAACTTTTTTCTGGTGGCTTATATTCAATCTCCCTAGACACAAGATATATATATATCTCACCACTGACCCAGAAGACTGAGAGCCAATAAAAAAAAATAACGATGCCAAATTGTAATATCCAATCATTGTCAACAAGGGAGCTGCTAAAAAGAAAGATGGTAAAAAAAGTATAAGCAAACACACAAATCCAGATTAGCCTAGAGGCCACAACAAATTATAGTAAGCCGAAACTACAAGGAATGATAGAAGGGATATATCTCAGGGGTTCCCTCTTCATATTCTTATTCCCTGAGGTGAAAGCGAGCATGTGCCAATCCTTGGCGCAGAAGAGAGCTTCCAAGGTCACATGTCCATGAGAGCTCCTGTAGTTGTCCACTTTTTTCACCTCAGTGTCAAAAATAGAATCAGAAGAGACAGTGCAAAATGGTAAGGACAAGACATCAGCTGCCATCTTGGAGAAGGTAGGGTACTTGGTTCAGTTCAGGCTCCACCAGCCCAAAACCTCAAAGTCCGGAGATCGCGGTATCAAAGATTCCTCCAGGTATTTGTCGAGCTCCGATTTCATCTGCTCCCGACTCCCAACCTCAGAGATGTAAAGCTCAAAGTCTGAGAATCCATCTCCAACGGTAATGAGGGGGAACTCCTGCGAAGATGCTTCAAGGTGATGCCCTTCCTGGAGAAGGACGTCAACGTGGTGGTGACCTTCTTGAGAGATTGTAAACGCAGCTTGTTCCTGCGGTGGAATTGCATGTGACTGAGAATCACCGTTTTTGCTGTGCTCGGGGATGGGCTCCACTGCTTGTGCCATTTCCTCAACTGGCTGAGTGTCCTCTATTATTTCCTCTACAGGCTGAATGTCACCATGCTTCTCTTCCACCACCTGAGCAACTTGCTCAACTGGTTCAGTGTTATCCACCATTTCCTCAATCAGTTGTGTCTCATCTCCTACTTCCGTAACAAGAATGTCATCGTCAGCATGCTTCTCCTCCACCAATTGTGCCTCCTGAGCTACTTCTTCCGCTGGTTTTTCCTGTGTCATATCTGTATCCTCCACTTGCTGGTTTTCCAGCGAAAGTTCCTCAATCGTCAGCATGCTCTCACCTGAGTCTCCTCAGTCTGGGCAACTTGTTGACCATTCAAAGCATGGTCTCTTGGCTTTTCATTCAGCAGATTGCTATCTCCAGGGGCTATTCATATATTTGATCATGTGAAAGCTCGTTTGAATGGTTGTATTCAGGATGAAAGTGAACTTCTGTTTCAGAAAAGCCATCATTCCCGTGGCTCACATAAGCCTCCAACAAGGAGTGACTCTGTTCAGCATAGTCATGGTACATATCATGTACAGCATCATCAACACTCCTGATCCATTTTTCTGCATCTTCCCCATAAGCCTTAGCAGGAAACATCCTCTCCAGTACTCATAAAACTTCTCTCTTAATGGGGTCGCCATATCTCTGACATCTGCTTCTTCACTCATGGCTGCGTGGCTTTGTCATTTCATGATACAGATCGTTTGCTGTCAACCGGGTTGGGCCAGTCAAAACATTAGCCGCGTCAAAAAGAATCTTCAAGCACGAACAAAGCACCTCAATCTTTCTCCATTCTTTAGGAGACGTTCAAATTATATACTCAAGATCACAATTTCCCAGACAAGAAAACACTTCCCTGTGTTCAGAGGCGGCCAATAACATACAGTAAGACGTGTCCCATTTCGTTTGGTTGTCAATGCAGAGATCTTTCGTAGAATGGGTTTGAAGTTGTGTCTTGAGTTCATCAAACCTCTCTGAGCAACTGTCGTTGGTTTTCACATGCTTCACGCTATCACGAACCTTTTTAATAGGAGTCTAAAGATCCTCAGCCCCGAGCACATCGTGCGCCATACTGCTGAGGAGGCGGGCATAGCAGTTCCCAAGCAACAGCTGACCATTCATAACATGCTGGTTCCTGGCAGACAAACAGCATCTGAGGTTTTCAATAGAGCTTTTATTGACTACTGACTGCCCAACAGTGAGGCTGCAAAGCCTTCTCTCGAGGTTCCAGTCGGATTGGTTCAAGGCAAAATCAGAATCAGGGGAAGGAACAACAGCAACATTCAAAAGCCTGTGAGTTAGATTCCAGTCCTTATCAATGAAGTGTCCCGTCGCAAAAGCATACCCCACAGACTGATTTGATGTCCACAAATCTACGGTGAGGTTAACCTGCCCGGGGATCTCACCGATGAAGGTTGAAAGTTTCTGCTTCTCGGAAAAGTACATAGCTACACATTCATCATGGAAGCTGGCCATACTGAGGTGGGGACGAAGGGCATGGACGAAGCCAGCGAATCCAGAATGCTCAACCATGTGAAGGGAATTAGTCATGCATGATAATCATCTTTCGCCATCTCGCTGTAGCAGCGATCTTGATCAAGAGGGGCGTTGTTGATAGGTGTAGCAGAAGAAGCCCTCTGGCGTTTCTTGGGAGGGCAAGGGGTGGTGGTGGCGGCGGCGGGTGAGCTGAGGGTGGGTGTCTACCCAACAGAATGTGGCACTTAAGGTGGCTAGTTCCAGCGAGCTTTTGGCCAGTGATGTAGGCAAATGATTTCCTGCAGTGCTTGCAACAAGCCTTGGAAGAGCCAGGGCGGGTGGTTTCGATGGTGAAGTGCTCCCAGACCATAGACTTCTTCCTCCTCCTGCGGCGTATACCAGGCTGAGGTAGCAGCAAGCCATCATCAGTACTGGGCCTGGCCAAAGCCATGGGATTGTTATGGGAGGCGTCGACGTGATCCATCTCAAAAGACGCGTTGTTATCAATGAGCATCAAAGAAGTATTGTTATCCATAGTGAATTGGGTATAGAATATCTACGAAAGACAATCAAAAGCTCCAAGATCTTAAAAAACTATCCTCTCATCACACCAATCGGAAGGATGCAGATAAGATCGTGGGAGAAAAACACACTGGGAAAACACAGTAGATTGAGTAACAATTGAGCGAGATCTAAATATGGAAGAAAGCAGAGAGAGAGAGATTGGACTTACGGAGGGAAAGCGCGAAGCAGAGGCGAAAGATTTGAAAAGGGAAGTAGGAGGGAGGGAGGCATAATGGGCTTTGGATATGAACTTCGGCTCTGCGCTCTCTGATCTAAAATTGAGAGCTTGCTTGGACTTACGGCCTCTAGGGTTTTGAGTTTTTTTTTTCTTTCTCTTTCTCTCTCTCGGCCTTTTCTTATTTTATTCAACTGTATTTTTAGTCGATTTAATTAAAATTTATTTATTTATTTATTTATTTTTTATTTTTTGTTATCACGATTTAATTAAATTTTAAAAATGCACAATCTATACTATTATTTGCGAAATAAATTTTCTATCACGTTAAAAGTTAGTGCGATTAATATCGTTTATACCCTTAATAAATAAATTAAATAAATTAGATAACATAAAAAACGAATTTAGTATTTATTTGATTAGATAAGTGCTTACAATTAATAAAAATAAAAATAATCCATAATTTAAAAATATATTTAAAAGAAAAAGATAATTCCTATATATATGTATATATATTGTGTTGTTATCTTTTTTTTTGGAACAGTATTGTGTTGTTATGCAAAAATATATAGATTTTAATAAAATGGTTAAAAGTTTAAAAACGGAAAATACATAACTAAATATTAAATAAAATTATTAAGTCTATATAACTGAAAAAAAATATCAAGTAATCTCTAAGATTTATATATTACTTATTAGTAATGAATATAGTGTACAAATAAAATTTTATAATACATAAGAATTTTCAATGAAAACATAAATTGTAAGTTTTTAATTAGTAATACATGTATTAATAAGTAATTATAAAATCTCTATGCCCGCACGTGCGGTCGAAACATCTAATCCTTACTAATAAAAGGGACTTTTTGAGGTTCCATAGAGCGTCTACATCAGCGAAAAAAACTTCTTCCGAAAGATGACATGTGACATAAAATATAGTTTTACATTTTAATATTACTAATTTTCGAAAATTATATATAATATGTAAATATACAGCATAAAAATAGAAAAACTACATTAAAAATATGTAAAATTACAATTTTTCACTTAAAAAAAAGACGGCTTATCTCCATAATGTAACATTACCGTTTTATAAAAAAAAACAAAAAACATTATATATAATTTCGAGAATAATAAATATATGTAAACATACAACAAAAAAAATGGAAATACTACTTTAAACATATGTAAAATTACAATTTTACATTTTTATTTTTTAAAAATAATATGTAAACATATAACATAAAAAATGGAAAAATAAATGAAACATATGTAAAAGACGGCTTATCTCCATATTGTAACATTACTATTTTGTAAAAAAACATTATATAAAATTTGGAAAACTAATAAAAGGGACCTTTTGAGGCCCCATAGAGCGTCCACATCAGCGAAAAAAACTTCTTCCGAAAGATGACATGTGGCATAAAATATAGTTTTACATTTTAATATTATTAATTTTCGAAAATTATATATAATATGTAAACATACAGCATAAAAATAGAAAAACTACATTAAAAATATGTAAAAATGCCATTTTTCACTTAAAAAAAAGACGGCTTATCTCCATAATTTAACATTACTATTTTGTAAAAAAAACATTATATAAAATTTCGAAAATAATAAATAATATGTAAACATACAACATAAAAAATGGTCTATACTAATAAAAAGGACCTTTGAGGCTCCATAGAGCGTCCACATCAGCGAAAAAAACTTCTCCTGAAAGATGACACGTGACATAAAATATAGTATTACATTTAATATTACTAATTTTCGAAAATTATAAATAATATGTAAACATACAACACAAAAAATAGAAAAACTACTTTAAACATATATAAAATTACCATTTTTCACTTAAAAAAAAAGACGGCTTATAAAAGGAACCTTTTGAGGCTCCATAGAGCGTCCACATCAGCGAAAAGAACTTCTCCCGAAAGATGACACGTGGCATAAAATATAGTTTTACATTTTAATATTACTAATTTTCGAAAATTATATATAATATGTAAACATACAGCATAAAAATAGAAAAACTACATTAAAAATATGTAAAATTACCATTTTTCACTTAAAAAAAGACGGCTTATCTCCATATGTAACATTATAAAAAAAAACAAAAAACATTATATATAATTTCGAAAATAATAAATATATTTAAACATACAACAAAAAATAAAAATCCCGGGCGTAGCCCGGGTTAATCCATAGTTTTCATAATAATAGGAGAGTTTCTCTCCCTCTAAAAGTGTCCACGTGGCGTATTGTGGATCCCACAATTAATTTTTTTTACAACATAAATTGTTGACAAAAACCCAAATAAGCACGATCAGGATGACGTCAAAAGCTCTGCAAAACTCAACAGGCGTCACTATTTGCTTTTTCCCACCTCCGTCCAATCGCCTCGCATAAAGTCAATCACCCCCCCCCCCCCACCCCCCACATTTACCGTTTCAGTTAGCGAAGATAATCAATCCATATATGTTTGATCAAAAAAAAAAAAAAAATCAATCCATATATCTATCTTTAATTCTAATAACTACAACGAAACTTTCATCGATACGTTTAAGAAGCTTCTCAATTGAATCCTATAAATATACGTCCACATATAACACAATCCCCATCTCTTAGAGCTGCCAGAATCAAGAAACGAGAGAATAAGAAGTACTCAGCAGCAGAAGAACACGCTAAAGTTTCCTGTAACAGTCCGGTTCGTGGCCCAAATTTTTTTAAAGAGAACCCGTTGGGACTGCGGCCCACAGTGTAAATGACCTAGGGTTCCCTCCGTTTCCTATAAATAAAGCTGCCTCCTCTCTGTTTTCTCTCATTCTAAAACTTGAGCGAAGCCCTGCAGAGATTTAGAGAGACTAGAAAACTCTAGCCGTCAAGCTTTTTTTTTCCTTTTCTCTCTTCTTCTCTCACGTCTCTCTCTCTCCTCGCCGTTGCTCTCTCTCCCTCCTCCTTGCCGGTGCCGTATGGTGGTGGTGGTGGTTGCAGCCGATTGGTGGTGGTGACCAGATCTGTTCAGATCCCATCCCCCTTGTCTCTTGTTCCAGATCCAGATTCAGATCTAGGCTAAGGTGGAGTGTCTTGAACCCAACTTTCTCTCATGATTCTGTATACTCCTTTATGTTGGAGTTAGGATTGAGTAGTCCATGTTTGAGAGCTAGGTTGATAGAACATGTTTACTGATTAGGATGATAGATGAGTGGATCATGATGCATAAGGATCCTCACACTGTTAACGGGACTTAATGAACTGATTTATGTTGTTGTGATGTTGACTGGTTGATGGGTGATTCTTGTATGATTGGATGTGTAGTCCCATGTGTTGTTTGTGATTAAAGGTAGGATGCTAGAAAGAAGCGAATGCTAAGATGATAAGTGAGTATTGATTGTTAATGTTATCGTAAGTAGAACTTGAGTGCGATGTGTATTGCGTGTGACACCGATAACGGGTGGCGTCTAGTGAACGAGTATGAGTACGAGTCTAAGTGTAAAGGAATGAGAAAGTGAATGAGAATGAGACGTGATGTGAATGGATAAGTGAATGACGTTAAGGATAAGTATGGGATTGGGTGATCATATAGCGTATAGAGGGCGTACGTGGGGTAGTAGTTCTACGCTAGGCACCCATAGGAGCTGTGGGAACCCACATGAATATGGGGTAGTGGTCTAGCGAGAGCTACCCACAGAGAACGAGAAGACGAGCCAGCCGCGAGAGGCGGGATATAAAAACGTGCATTGTAGGTGTCATTAGTTCATGGTCGGGTATTTGGGTGTTAAAAGTGTCATAAGATGGAGTGAGTCTTGTATGTCGAGTCAGTTAAGTCTATGGTCTGATGTGTGTGGCAATGAGTGAGGTCATTGTATTGGTTGATCGCTAGGTTGTTAGAAACGTCGAGAATTGTGAATGTTTGGAAATGACGATGATATGAAATGTTTAGTTGCATTAACTGATTGTAGTGGCTAGTCAGTTCTAGTTCCCGCATAGAGTAGTATAGAGTGTCTTGCGGGCAGACTCGTCTAGAGTCACTTCACTGAGTAACTTGTTGCTCATTCCTCCTTTTCTTTTTCTCTGTGCGCAGCAATGTAAGTAGAAGTATATGGATGTTAGTGTGACGATATTTCAAAGAAGGTTATGCGTCCGTCGACTCCTGAGACCAGTAATGGTACACGTATGGTTGTATAAATGAGTAGACACGTGTCCATAACGCCCTTTCGATAACCCCGGTTGGACGCCGGGGGGATCGGACCGTTACATTTCCGGTTTTGCCTTTGAATTTCAAGTCGTAATTGATTCCGTATATCGGATTTCGGCCTGAGATTTGTTCTGAGCGGATAGATTTGCACTTGATCCTCTCGACATCTATGATATCCTTTTAACTTCGGTTAGATCAGTTTTATTTTTGTTGATATTTTTTCTTTTTTGGATTTTTGAGCTATTTAGGATTCTTTGACGAAAATAGACGAAGTATGTAAGAGACATAAGAGATCCGGAACACCCTTACTCCCTGGAGCAACTAAGTGCTCTGTCTGAAGACTCCATCACCCTCAATGACAAGCTTAATCGCGTCCTGTGAGTATTATTAGTCCTCTGTTTAATGATCTCACTGTGTAGTTCGAGTGATAGTGAGAAAAAAAAGTTTTAATTTTGGATCCAAAAGTGTGAGGCTTTTTTGTGATGTACATGATCATTAATGATTTGTGAATTTGTGGGTTTTGGTTATGTGATCAATTAAGGATAACGTTTACACCGACGATCCAGCATTGTAGTATGTCAACTATAATTGGTCTGCGTTTGAGAGCTAAGCTCAAAGAATGCTTGCCCCTCCACTATAAGGTCAACTATGCTTTTAAGTAAAAAGACAAGTTCTTTCAGTGGTCATTTGTTATATATGTGTGATTGTTTCTGTTTCCTTTTACTTATGTTCAGGTTGATACCAAAGTGTCTCCCGGTTCTCATGCCGTTGAACATTCAGGTAAGGAAGTTAGGAGATGGCTTAAGTCACTTAATTCATTTGTGGTCTCTTTTAAAACCTTAACAACTGTATAGTTTGCAAGAGTATGGATGATATGTCAAGTGAAAAAAAATTAACGAATGTAACGCTCATGGATTTTGCTATATGAATTCATTTGTGCTCTGTTATTGCATATGCTTCATTGATTTTATTTGGTTTGCATAATTGCCCATGTGCGCACTCTGCTTTGCTCTGTACTATTTAAAATAAAAAACCATTCCAATCTGCATGGATGCATTCACAGGCCACATGGGCAATTATCCAAACCATATAAAATCAATGAAGCATCTGCAATAACAGAGGAAGATCTGCTTAAGATACCGCGAGGAGAGCGCACATTGGAGGGTCTAAGGCTGAACAGACGTGTGGGGGTCCAATATTTAGCAGCGTGGTTGACAGGATCAGGATATGTCCCACTCTATAACCTGATGGAAGACACGGCTCCAGCTGAGATAAGACGTGTCCAGAACTGGCAATGGATTAGGTATGAAGTGGAGTTGGACGGAGACGGGCTTGGAGTTAGGGTGAACAAAGAGTTGTTTGGGAGAGTTGTGGAAGAAGAGATGGAAAGAATCGAGAAAAAAGTTGGGAAAGACAAGTTTAAGAAAGGAATGTATAAGGAAGCTTGCAAGAAGTTTACAAAGCAGTGTACTGCAAGTGAGCTTGATGATTTTCTTACACTTGCTGTTTATGATCATATTGTAGCTCACTACCCAATCAATGTGTCAAGGCCCTGAGAGAAGAAAAGAAGATGCTAGGGAGAGAGAGAGAGAGTTTGAGATATGAGTGTTGTGCTTTTGTGTTCTATCTTTGTTTCTCATTTGCTTTTTGCGTTTCTAAGTTTCTATATGTCGGTATATTGGCTGAACTTGATGTTTTTATCTCCAATATGAAATAAATGTTTCTATAACATCGCTATTACGTGTAAGGGGCTATAGCATTGTTTATTTTGATATTAAACAATCTATAGAGTTCAAAATATATAAAATGTAATTGGCTGTTTGTTATTTCTTTTTCTATTTTTGATCTTCTGATTCTTTGGAGCTGCTAGGTTTTTGTTATATATGAATGATAAATGTAAAAACTCTATGCAAGTTAATTGCCTGATTGTTGAATGAGAGAATATCGTAGAAAGATGACTGTTGATGACATACACAACATAATATTTTGCGGGAGAAGAATAACAGACCTGAATAAGAAACAATAAAACAATAACACTATATATATGAATACATTAATCGTAGCCCAAAATGTACACAAATTAACCAGTAACATACACACATTATCTTTCAATTGCAAGCAAAATGAACTGCTGCAACACACCAAACATAGATCCCCGCGCAAGACGATTCCTAGTGGATTCTAGTGTTTTGGTTGCATTATATTTTATTTTTTACTAGGTGTTATTCTTGCACTATGTGCAATAATAAAAAATTAAATTTAAATTAAATTTAATAATAAAATTTTGTTAATATTTTAATTTTTTTTTATTTTCTTACCAATATTTTAATATAGATTTTGTTTTTTTTTTTGGTCAAAATATAGGCTTTAATTTAATTATACATAAAATTAAGATAAAATAAACAATCTTTTTAGTTTAAACTTTAATTTACTAATAGATATGTATATATTTAAAATTATGATCTTAGATAGTTTTAGGGGGATTTACCAAATATGACTCAAAACTTGATTTTGATTGTAAAAGTATATCAAAAGTTGAATCAAATGCAAAAGTAACTCAAAAGCCTTGTGAAATTATAGCCAGTCCTTTGTGACCAAACAAAAAAACATAACTCATTTTTACGAATATAGCCCCGTTAAGTCTTCTGAGATTCTGTTAAGTCTTCACTACAAGAAAACAACAGTATTCTGACGGACATTCCGACGGAAAATGAAATCCTCGGAATATCCCGAGGAATTTCCGAGGAAACACAAAATTTGGTTTCCTCGGAATTTTCTCGGAATATACCGACGGAATTCCGAGGAAATACTAATCCGTCGGAATATTCTTATGGAATACCGAGGAAAAACGTATTCCTCGGAAAAAACCGATGAATTCTGAGGATATATTATAGCTGTTAGAGAGCCGTTGGGGGATTTTTAAAATTCCAAGGAAATTCCGACGAACTAGCCGTTGGCGTCTGAATTCCGTCAGAATTTCCTCGGGCTGTCGGTAGGATTTCAGCTATAAATACAAGCACCCCTCTTCCTCTTCATTCACTCCATATCTTCATCCTCCCTCTTACTCTCTTTACACACGAATTTGATTCATAAAAAAAATGTCTTCTTCAAATTATTTTCATTCTTGGATCGATCGACCTCATTTGGATCCAAACACGAGATTGCTTATGGAAGAATACCAACGAGGTATAACCGAATTCATGGGGTTAGTTCACCGACAAACGGAAGCAAAAACAGGTATGTTAAGATGTCCTTGCTCTAATTGTAAAAATAGAAAGGTTATTAAAGAGTGAGATGTTTGGACTCATCTATATTTGAGTGGGTTTACACGAAGTTACAAAATTTGGTATCATCATGGGGAAACTGATTATGAACATGGTAGTACTAGCGAACCTCAGCCAGCGGTTAGATTAGAAGAACCAATTAGAACAGATGTAGATTATGGTGTAGGTACTGAGCAGATGGTAAATGATCATTTTAGAGGGGAAGATTTACCCAATGCACAAGCTAGGAGATTTTATGATATGTTGGATGCTGGAAAGCAACCATTGTACGAAGGTTGCAGAGATGGTCATTCAGCTTTATCATCTGCTACAAGATTGATGGGCATTAAAACAGATTATAATTTGGCTGAAGACTGTGTGGATGCGATTGCTGATTTCGTAAACGATATTCTACCCGAGGATAATGTAGCTCTTGGTTCATACTACGAGGTTCAGAAACTCGTAGCTGGTCTTGGTTTATCGTATCAGGTAATATATGTATGCAGCGATAACTGCATGATTTATTGGAGGGCGGATGAACAGCGGGTTACATGCAAATTTTGTGGAAAGCCTCGTTATAAAGATACGAGTGGAAGAGTTTCAGTGCCATATAAAAGGATGTGGTATTTGCCTTTGACGGAAAGGTTGCAGAGGTTGTATCTGTCTGAACGCACAGCGCAACCAATGAGATGGCATGCAGAGCACTCAACAGATGGTGAGATCAGACATCCTTCAGATGCAAAAGCGTGGAAGCATTTCCAATCAAAGTATCCCGACTTTGCGTATGAGAGAAGAAATGTCTACCTTGGATTATGTACTGATGGTTTCAGCCCGTTTGGCAAGAGTGGAAGACAATATTCTCTATGGCCCGTCATTCTTACACCATACAACCTACCCCCAAACTTGTGCTTGCGACGAGAGTTTTTGTTTCTCTCGATTCTCGTTCCCGGACCAGAGCATCCTAAGAGATCACTTGATGTGTTTCTTCAGCCACTAATATATGAGTTACAACAACTATGGGCTCAAGGTGCTGAAATATACGATGTTTCGTGTAAAGAAAACTTTCAAATGCGGGCAGTACAAATGTGGACAATAAGTGATTTTCCAGCATATGATATGTTTTCTGGATGGACAATGCATGGAAGGCTATCATGTCCATATTGTCAAGATAACACTGATGCTTTCCAACTAAAACACGGAAGGAAAACGTGTTGGTTTGACTGTCACAAGAGATTCCTACCACCTGATCATCCATATCGTAGGAGTAGGAATTTGTTTACGAAGAACAAGAGGGTGTTTGACAGTCCACCTCCAAAAATTTGTGGGAAAGATTTGAAGATACAACTAAGAGATTTTGGTGCATAAAGGACGCCAGACGTCGGTGGACATGAGCGTTTTTCGGTAGATGCGGTTGGACACCTACATAACTGGCACAAAAAAGTATTTTCTGGGATCTGCCATACTGGGAGGATCATCTGCTAAGGCATAATTTAGATGTCATGCATATTGAGAAGAACTTTTTTGACAATCTCATGAACACGATCCTTAATGTTCAAGGGAAAACAAAGGATAATTTGAAGTCAAGACTGGATTTAGTCGATATATGTGCTCGTTCAGAACTTCATGTTGATGAGAATGGTAGGGCTCCTTTTCCCATATACCGACTTGATGCAGAGGGAAAAGATGCGTTCTTTGATTGGATTTCAAACGATGTGGAATTTTCAGACGGTTACGCATCAAATTTGCGTAACTGTATCGACATAAAGGAAGGAAAGTTTACTGGCTTGAAAAGCCACGATTGCCATGTAATGATGCAGCGTCTCCTTCCGTTTGCCTTCAAGGAACTATTACCACGAAATGTTCATGAAGCAATTGCAGGGATAAGTGGTTTCTTCCGCGATTTATGCACGAGATCAGTGACTCTTGAAGGTATTGAAAATTTGAAGACTAACATAGCCGTGATTCAGTGCAACCTTGAGAAGATATTTCCTCCCTTATTTTTTGATGTTATGGAGCATCTTGTTATTCACCTGTCAAGAGAATTGGAACTTGGTGGTCCTGTGCAGTATAGATGGATGTATCTGTATGAGCGGTATATGTTCCATTTGAAGAAGATGGTGAAAAATTTAAGTAGGGTAGAAGGTTCTATAGTCGCACAGATGATCAATGAAGAAACTTCAAACTTTGCCGAGTACTACTTTCCAGCAGAAGTTCAGACCAAAAACAGAAGACCTGCTCGGCATGATGATATAGGCGAATGGGCAACATATCATGTTACGGTTCCAGACATTTTCACAGACGTTGGACGACTTAGCGGAAAACCAAAGGACCGTCAACTTACTGAGCAGGAGCGCAGTAATTTGCAAACATGTTTGCTCACCAACTGCGAAGATGTTCTTCAATATGAGAGGTAAATAAATTAGCTTACAAATTTTTATTTTAACAAGTTGAAATTTAAATCTTAATTAATTACATTATTCATTTTGAAATTTGTTATTTCATGGTTTATGATCATCTATACAAAGAATCCTCAATGGCATGCATTACAATTGTATAAGAAATGAAATACGGCAAAAAAAAATTGATGTTTTGAAACCCCAAACACTAGTTCCTCGGTATTTCCTTGGAATATTCCGAGGGAATTCCGAGGAAGATAACGGTTTCCTCGGAATATTCCGAGGAAATTCCGAGGAAATAGGGTTTTTAAACCGAAAACAACGTTTTGCGGTTTGAATAACACTTATATAACCCTTATTAAGTGTCTTAGACTGATTATGAAGTCAAAAATTTGTTCTTTACCCTATAATAAACACTTTTCCGATTGTATGAACGAAATCCCCACAACATAAGAGAAACACTTATACACTTTAATGAACGGTAAAGGGAATACTTTCAATTCGTTTTGAAATTTGTTATTTCATGGTTTATGATCATCTATACAAAGAATCCTCAATGGTATGCATTACAATTGTATAAGAAATGAAATACGACAAAAAAAAATTGATGTTTTGAAACCCCAAACACTAGTTCCTCGGTATTTCCTCGGAATATTCCGAGGGAATTCCGAGGAAGATAAGGGTTTCCTCGGAATTCCCTCGGAATATTCCGAGGAAATAGGGTTTTTAAACCGAAAACAACGTTTTGCGGTTTGAATAACACTTATATAACCCTTATTAAGTGTCTTAGACTGATTATGAAGTCAAAAATTTGTTCTTTACCCTATAATAAACACTTTTCCGATTGTATGAACGAAATCCCCACAACATAAGAGAAACACTTATACACTTTAATGAACGGTAAAGGGAATACTTTCAATTCGTTTTGAAATTTGTTATTTCATGGTTTATGATCATCTATACAAAGAATTCTCAATGGTATGCATTACAATTGTATAAGAAATGAAATACGACAAAAAAAAATGATATTTTGAAACCCCAAACACTAGTTCCTCGGTATTTTCTCGGAATATTCCGAGGAAGATAAGGGTTTCCTCGGAATTCCCTCAGAATATTCCGAGGAAATAGGGTTTTTAAACCGAAAACAACGTTTTGCGGTTTGAATAACACTTATATAACCCTTATTAAGTGTCTTAGACTGATTATGAAGTCAAAAATTTGTTCCTTACCCTATAATAAACACTTTTCCGATTGTATGAACGAAATCCCCACAACATAAGAGAAATACTTATACACTTTAATGAACGGTAAAGGGGATACTTTCAATTCGTTTTGAAATTTGTTATTTCATAGTTTATGATCATCTATACAAAGAATCCTCAATGGTATGCATTACAATTGTATAAGAAATGAAATACGACAAAAAAAATTGATGTTTTGAAACCCCAAACACTAGTTCCCCGGTATTTCCTCGGAATATTCCGACGGAATTCCGATGGATATTTTAGTATCCGTCGGAATTTCCTCGGAATATTTTCATTTAACCGGTCAAATATTTCGCGAAAATTGAAATTAGAATTCCGACGGAATTCCGACGGATAGTATCCGTCGGACCCTAGGTTTTATAACCACGACCCGCTTCTTCTTCCCCATTTCTCTCTTCTTCCTCTGCGCGGCTCCTCTCTCCTCTCCGGCGATTTCCCCCTGAATCCCGACGATATCTCCAGCGATCTCCCCCTTCTCTTACACAAATCATGTAAGGACCTTGCCTCACTCTCTTTGGTTCTATTTGTTAGGTTTTTGTGTAGATTTGATAGATTTTTGTTAGGGTGATTGGTTAGGATTGTGATTTGGTTGTATAATAGGTTTAAAATTGGGATTTGGTTGAATAATTTGTTTTGTTGAATTGATTTAGAATTTTTTTTATAAGTTTTTTATTTTTTTTTGTATTTATAAACTCGATTTTTGTATATAAATTTGATTTTTGTGTATAAATTCGATTTTTGTATTTTACAAAACGATTTTTGTATATAAATTCAATTTTTTGGATTTTACAAAACGTTTTTTGTATATAAATTCGATTTTTTGGATTTTACAAAATATTTTTAATATCTATAAAACTTTTTTTGTGATTAAAAACTATTATTTGGGATTTAAAAAAAAATATATATGTATTTTATAAATTTCTATATTTATTAAACATTTTTAATATTATTAAAACTATTTTTTGTAATTATTAAACTATTTTTTATTTATTAAACTATTTTTTATTTATTAGAACTAATTTTATATATTTATTAAACATTTTTAATATCTATAAAACTTTTTTTGTGATTAAAAACTATTATTTGGGATTTTTTTATTTAAAAATATATATATATATATATATATTTATATTATATAAATTTCTATATTTATTAAACATTTTTAATATCTATAAAACTTTTTTTGTGATTAAAAACTATTATTTGAGATTTTTTTTTTTTAAAAAAATTAATTTATATATTTCTATATTTATTAAATATATTTTTTTAATTTACAGGTCTCATGATGATCAGACCCGGCCTCGACAGCGTCGTGGTCGTGGTGGTACGGGGAGCCAGTCTCGGGATTTCAGCCATTTTCAGGATTCCCCTTTGCCCCACAGCTCCTACCATACATCTCCCTCTGCTGCACCCGCTCCTGCTCCTGCTCCTCTCGCTCCCGCTGCTGCACCCGCTCCTGCTCCTCCGGGTCCTCCGGGAGTGATGAGTGTTGCGGAGTTGGTTCGACAGCCCGGTCGTGACCATCTTCCCTATCTCACTCCGTATCCACATGGACGGAGTCAAAAATAGTAATTAAACATATTGTTTTTTCTTTAAAATTTGATTCATTATTAACCGTTTGTTCTTTTTATTAGGTTCAACCGATTCGGGAACGGGATCAACGCATGGATCAACCGTATGATGTACTCGGCCCTCGACAGGGGACATCCGACTTTCACTCACTTCCCTACCGACAAGCAGCATCTGTGGTTTCGTCAGTTTGCGGTAAGTATTCTAATTTTTTACTTATTTTTTTAATCTTTAATATAAATTTTCTACTAATTGTGTTTTTTTTTCAGCAAGAGTTCAAACGCTCTTTATCTATCACCCTTCGTCCATAAAGTTATGGACAACTATGGGAAGCAGATCCACGAGTGGATGAAGAAGTGGAAAATCAACAAAGTTTGTTTTTAATTTATTAAACAATTTTTTAAATTTATTAAACGATTTTTAATTTATTTAACTATTTTCTTTTTTTTTATTAAAAGATCCCAAAGTCGATAAACAACACGGTCTGGACGGAGTTGTGTGCGCATTGAGATAAGGAAAAGACGAAAGAAACTTCTTCCACCAACTCCACCTACCGCAGGAGCGCCGCAAAGGGAAGGGCGTCTTCAAGCATAACTTGGGTGCTCAATCTATTGCATCTCTGGAAGATCGCATGGTAAGTTCAGTCGCTTTTTCTTCAATTATCTAAATTTTGAAATTTTATTTTTTTGTGCATTTCTTCTAATTTCTAATGTTTCTTTAATTTATGTTTTTTTCAAGGCGGAAGAAAATGATGGCGAGCCGGTTGATGATCTCGCCCTAATGAAGAGGGCGTATACCAACAAGAAGACCGGCCAGATTGATGACGGTCTTGTGAGGGAAGTGGTCATCCTGGTCCAAACTCAGGTGCAGGACGAAGTGTCTCAGCTTCAAACCGAGGATGACGCTTCAACGGCTTCGACCAACTTGTCCCGGTTTCGAATCAACGAAATCGTTGAATCCGTAAGTTCTTTTTTTTTAAAGTTTAATTCATTTATTTCTTGATTTAAATTTAGATATTTTCTATTTCAGTCGGTTCCAAAGAAGAAGGGACGTTTGGTCGGTTTGGGTCGTCGCACCCGGTCGGTTCCACCTTCTTCTGCACCACCGTCCTATGTTGATCCAGAAGTACTTACGGCTCAGTTGAAGGACAAGGATGATCGCATATCTTTGTTAGAGACCCAGATGGCGGCTCAACAGGCGGGCTATGAGGCACAGAGGAGGTTGAACCAGCAAATGATGGAGATGATGCAGAGGATGTACCCGAACGAGGTGTTCCCGGACGTGCCAGACCCGTAGTTTTTTTTTTCTAAAACTCGGAATGTTTTATTTTTATTTGTACAACTTTGAATATTAACTAATATGATTTCAATTTTAATTTTAATTTTATATTTTCGAATTTAAATTTCAAAAATTTTATTTTTAAAAAAAAAATTAATTTTTTTAAAATTCCGAGGAAATGAACCCTCGGAATATACCGAGGGACTAGTTCCTCGGAATTTTCCGAGGGTTCAAATTCCGAGGAAATAAACCCTCGGAATATACCGAGGGACATGTTCCTCGGAATATACCGAGGGACCCTTGTTCCTCGGAATTTTCCGATGAAAATTCCAAGAAACATTTCGTCGGAACTTCCGAGGTAAATTCCGAGGACGTTCCCCCTCGGTATATTCCGAGGAGATTTCCGACGAACTGGTGGTCCTCGGAGTTTCCTCGGAATTCCGTCAGAAAATTCCGAGCGATTTCCGAGGAAAATGGAATTTCCGAGGAGTTATTTCCGAGGACTTGTTTTGTCGGTATGTCATCGGAATAACGTTATTCCGACGACATACCGACGATTTTTTCCCTCAGTATGTCGATGTTTTCTTGTAGTGCTTCTGGATGACGTCCACAGAAGTCTTCTGGTATAATTGATCTTAAAAATAATTTATAAATTTTGTAAAAAATATTTTAATAAGCGAAAAATATTTCAGTGAATCATGATATTCTTTGGTCAAGGGTTTGGGAACATATGTTGTAGTATTGTATGTATTCTTATGGTTAGATTTTGGAAAGCTTAATGTTTTTTTGAAAAGTTAATTTTTTGCCTACATGTGATTATTTCTATGTATAGTAAACATTTTTTAAGTTTAATTTGATTTTATGAAGTGTTTAGTTAGTTAATTTAGTTTAAGGGTTATGTTTAGGGTCTAGACGACTAACATGTAATTCGTCTGGCGATTATAAGACTTCTCTGAAAGTCTTCTAACTCCCCCTAAAAACATTTTAGTTTCCCGCTAAAAATATTGAAGTCTTCTGGGCGACTTACAAGTAAGTCGTCTAGTAAGTTGTCTAGTAAGTTGTCTAGTAAGTTGTCTAGTAAGTCTTCTGATCGAAAATATTTAACCTTATTGGAATGTTGTCTCCATATATAAAGAAAAAATTACACATTCTCTCTCCTCCTCTCAAATGGCTGCAACAAAAATGGTATGTTCCTCATTCTAAAACTCTCCAACCTCTCTCTAATCTCTTTGAACTTATAAACATCAAATTTTATATCAATTTATTGTTTTTGTCTCATGTCTTTCTAACTAGTTTATCTTGTTTTGCGGGTTTTTCATCACATGGTTCTCATCTTCCACTCATTTAAAGGTAGATTTATTAATTTTAGATATGTATTTTTGTGTGTTTTATAAAGATAGATCTATCTAATCTTCCACTCATTTTCTTTGTTATTAAGCCATTTGAATGTTTCTGGAGATACAGGTTTTTCAGATCTGGATTTGGATATGCAGGTTTTTCAGATCTGGAAGACTTCTGGGCTAGAAGACTTCAGGAAGTCTTATGACGGGATATTAATCCCATGTCTCCCTTTCATAATAGATTTGAGCGTTTTGGTAAGTTTTTATGTCTGATTTTTCTTCATTTGGTAACCTCCTGTTGCATAAAGTTCATACATTTTTCCCAAGCTAAAACTCTCCAAACCCACTCTATTCTCTTTGACTTGAAAACACGAAACTTTATATGAATTTTTCATTTTTGTCTCATGTCTTTCTCACTAATCTATCTTTTTGTTGCAGGTTTTTAATTAGATGGTTCTCATCTTACACTTGGATATGTACTTTGTGTGTTCTATAAAAGTATATCTATCTAATTTTTCACTCATTTTCTCTGTTTTTAAGCCATTTGAACGTTTCTGGAGATGCATGTTTTTCAAATCTGGATTTGGATATGCAGGTTTTTCAGATCTGGAAGACTTCTGGGCTAGAAGACTTCCAGACGACTTCCAGGAAGTCTTATGACGGGGTCTTCATCCATATCAAGTGGAGTCTAAGCTTGTCTTTGCTGAGGAATGATCTATAATAGTTTTGTTTGTGATCTATTTTGTGATTTGCATGTGTACTCCCTTAGTAGTGACATTTTTTTTGTAAATTTGAAGAGATATTAATGAAAAAGTTTGGTAAATATGTTCATTTTCCACAATATTATTTTGCAAAAATTACTTGACATAATTGAAGTTATTGATACAACTTCAATAGCAAAACACAATAACACAAAAAATTAATCAAATTTATTACAACTATAGGAGAAGAATTCTCAAGAAAACTTAGTCAAATTCAAAAAAGATAAAACATTACATAAGTTCAAAGCTAGAACACTTTCATTAGATACATAAGTAAAAAATATATCTTATGATATGAGAAGACACATTAAACCATGTTACTTGATATTTTTGAAGTTACTTAACACTTTTGAAAATTAAATAAAAATATCTTAAAGTTACTTAAAAAATTTACAAAAACTAACGTAAATTTGTTAGATAGAAACTTTACTAAGCATGAATGTTAGTAACCTCATAAATATCACCAATTAAGTTATAAATTTCTTTCAGTAGCCCCAATATTGACTAATATACATGAATTAACAAAAAAAAAATTAAAAAGTCTTTATAGTTTTAGAGAAAATGAAAGTTTATTAAACATTGTCGCAGACGACTTCCACGGAGGTCATCTGGTAGACTTCTAGGAAGTCGTCAATTTCGGTTAGTTTTGCAATTGATTTTTAACCTACACGACTTACATGGAAGTCGTCCATCTTTGTTTGTTAAAAAAAAAATTTGAGACGACTTCCATATAAGTCGTCTAGGGAAAACGAGTTAGTTTTGCATTTGACCTGATTGTGTCAGAAATTTGACTTTTCATGGACGACTTACATGTAAGTCGTCCAGTAGAAAATTAAAAAATCAATATTTTGTTATACCTAGATGACTTCCATGTAAGTCGTCTCAGGTTAGTTTTGCAATTGAAAAATAAAACAAATAATATTATTTTTTTAGACGACTTACACGGAAGTCGTCCGTCCGACGACTTACATGGAAGTCATGGAAGTCGTCCAAGATAAGCAAGGTTTTACCAGAATCTTGGAATAAAATCGTGGATGACTTTCGTGTAAGTCGTCTGCTGGACGACTACCGTGTAAGTCGTCTAGACAAAAATAACTTTTTTTGTTTTATTTTTCAATTGCAAAACTAACCTGAGACAAAGTCGTCTAGGTATAACAAAATATTGATTTTTTTTTTTTTTCTACTGGATGACTTACATGTAAGTCGTCCATGAAAAGTCAAATTTCTGACACAATCTGGTCAAATGCAAAACTAACCCGTTTACCTTAGACGACGTACATGGAAGCCGTCTCGATTTTTTTTTAACAAACAAAGATGGACGACTTCCATGTAAATCGTCTAGAAAAACATATTTAAAAGTCAATTGCAAAACTAACCTCTGCATTGACCAGAAGACTTCCATGTAAGTCGTCTACAGCCACACGACTTACTCGGAAGCCGTCTGGACGAACAGATCTGAAAAAAACTAATTTCATAGTTTCAACCAGTGAGATAACTTGTTTAGCACACAAAAGTCTTCTCCAATCACCCAGAATCCCAAACAAAAGTGACCCACCAAGAATCGTAACCTTCAATGGCTCTATGAAACATATAAATTTTAGAATTAAAATCTTGAGTTTTTTTTTTGGATGAATATGGAGAGAAAACAAAGAGATGTTGTTTTTAGTTCATAATAATTGAGAAAGAAAGAGTGTAAATCAATTTTTTGGTGCATTAAGAGTTTCAAATTGGTTGTTCATGGTGGTTGGTGTATTAATGACAACGACAATATTGTGAATACTTGAGGAAAATGAGGGTGATAGAGTATAATATGCATTTTCGAAAAAAAAGTGAAGGCATTTTGGTTAATAATCTGAACTTTGTGAGTGAAAGAGACAAGTCAAAGTTCCAAAAAAAACATAGGTTAGTTTTGTGTTTTACTTCAAATTTTGAATCATATTTGCAAAAAGCCCTAGATTTTAATTTATTATTTATTAAAATATATTAGATCAACTTGTATTAAAAATTAAAAATAACAATATAAAATTGTATAATTATCAAAAAGTAAAACTAAATGGTATTTCCAAAAAATTTAGATATCAAAAGGAAATTAATGGTATTAGGATAAAATTTATATATATTTAAAAAATTTCATAAAACTTTGAAGAACTGTTTTAGTAATAAACATTGTATGATTATAAAAAAAAATTTGTAAAAATTTTGTTATATTTTTATCATTATATTATTTATTGTTATATTAGATATATTTATTTTAATAATAGTATATGAATTATTACAATATTCTAAAAAGTTTACCAAAAAATATAAATCAACATTAAATGAATTATCTATGTTACAATAGCCATAAACCATGTCATAATTGTTAAGTGTGTCATGTCATCTTTTTAGTGAAAGTGATTGTTGTTGAGATGAGATCAATATATGGGAAGAGAAAGACACGAGGAGTTGAGTATGATGAAGAGGCAGTACATGGCGTAATAATACTAGTTACCCGAGTAACTTCCAAAGGTTAAAAGTTACCCTAGTTATCCTAGTATACTAGTTATACTAGTTGCCCGGGTAACTTTGGATGAAGAAGAGAAGCCCTATTCCCTTTGCTAAGGCATCAGACCGTTGCAAGGGAAGAGGAGGCGCGTGTGAAAGGCTGGAGAAGAGCTGGATAAAGCAAAAGGAGCTTTATGCACAAGGAAGAAGCTCATTGGATGGTTTGAATTAAAGCAAACCTTATATCTTGTAATAGTGCCTCTTTATGAAACTCTCATCCTAGTGTTGCCTCCTCATATATATTGTAAACTGATCAGATTAATAATTAAGAAGTTTGAGATTATCTCTCTAGACTCTCTCTCTTGTTCATGATGATTCTTAAATACTCTTAAACATGATTACTACCTAATATCTCTACAAATCTCCCATTAATCTTCTCTAATCTACCTTTAATCTCTCAATACCTACTCTATTCTCTAAAATCATATGGTATCAGAGCCAGGTTGGGTTGTTGATGACATTGGATCCTTGCTACAAGGATGTCATCAAACACATCTTGAGATCGCCTAACCTACCATCCATGGAGAAAGTATGCGCGCAACTTCAGAAGGAAAAGGGATCTCTTGGCCTGTTTGGAGGCAAGGGTGAGCTCACTATAGCTCATCAACATCAGCCGTGTGTTTGAGCTGAAGAGAGCCATTAACTCCATGAAGCAAGATGGAGGAGAGCTCACCAAACACATGGGAAAGTTTGGATCATTATGGTCTGAACTTGAAAGTCTAAGACCTAACACCACTGATCAAGCAGTTATTATGGAAAGAAGAGAACAAGATCAAGTGTTTGGGTTGTTGATGACATTGGATCCTTGCTACAAGGATGTCATCAAACACATCTTGAGATCGCCTAACCTACCATCCATGGAGGAAGTATGCGCACAACTTCAAAAGGAAGAGGGATCTCTTGGCCTGTTTGGAGGCTATGGTGAGCTCACTATGGCTCATCAAGCTGAAGGAATGCAAGCAAACAAGGCTGCATACAGAGGCTCATAAAGGAAGTATGAAAAGTATGAGGGAAGCTGTGAGCATTGCAAGAGGACCTGTCACAAGAAGAGTGAGTGTTGGATCCTACATCCTCACCTCAGGCCACGCGGGTTCAACAGGGATAGGAAAGTAAAGGCTCATCTTTCTGCTGAAGCAAATGATGCTGGTTCATCCGGAGCTAGCTCAGGCGCTAAGGTGGGTGAAAGTGAAGGTAGAGCCTTGGCATCTCATCAACTAATTGGAACGGGTATGGATCAGGAGGTATTCAAGAGATCTGACCTTGAAGCCTTCTTCAAAGCTCTTAAGGAGTCTGGTAACACTCTCGAAAACACCCTTGGATACTCATATGCTGCTTATACATTGCCTAGTACTACTGATAAGTTACTAGACATTTTTAAAAGCTCTTACACTGCTGCTAGTAATCCTAGTAATACTGATAAGTTACTAGACATGTTTAAAAGCGCTTACACTGCTACTAGTGAGCCGAGTATAACTAGTAAGATGTTAGGATTACTAGGAAACCTGATAAAACAAAATGAGCCATCAAGGACTGAGATTATTAGAAACATGCATAAACCTTTGATCATTGATTCTGGTGCATCTCATCATATGATTAGTGATAATAACTTGATTAAAAACATAGAACCGGCTCATGGACATGTTATGATTGCTAATGGAGATAGAATTCCTATTAGAGGAATTGGTAAACTGAAACTGTTTAATAAGGACTCTAAAGCATTTTTCATGCATGAGTTTACTTCTAATCTTTTATCTGTCAAAAGATGCACCATTGATCTTCAATGGAATGTTATCTTTAGTCCTGATGATGTTAAGTTTCAGGATATTAAGAGCAGTAAGTTGATTGGGCAAGGAGCAACCAAAGGAGACCTTTATATGCTTGAAGATCTTAGTCTCATCTCTAGTTCTTGCTTCTCATTTAGTTCTGTTTCTTCCTTAAGTAAAGATGCATTGTGGCATGCTAGACTTGGACATCCACATGTTAGGGCTTTAAGCATTATGTTACCAGGTATCATGTTTAAAAATAATGATTGTGAGGCATGTATTTTGGGTAAACATTGTAAGACTGTGTTTCAAAGATTATCCAATATTTTATGAGAATTGCTTTGATTTGATTCACTCTGATGTTTGGATTGCACCTTGTTTATCTAGGGATGATTATAAGTATTATGTCACATTCATTGATGAAAAATCAAAATACACCTGGTTAACACTCATTAAAACAAAAGATATCTTGATGCATTTAAAAATTTTCAAAGCTATGTTACTAACCATTATCATGCCAAGATTAAGATTTTCAGGTCAGATAATGGTGGGGAATACATAGGCCACACATTCAAAGATCACATAGCTCAACATGAGATTCTACATCAGACTAGCTGTCCTTACACTCCACAATAGAATGGAGTTGCTGAAAGGAAGAACAGACACCTCATGGAAGTGGCCTGTTCAATGATGTTCCACAAGAGTGTCCCTAAGAGATTTTGGAGTGATGCTGTGATGACTGCTTGCTATCTGATCAACAGGATACCAATCAGAATCCTAGAGGATCAGTCTCCATTTGAGGTACTCAACAAGAGTCGACCAGTTCTGGATCACTTGTGGACATTTGGGTGTGTGTGTGCTATGTACTGGTTCAGGAGAGATGAAAAACAAACTTGAAGCAAAGAGCACCAAGGCTATGCTTATTGGATATTCCGCATCTCAAAAGGGATACAAGTGCTTTGATCCCACTGCTAGAAGAGTCTTGGTGTCTAGGGATGTGAAGTTCATGGAAGATAAAGGGTATTGTGAAGAAAAGAATTGGGAAGAGCTTGAAGAGCTTTCTCAACCATCAGATAGAGCTGCTAGTTTGAGAAACATACTAGAAGAACTCAGTATTGGTGTGTCCCAAGATCAGAGCAGGCGTGAAGAGCCTACTCAAGTGGCCGCTGAAGAACCATCCACTTTGAACATGAGGGGGGAAGTGAATATGAAGCTGAAGGGTTAAAAGATCAAGGCTCAGAAGAAGCTGGAGGTCTAGAAGATCAAGGCTCAGATTCTCATGTCCAATGTGGAGATGAATCAGTAAGAGAAGTTCAGAATGAAGGTCAGGAAGCTGTAGAAGAAATCCAGATACAAGAAGAAGCTGTTGAGGAACAAGTAGAAGTTCCTTTGAGAAGAAGCACACGGGTAATGATATGATCATGGACCAGTCAAACAAAGAAGATAATGAGAGCATGGATGATCCAGCTGATGGAGGAGCTCTAGCCATATCTGAAGGTCCTATGACTCGAGCCAGAAGCAAGCAACTCAAAGAAGCCATTGGAGGATTACTTAAGACATCACTGAAGCTTAGAAGAGAGTCTTGGAAGAAGCTTGATCAACCAAGACATACTTGCCACAATTCAAGCCATCTCTGCTCCAAGATAGACATCAAATGAGCAAGTAACATATGTGTGCTCTTTTTCCCTATCTTTGGTTTTGTCCCACTGGGTTTTCCAAAGATAGGTTTTTAATGAGGTCATATGTTGCTTTCCTATCACTCATTTGATGATCTCCGTTCAAGACTTTATTTTAATTATTTATCTTTGTTGACATGAAGCAGAATTAGGCTGCTAGACTTGAGAATTAAGCTGCTAGACTTGAGAATTAAGCTGCTAGACTTGAGAATTAAGCTGCCAGACTTGAAAACCCTTATAAGGTTTTATAAGGTTTTATAAGGTTTTATAAGGTTTATTTTTAAGGCCTATTTAGAGACCAAGGAGCCTGTTCCTTGCCTTCTCTATAAATATGTGTCTGAAAACCCTAATAGAACTATCCATCTTTTTATCAAAAACCCTTGTTTTCTCTTTTCTTCTTGCTTGTCGAGTCGATTGAGTGTTGGTGTGAAATATCCAACTTCTGGTGTGTAATATCCACAGTCTAAGGGCTTCTTATTTGGTGTGTCATATCCAGATCAGTCGCCTAGGAGTATCAAGAGATCATCCATCCCTCTTGTGTCACCATTCGATCCACATACCTTGAGAAACTTGAGTCTTTTGATTCGTTTCTGCAAGGATTATCCCATCTGTTCCAGAGCATCATCCTAGGATCTCATTATATGGTATCAGAGCAACTCTGGAAGGGAAGTGTTTTGATTTCTAACTGTTGTCAATTTGATCTCTTCATATTCTGTTGTGATTTTGATCGATCTGTGTTTCGATTGTTTAAATCTGTTAGATCTAAGTGTTTTTATCACGAATCTGTTGAAGTCTCTTCATATACTCTTTGATTTCGTGTAGATCTGTGTTCCTTGTGAAGAAATCTATCGAATTTGGGTTGATTAGATCTTGTTTTGGGTATTAGACTGTTCGGATCCTTGTTTATCAAGTTATCCGATTGCTTGATCTGAATCTGTTTGTTGATTGCAGTCGATCTGTTCTTATTGTTTTAGATCTGTTCTTGCTTGATCTAAATCTCATTATCTGTTATCATATCATCTCTGATCGTGTGTTGATTGATCTTTTGAAACCTGATCCGTGTAGTGCAAGTTTGATTGATTTCGTTTTGATATTTTTCTTTTGAAAAATCTGTGCTTGAATCTGAAATCGAAATCTATCTCTCCATTTTTTGTGTTCTAGTTTTGAAATCAATCTGATCTGATAGGCTTAACATTTATCAATTCCGTTCTGATTAGTTTTGATCTGTTTTAAATCATTGGTTGAGTTTGAATTTGTTCTGAGAATTGTCTAAAGTTTTAAGCTTCAATTTGAATCTCTGATTTTGCAATTGGTTGTTTGTTTTCTCTGTAGAACTACTTCTTTCTTTTGTCTCAGGTACCATGGCAGGAGATCAAAAAGGAGAACTCAGCAAGAAAGAAAAGCTTTTTCTTGAAGAATTCACAGCCAGTCTGGATAAAGCCTGCAAAGATCAATTGAGAAAATTCAGACAACACATACAGCAGCAAAGGAAAGGCAGATCATCCAGAGATGAGTACAAGAAAAAGGAGTTTGATCAGATGGACAGAAACCGGAAGCATGCTGGATTGAAATATCAAATTCCTTCTTTTCATGGCAAGGCTGATCCTGCTGCATATGTGGAATGGGAAGAGAAGATGAAGTTGATTTTCGACTATCAAAGCTATCATGAAGTAAAGAAGGTTCAATTAGCCACTGCTGAGTTTTTTGGTTATGCTTCAAGCTGGTGGAATCAATTGGTGTCATCTAGGAGACACTATGGAAAAGAACCTGTTGTAACCTGGCTTAAATTAAGGGCTTTGATGCGTCATAAGTATGTTCCAAGACAGTACCACAAGGAAGTGCTTCGAAAACAGTCTGAAACAAAGCCATGCTCTGCAAACTCAGTCCAGGAACAACAAGGCAGAATGAGATCAAGATCAACCGGTGTTATTGGTTTACCTAGCAAGACAACGAGCTGGTTCAGTAAGGAGGACATAAAGAAGCTGTCTCAAGTGATTATGGATGTGGAGAAACAATTCAGGGAGACCCACACTACACGTCCATCCTTAGAAGAACAGAACCAGGAGTTAATCACTTCAGTCTCAGAACTTATTTCAGCAGAGCCGGTATCATCTACATCTATTCAAGGAGATCAAGCCAAAGAATCATCAGCTGCCATTCAGAAAGATGAGCAGCCTGTTCAGAACGTCATGGTTCCTTTCAAACAAGCCATAGTACCAGAAGAGACACCCAGGGAACCACAGACAGCTTGCAAAAAGGGACAACTGATTGTCTTTGATCCGTGTGATTTCCAAAAGACATTCTTGGGTACTTTTCTGATCAATCCCTTTGTTTGGAACAAGACCAGAGAAGTAGAGCTTTCAAGACACGAACTGGGCATGGAAAATGTTGTATTTGAGCCTGGAGGAGAGTTGTGGAATCACAGGAACAATCCCAAAATGATTGAGAAGAAATCGGCAGCAACAACAATTGTTTTTGGTGATCTTTTACCATCTGAAGTTAAGGTGTTGCACGTCTCATCTCAGCAAGAGTTTCACTACGAAACCAATTGAAGAATGTTACCCACTCTTTCCTGGATCCAACAAATCAGACAACGCAGCAAATGGCCACCTGATCATCAAGATATTGTCAATTTTGCAAAACATATCGGTTTGGCTAAATTCTGTGAGCTGCTTATATCAGATTGGGCTGGAAGGTTACAGATCTACTTGTGGAAACCTGGAGCATATGACAGCATACTTATCATCTTTGGAGAGTGCTCTGCTCGTGCTAGAACCAGATTGGGTAATAAGGAGTAGGAAGCTGATCAAAATGCCTTGCTTCTTGATCATGTCAAGGTGTGGAAGCCACCAGATTTGCAAAAGCTTCAATACCATTTCAGAGATTGTAAAACCAAGAGTGGAAATGGAGATTTCACTAGAGGAAATGGTGAAGTGATTACTGGAGCAGGAGGAAAACTCATGTTTTCTTCTCAAATCAAGGAGAAACCACCATATGGACTCAGTCTAAAACAATCTCCAAATAAACCAACCCGAGGAAATTATCTAGATTCAAAGAAACGCATGAAACCTGATTTGCTTTCTATCGGTACAGGTCAAACAGTTTTGCGTGCTATACTTTTCGAAAGGAGAAGCTATGGTAATGATCAGAGTACCAAGAATGGATCCTTGGCTAAATTGGAGATGCAACAATCAAATCTTGGAAGCTGTCTAGCCACCAGCTTTGACATAGGAGCAGTCCGAGGATCATATCTCAGCAACCAGAAGGAAATAAGCAACAAAATCAACGGCAATGGAAACCTAACTCATGAGGGTCTCACATAGAATTGGAATCAGGTCCAAAACTTCTCAAATGAAAGAGTTATGGGTTCTACAAGTCGGGTGATTCTGTGTTTGCTTTGTCTGAACTTTTCTGAGTTTAGAACATCTCAATCCTATCTATGACGACCAGGTGAGCATGCTAAGGTAACTAATCATGTTTTCAAGAGTTATTTTATTAATTACACAGATATGATGCACTTGTTTTTGTCAAAAGAGTCATGTGCAGATTATATAGAAGCTTTGAAGCATGCAAAGACAAAGAACAAACGTGAGGAAGACAAACGTTTCAAGCCTCCTAATCTAACCCAGGAGAGACATCAGGACGTCAATTGCTTCATCCTCATCAAAGAAGTACCTCCATATGCAGCATACAAGCCAAAACCGAGAAAATACAACTTTGGGATAAGACTCTTACTCTATGATGATTTTGCTTGTGTTCACTTGTTTTGTTTCAATGTATCAGGTTTAAGTAATGCCTCAGGAGTAAGGAGAGCCAAATGGATCAGTCCCTTCTACATAATATAACCAGTCAGCGATAATGCCTATCAAAGAGGCTTGCAAGGTAAGTGTAATCTGATTATAAACTTTAATGTTACTGACTTGGCTCCTTTTGTTGCAGATGAGCTAGATTTGAGGACAAATCCTTTTCAAGAGGGAGGGGATGATATGATCATGGACCAGTCAAACAAAGAAGATAATGAGAGCATGGATGATCCAGCTGATGGAGGAGCTCTAGCCATATCTGAAGGTCCTATGACTCGAGCCAGAAGCAAGCAACTCAAAGAAGCCATTGGAGGATTACTTAAGACATCACTGAAGCAAGAAGAGAGTCTTGGAAGAAGCTTGATCAACCAAGACATACTTGCCACAATTCAAGCCATCTCAGCTCCAAGATAGACATCAAATGAGCAAGTAACATATGTGTGCTCTTTTTCCCTATCTTTGGTTTTGTCCCACTGGGTTTTCTAAAGATAGGTTTTTAATGAGGTCATATGTTGCTTTCCTATCACTCATTTGATGATCTCCGTTCAAGACTTTATTTTAATTATTTATCTTTGTTGACATGAAGCAGAATTAAGCTGCTAGACTTGAGAATTAAGCTGTCAGACTTGAAAACCCTTATAAGGTTTTATAAGGTTTATTTTTAAGGCCCATTTAGAGACCAATGAGCATGTTCCTTGCCTTCTCTATAAATATGTGTCTGAAAACCCTAATAGAACTATCCATCTTTTTTATCAAAAACCCTTGTTTTCTCTTTTCTTCTTGCTTGTGGAGTCGATTGAGTGTTGGTGTGTAATATCCAACTTCTGGTGTGTAATATCCACAGTCTAAGGGCTTCTTATTTGGTGTGTCATATCCAGATCAGTCGCCTAGGAGTATCAAGAGATCATCCATCCCTCTTGTGTCACCATTCGATCCACATACCTTGAGAAACTTGAGTCTTTTGATTCGTTTCTGCAAGGATTATCCCATCTGTTCCAGAGCATCATCCTAGGATCTCATTAGTGTGTCATATCCATTGGTCAAAACTTTTATGATTGTTGGTGTGTAATATCCTTCAGTCTAGCTTGGTCTAATCTAGTGTGTCATATCTAGAGGCGGCCATTCTAGGGTAGTATCAAGAGACTTTCCGCCCCTCTTGTGTCACCTTTTGATCCACATCCCTTGATCGTTTGTTGCTTTCTAGCTCATTCGGTGCAAGGCTTATCCCTTACCAATTTCAGAGTGTATTCCTTGGGAGGTTTTTTTATCATTTGGTATCAGAGCCACTCTGAAAGCGATATTCACTTCTGTTATCCACCATTCTCATCTATCCATCTTCTCAGAAAAAAAGAAAAAAAAAGTTTTGTTATTTATGTTCTACAAATCTGCTAGATTGTTTGGGAAGTGTATATTCAAGTTTTTATTTCTTTGGAGAGCAAGATTTGAGGACAAATCTTTTTGAAGAGGAGGAGTATGATGTGATCATGGGCTGGTATATGAAGCTATAGGCATGAAAGACATTCAGAATTTGATCCATGATGTTAGATATCATGTCCAACCCATTTTTTATCAATTACAAGCCCAAAAAGATTCATAAACAAGTGGTTTATTTGCTGTCCAAGAGGAGTTACGAAAATTTGGTGTTTCATTGCATGGAAAGCTTCTCTCTCTTGCATGCAAGGAATGCTTGTTTCAAGAACATTTTCTCTCCTCCATGCACTCATTTTATCATTTTCCATGTAATAAGTATTTAGCTTTCACACCAAGTTTAGTATCCTATAAATAAGTTGTAATCTTCATGAAATAAAATAAGAGTTGAGTTTATATTTTTGGAACTGTGAGAATGATTCTCAAACCTGTTTTCGATCATGGTGTGTCATATCCATTGGTCAAAACTTTTATGATTGTTGGTGTGTAATATCCTTCAGTCTAGCTTGGTCTAATCTAGTGTGTCATATCTAGAGGCGGCCATTATAGGGTAGTATCAAGAGACTTTCCGCCCCTCTTGTGTCACCTTTTGATCCACATCCCTTGATCGTTTGTTGCTTTCTAGCTCATTCGGTGCAAGGCTTATCCCTTACCAATTTCAGAGTGTATTCCTTGGGAGGTTTTTTTATCAGGTAAGGAGGGATGCTTCCGAGTGGGCAAACACGAGAAACTGGGTAAACACGAGAGTGTACTACAATGCCCAGGCTGTGGAGCATCCTTCCCAAGCTGTGTGCTCATTTGCTGAGTTTCCGGAAGAGCACTACTTCTTTATGGTAAGCTTAGATGAAAGCTATGTGCCAAGAAGCTATGAAGTAGCAATGCTGATTCAAGAGTGGAGGGATTCAGTCAATGATAAGGCTGATGCCATGATTAGAAATGATACATGGTATGAGAGTGAGTTGCCTAAGGGGAAGAGCACTGTGTCATGCAAGTGGATCGTCACCATCAAGTATTTACCTAATGGGAAGATTGATAGGCGCAAGACAAGGCTGGTAGCAAGAGGTTTCACACAAACCTATGGAGAGGATTATATTGATACTTTTGCACCTGTTACAAAGCTCCATACCATTTAGGATTGTACTATCAGTTGCAACCAACCTTGGGTGGGATCTTTGGCAAATGGATGTGAAGAATGCTTTCCTTCAAGGAGAGCTAGAAGATGAAGTCTATATGCTACCACCTCCGGATCTTGAAGGAATGGTGAAGCCAGGAAATGTTCTTAGACTGAAGAAAGCCATCTATGGATTGAAACAATCACCTAGAGCATGGTACAATAAGCTAAGCACAACACTGAATGGTAGAGGCTTCAGGAAGTCCGAGCTTGATCACACCCTCTTTACCCTCAATACTCCCTCATGCATCATTGTTTTGCTTGTGTATGTGGATGACATCATCATAACAGACAGTGATAAGGAAGGAATCCGAGCCACCAAGGAGTTTCTGAAATCAGTATTTGATATAAAGGATTTGGGAGAGATGAAGTATTTTCTTGGGATTGAGCTGTGCAGATCCAAGGAAGGGTTATTCATCTCTCAAAGGAAGTATGCATTGGATCTCTTGAAGGATGCTGGTGCGTATGGAGGAAGAACAGCCAAGATGCCCATGGAAGATGGGTACAAGGTTCCACGTGAGGCGGAGATTGAAGACAACAAGTTGTTCTATGATCCAAAGCTGTATAGGAAGCTTGTGGGGAAGCTGATATACTTGACTATCACCAGGCCAGACATATGCTTTGCTATTAACCAAGTAAGCCAGCATATGCAAGCTCCACGAGAGCATCACTGGCGCATGGTGGAGAGAGTTCTCATGTACCTGAATGGAACTCAAGGGCTTGGTATATGGATGGGAGTCAATAAGAGCACTGAAGTTGTGGGTTATTGTGATGCTGATTGGGCTGGAGATAGAGCAGATAGAAGGTCTACAACAGGCTATTGCACTTTCATTAGTGGAAACATGGTTACTTGGAAGAGTAAGAAGCATAAGGTTGTATCATGCTCTAGTGCTGAAGCTGAGTATAGAGCTATGCTAAAGCTTACCAACGAGTTGGTATGGATCAAAGGGATTCTTAGGCACTTGGAGATTGAGCAAGCAACACCAATGACTATACATTGTGACAATCATGCAGCTATTCACACTGCTACAAACTCAGTGTTTCATGAGAGGACAAAGTACATTGAAGTAGACTGCCACAAGGTGAGACAGATGATAGTCTTGGGAGTGATCTTGCCATGTTATTCAAGAAGTGAAGATCGGTTGGCAGGTGTGTTCACCAAGGCAGCAAGACAAAAGACTATGAAGTCCATTCACATCAGATTGGGACTCATAGATCTTGGGAAGAGAAGGAGCTGATCCCCTAAGTCATGAGGTCTTTACTCTTTTTCCCTCATCAAGGTTTTGTTCCAATGGGTTTTCCTTGGTGAGGTTTTTAATGAGGAAGATCTCATGGCTATCCAAGCTTAGACTTTCACAAAGCTAAGCTTGAGGGGGAGTGTTGAGATGAGATCAATATATGGGAAGAGAAAGATATGAGGAGTTGAGTATGATGAAGAGGCCGTACATGGCGTAGTAATACTAGTTACCCGAGTAACTTCCAAAGGTTAAACCAAAGTTACCCTAGTTATCCTAGTATACTAGTTATACTAGTTACCCGGGTAACTTTGGATGAAGAAGAGAAGCCCTATTCCCTTTGCTAAGGCATCAGACCGTTGCAAGGGAAGAGGAGGCGCGTGTGACAGGCTGGAGAAAAGCTGGATAAAGCAAAAGGAGCTTTATGCACAAGGAATAAGCTCATTGGATGGTTTGAATTAAAGCAAACCTTATCTCTTGTAATAGTGCATCTTTATGAAACTCTCATCCTAGTGTTGCCTCCTCATATATATTTTAAACTCTGATCAGATTGATAATTAAGAAGTTTGAGATTATCTCTCTAGACTCTATCTCTTGTTCATGATGATTCTTAAATACTCTTAAACATGATTACTACCTAATCTCTCTACAAATCTCCCATTAATCTTCTCTAATCTACCTTTAATCTCTCAATACCTACTCTATTCTTTAAAATCATAATTGTACAACTTACACATAAGCAAATTTTGAAAAATCACTTCTCAAATAATGTCTAAAAATGATGAATTTTAATGGAATTCTTTGCATTGAAAGCTTGACATTAACATTCGACTGTACCCTCTTGAGATCAATGTCAAAAATATGGACATTCATACTGGATTGCATGTTTCCACTTCATTAAACTGCTTCTGCCGCAGCAAATGAAACATAATATAGTTTGCATCAAAAGGTTATGTTTCTCATATTTTAATTTGTAACTATGGATTCCGAGACCAGCAAATAAAAATCAACACAATATTTACCCAAACCTTACAATGGATTCTCTCATTAATGTAACATCGAGAACATGGAATTTACAGATAATTCAGACTCTGGTGGATCCTCAAGATGCAAAAATAATTGAAAATATTCCATTAAGTCGAATTCTGACAGCATATAGTGATAGATGACTTTTACTAATAATGAGAGATACATGGTTAAATCTGGATATCAGTTAGAACGAGTATACCCAGATAGAGAAAGAACGCTACCAGAGTATGGTCATTCAGTCGTTCCATTGAAGGCTTTCTGCTGGAAAATGCGTTGTCCATCTAAGATGAAACATTTTTTTATGGCAATTGGTATCTGGGTATATAGCGGTTAAGAAAAAAATAAGAGCAAGAGGAATACAAGGGGATAAAGTTTTTGCATGATGTGGAGCACTTGAGGAATCCATAAATCATGTGTTTTTTTGAATGTCCACCGGCGGTTCAGGTTTGAGCATTCTCACGAATTCCATCGAATCCATACATCTTTCCCACTCAATCACTCTTTGCAAATATGGATCATTTATTTTGGAGGGTTTCTCCGGAATTAAAAATGGATCTTATGGTACATATAGAAAAGAAGAAACAACAAAATATTTAGCAATTTGGATATTGATCCTAGAGATACTCTCAAATTGGTAGAAACAGAATCATTACTTTGGGCTGAGGCACATATTTCACTTACACATGCAATCAATCAAACTTGATTACCAGTAGAAGAAACAATACCGTCTATCCCAAATAGATGGTGTTTTACGGATGGATCATGGAAAAATCAGATAACCTATTCGGGAAAAGGGTGGTATAGCACACTGGAAGGTTTTGATGGTTTAATGGGAGTGAGAAATACAAGAGCGAGTCAGCCGCCACTTCACTCGGAGGTAGAGGCTCTCATTTGGGAAATGGAATGTACGAGGAATCTAAGTCAGTTTATTGTTATATTTTCAACGAATTTTTCTTAGTTGATGAAGATGGTTTCGGAACCAGAAGAATGACAATAATTTTCAAGTTATTTGTAAGACATAAAGATCAAGAAAAAAAGTTTCACAGTTAAGAGCTCATTGATATACCACGAACACAAAATTGAAGGGCGGACTGTCTCGCACGCAGTGCAAGGAAGCATTCATGATTACTACACTTTGATGTCATGTATATATTATTGTACATACCAACAACTACAAGTACAACAGTTTCCAAGCCATTTTAATGATAGTTTCACATCTAGTATTAGACCAGCTCAAAAATATATATGCCAATTGACGTGACGGAACAGGTGCAGCCCAGTCTTGTTAATGGCGTTTCTCTCGATCTCCGTGTATTGGTAGGGACTCTGGTGTGGCGGTTCCCTATGCGAGCTCTGGCGCTTAGGTGGCTCGTCGGTTACAGCGGTGGTTATCACTGTTTGAAGGCGACGGTGATGCCGTTGGACTCCGCTAGTTAGCCATCGGGGTGTTAGGGTTTGTCCCGATTGATGTGAGATCTTAGTTTGTCGATGGCGGATCTTTTCTTGGCGATGGCGGTTCTCTGGGACCGGCATCCTCCAGCGCGACCTACACTCATGACCAGTGGATTGATGAGAGTCGCATAGATCCTCAGACTTGCGAGAAGGAGAGCTCCAGTCACGACTGCGGCGGCTAGGGTTTGTTGGGATCCAGGCAGTGTTTTTAAAACCAGATTTTTTTTGGATTATGGGTCATTGTGGTTCGACCGGGTCTGAACATGGTTTGATCGGATTTACTTAGATTAAACTAAATTTAATGATATTTTATAAATAATATGCATATTCTTAAAAAATAGATCATGTCAAATAAAATGTTTAAATAGCCATAATGTGTAGAAAAACTTAAAAATAACAGTAAAAATTTAAAATCAATATGAAAAAGCACGTTTAAACTTTATTCGCAGATCTTATCACTCTAAATCTTAATCACCTTTAAAAAAAATTATATACACATTAAGTAAAAGTTATATTTTGAAATACAAATTTCACAAACGTAAATGTTTCAATTATTTAAAGTCTTCAAAACAAGTGATCATGAAATAAAATTTAAACAAAGTGAGAAGTAGACAAAAAAATATCTTGACGTGAATATTAAACTTTGTGAATCTTGTAATTTATGAGTTGTAGAGACGACAAAAGAAAAAGACAAGAGACCATACTTTATTAATCTTTAATAAATCTTATTTTTAGTTTAAAAACAAGAAAAATTAATTGTTTCATTAACAAAATTTTGGCTTATATACGAACCGGGGTTTGGCCGGTTCATTGGGTCGCCGGTTCCCAGGGTTTTCACGGTTGAATAGGGGGTTTTAACTGGTTCGATTTTAGCTGGGTTTTAGCATTAACCCAACCCAGAATATTTTCAGTTCATGGTTCAACCCGGTCAGACCGTCGGTCAGACCGCTGGTCCGGGTTTAAAAACACTGGATCCGGATCTCCTTTGGGAACTGGTGTTGGCGGCCGCGGGGCACCTCCGACGCTGGCGTTACGCTGAAGATACACCGACGACGATCGTTCAGCTTGTTTTGGACACCCGACGACGTTGTAGTCTCGGATAATCTGATTTTGGAAGCCATCGGGGTTCAATCGGAGCAGGTAGTGATGTCCATTGTCTTCTTTCCCTTCCTTGAGTTCTCCTTTCTTGTTGGTAGTTGTATGTTTGTTAGATTTGCCATTTTTCTTCATGTAACCTAAGTCTAACGTTTAGCCGGCAAACTGGCTGCGTTCTGTTTTTTTTCGACTGTTGCGTTCTGCTTTTCTGATATCCCCTTAAAGAATTAGGAAGCGGATACGTGTTGAAAGTGTATCCATATATATACATATATAGGATTTCTTTTAAAAATCTAGAACTAAAAATTATATTATTTAAATTTGAAATAAAACATTTATTCATTTATAATAATTTTGAAATGATTTCATATTAAAACTGTGAAAATATACATAAATTAAATTTAAAATAAATTATTATATTAATTATGTTTAATGCTTTATAATTAATTGACATAATATATTTGAATATATGATTTATTTTTAATAAAAACCTCAATCCATAAATATAATTTATAGTATTAATTTTAATATATGTATATTTCTATTCTATCTATTTAATATTATTAAAATTTAGATTTTATATAAAATAAAAACTAGAATTTTATATTTTTATTGGTATAAGACATTGCGTTTCTTTTAAAGAACGGAAGTGTGATTCAAAAAGCTTCCAACGTGTTTTTAAAGAAAATATTTTAGAAGCGTTTTGGAAACGAGATTCTGTAAGCTTCCACAAGGTTCTGATTCCGATTCCGGTTTCGAAGCGGGAAGCAGACGTCCGATGAAGCTTTCATGTAACGTAGAGGACAATACTTCCCTTTCCTTTGTTTATTCATATAGCTAATTTTTATTTTTTTGTATGAAATTCTAATTATCTTCATATTCAAGTATTTTCACCCAAATAGCTCTTAAATTTAATCACATTTTTTAAGAGCATGTGAGTTTTTTTTGTCTTTAATAGCATACTAGGTTAAGATCCACGCAATTGCGTGGGATGAACGTTGTATATAAAAATAATTTTTAAATATTATTATTTATTTATGTTTGTTTATGTATTATGTATATAATTAAATTAGAATAAGCACATTAATTAAAACAATAATTCTTGTTTATTTACGATTTTTTTGGTAAATAAATCAAAACAATCATTTTTATTTATTTTATATGGTATATAACTAAATTTCAAAGACATGGACATGGACATAGATATATATTATATTTTAATATAAATATTTATTATTGAGAATTCATACTCATATGATAAACAACAAAATTTCTAATGTGGAAATTTTTCAATGCAAATTTCAAAATTAAAAAATTAAAGTTTCGATATTTTTTCAATACGAATTTAGAAATTAGCATATTTATGTATTTTTTATATGTTATATAGTTTAATTTTAAACTATACTAATATGTAATATGAATGTCTATTAAATGAAACTCATATTCATACGATTTAGGATCATTTGTAATTTGTTATTACAAAAAGTTAAACCATTGATCACAAAATTTTAGTGTGAGACATTGAACGTTTTTAGTAATTTATAGTCGTTTTAAAATTCAAAATATAACGTATAAGAAAAAAATATTATTTTTATTATATTGTTAATGTGATTGTTTAGTATCTTTTAATAATATAAGATTAAACAAAAAAGAGCTAAGATACAAAAATTGTTATCAAATATTTATTATTCATAATCATTAACTGTCATATATACGTTAATTATATTAGGTAACTCCTTAGTTCTTATTTAAGGAAAGTGCGAGAATATTATTTTGTACATTATTTATCAATTTAATAATTAGTTAAAAAAAGTATAATATAAGTTAAGATAGACTCACCTATTTTTCTAAAAAATTTGAATTTCATTCTCATTGTGACATGTGGCTACAAAACAATGTTGTAATGTTTATCAATTAATATATAATGGATTAAACTTTTGTCCTTGTTGTTCTGAATAACCATGTTTAGCTTCACTGAAACGACAACGTTTCATTCACCATCTTCTTTATCCACGCTTAAAGGCTCACGTTTCTACACACAAAGAGAGTCAAATATTTGTCCGTAGAAGCTTCAAACAGAGCTCACCTGTTTGAAATTGATGGCCAAAATTAAAATATGATAAGAAAATCCGACGGTTGGGGTTAAAATTTCATTAATGGCAGTCTTACAAATATTTCACCCATTTATTTCCCCTCATGATCCAATGTCTCTTGTTAAAACAAAGATGATATGATCAAATGATTCTTATTGACTCATCATTATTTGCAAAAAGGTCATTTACCAGCTCCTTAGTCTATGTAGAATGATTTGGTCCACGAGAGATTAAATTTTAGTCATAGTCAATTTCAAAATTTTGTCTTTATGTGTGTAATATGAAAAAATTATGAATGTATGTATGTTTTAGAACATGTTGTGAGTATATGTACATACCGAGACCGATGTTGGTTTTGATGTATAAATTAACCGTTTTCCCATCAATTCTCATCTAACCATTTAATAAAATACTTAATTCATGAAATATATAAGTTTTGTAATACCAGAATTTCATTTCATTTCATTTTATTTTTCTTCTACAATTTTACTGATAAAGTTATACAATTTTTATGGTTTCACGATGGTTCAACTAATACTAGTTATACCAGTTGTACCAATATAGTTGTGCCAAGTTATTTAAAGTTATACCATTAGTGGTGGATACGAATTGAATCAATTGGGAAACATGTAATACTTGATATAGTGTCAGGTATACATGTAATGCTTAATGTAGTCTGGATATAAATGCACACTTATAATTTGTCAAAAATTATTTAATATATTGTTGCGTACAAGTTGAATCAAATGTAAAACAAATCTGAAACAATGGTGTTCGGGAACAGAGATAAAGAACGTACCGAATATGAGAGGAGAAGGAAGAAGATGGATGAGAAAGAAAAAATAAGACGAAAATATCTGATTGGTTAAATCAAAATAAGAGCATAATTAAATTTAACTGTATGTTTTAAGAGTATGATAGATTTACTAAGACCATCTCCAAGACTCCAACTAACTTCTATTTCTATTTCTATTTCTATATTTTCCACAAAAATAGAGAAATTCTATTATAGAGGTGAAAATACTCAAATGTATGAAGACAAAAGGTAATTTTACTCTTTATTTTCTTTTAAAATAGAGGAATTCTATTATAGATACATGCATTAGAGCATTTTCAAAAGATATCTCCATTTCAGAGGAAATTATAAGACCATGTGAGATTTGTTTTTGTCTTGTATAGCATATCAGACTTGTGTCCTTGTTGTTCTGAAAAACCATATTTTTGTGACCAAAAAAAAAAAAAAAAAAAAACCATATTTTGCTTCACAGAAACGACGGCGTTTCATTCACCATCTTCCTTATCCACGCTTGAAGGCTCGGGCTTCTACACACAAACAGAGTCAAAATATTTGTGCGCAGAAGCTTCAAACAGAGCTCACCGATGGGCTGAAACAAAGTGACATAAAATATAAATAACATTTACGAGAGATGGAGTCTTGTCTCTTTCTCCAATCTCCCTCTTCTTTCTCGTCTCTCTTCACTGCAAAGTCCAAACCTTTTCCCTCTCCTAAACCCAGATTCGTCTCCATCAAAGCCTCCATAGAGAAACCTAAACCTAAACCTAAACCTAAACCCAAATCCGAGACCACGTCGTGGGTCAGCCCCGATTGGCTCACATCACTCACTCGCACCATCACCTCGGGCCAAAACGACGATTCAGGTATACCAATCGCGAGCGCGAAGCTGGACGACGTCTCGGAGCTTCTGGGAGGAGCTCTCTTCTTGCCGCTCTACAAATGGATGAACGAGTACGGACCCATCTACCGTCTCGCCGCTGGTCCTCGTAACTTCGTGGTGGTGAGCGATCCAGCGATTGCGAAACACGTTCTCAGAAACTATCCAAAGTACGCCAAAGGGTTAGTCGCTGAAGTCTCCGAGTTCCTTTTCGGGTCGGGTTTTGCCATCGCCGAAGGACCTCTTTGGACGGTAAAGATTTATTCTTTGAGGTGTACTTTTGTACCAGTTTGATTGGTCATTTCTGGTATTGGTTCGGTTTGGATTTAGCTAGTTTTGGGTTTTGGTCGGTTTGGTTTCAGAACTGAAAATAGGTTTTTGGGTTTGGTTCTGGTTTTTTTATTTTAAATCATTTGGATAAAATATCTAATATTTCAAGTAAAATATCAAGTAATTATGATTATTAAGTAATTTTGTATAATTCGGATTATTTTGGATATTTTAAATAAAAATATCTGGTTGCTTTTGAATAATTTTGGGTAGTAGGTATTTTTTGTTTTTTTTTTTAAGAAAATACTTTTGGGTATTTTTAATAAAATTTTAAATTATATATATTTTAATTTTTATATGTATATATAATTAATATTTTTGTTCGATTTCAGTTCTAAATCTATTGGGATATAAAAATATAGTAATAGAGTGTTTAATGGTTTCCGTCCATTTTGGTTAGTTTCCAATTTTTTAAGTCCAGGCCTGCCATTGAGGTTTGATTCTTGTTGTGATGTTAGGCGAGGAGAAGAGCGGTGGTTCCGTCACTTCACAAGAGGTACTTGTCTGTGATTGTGGAGAGAGTGTTCTGCAGATGTGCAGAGAGGCTCGTTGAGAAGCTGCAGCCTTATGCAGTGGAGGGAAAAGCTGTGAACATGGAAGAGAAGTTCTCTCAGTTAACTCTCGACGTTATTGGCTTATCTCTTTTTAACTACAACTTTGATTCACTCACTACCGATAGTCCTGTCATCGAAGCTGTTTACACTGCTCTCAAAGAAGCTGAGCTTCGTTCTACTGATATTCTACCCTATTGGAAGGCAAGTTTGTGTTGTTTCTTGTGTGGCGCAGACTTGGATTCTTGTTGAGCCTTTGGTTGTTTTTTCTTTGTTTCAGATCGATGCGTTGTGTAAGATAGTTCCGAGACAAGTGAAAGCAGAAAAGGCTGTGACTTTGATAAGGGAAACAGTTGAGGATCTCATTGCCAAATGCAAAGAGATTGTGGAAAGAGAAGGTGAAAGAATCAATGATGAAGAGTATGTGAATGAGTCTGACCCAAGTATCTTGCGGTTCTTGCTTGCAAGCAGAGAAGAGGTTTTACTTTCTTTTCTTTTCTATTCATCCATATGCAAAACTTGGCTTTGTTAAATGCAAAACTGATGTTGGATTGTGTGGCTTTTCAGGTGTCAAGTGTGCAGTTACGAGATGATCTTCTTTCAATGCTTGTTGCAGGTCATGAAACCACTGGTTCTGTCCTCACTTGGACACTTTATCTCCTAAGTAAGGTATCTTCTACGTCCCTAGCCACTTCTTATCTTTGATGAGTAACCTTGCATGCCTCTTAACTTGAACAGAGCCCATCTGCTTTAGCGAAAGCACAAGAGGAAGTAGACAGAGTTTTAGCCGGGAGAAACCCGGCTTATGAGGATATAAAGGAGTTGAAGTACATCACTCGTTGTATTAACGAGTCCATGCGTCTCTACCCTCATCCTCCTGTAAGCAAACCATTCTCATCTCTCTATAATCTTCATTAACTCGAACTCCTGATAGGTCTTTGTTTGTTTCTTGGTAGGTCTTGATTAGAAGAGCTCAAGTTCCAGATATCCTTCCAGGGAACTACAAGGTTAATACAGGACAAGACATTATGATCTCGGTCTATAACGTCCATCGTTCCTCCGCGGTAACGTTTCTCTTCCTTCCTTTTCTCACATAGTAACATATAAGGGGAACCTATATGATCAGCTAAACCGGTTGTGTTTGTTGTTTCCAAAGGTGTGGGAGAAAGCTGAAGAGTTTCTGCCTGAACGCTTTGAGTTAGAAGGACCGATCCCTAACGAAACAAACACAGATTTTAAGTAAACATGTTATTAATCCAAGTTTAATATATTTGATTAGATAGGTTAAAAGATGGTTAATGATTTTGTTTTTTTGTTTTCACCAGGTTTATACCGTTTAGTGGAGGGCCTAGGAAATGTGTAGGTGATCAGTTTGCATTGATGGAAGCCATAGTGGCACTCGCGGTCTTTCTCCAGCGCCTAAACGTTGAGCTTGTTCCTGATCAAACCATCAGCATGACCACTGGAGCTACCATACACACCACTAATGTATGCCAATGATTAATCAGAGTGTCTGTTCTGTTTACAATGGTTTCAGTTTTGTCTGATGCTGATGTCTTGTGTATGTAACAGGGATTGTATATGAAGGTGAGCCAAAGGTAAGCTAGAAATGTGGAAGATGAAGTTTGTATCTGTTTTCATCTGTGTTTTATGATTATTGATTAAGTTGTTATCATCATGATTCATTGTCGTTACAATAATAGTATTCCTAATGAACAGCCTATTCCAAACATGTATCATATGATCCCCTTAGTGTGAACAAACTTCAAACTTTACCTAAACAGCCGGTTCCATATGACCCAACGATCTGAGTTAAACGTGAAAACATCTGGAAGAGAATCTCCATCTCAGATCCTCAAACATGCCTCTGCCTTTCCACTCCCTTCAGTAATAGTACTGTAAGCAACCGTGCTGCATCTAACTCCAACATCTCAAGAACGATGCGTTTAACCCCATCAAATTAACCGACAGAGTTTGCAGCAAGTTGAACAACTGATGAGAACAGTAAAAGTGAACACATCTGGCTTGCAGTCACCAACCGATCTCATATATTCAAGTTTTGGCAAAGGCCTTGTCTAGAAGTTCACTTTTGCCATAAACAACTTGGTAAACATACTTCTGTTTGACTACTTATTCGGTTTGGCACACTGACGCGGATAGGAAATTAAAAATGTGTCCGAAAAGGTACTGAAAATGAAAAAAGACAAGAAAAAGAATAATGCATGAGGGTGAGTGTTGGTTTGTTAGGACAAGAGTGGTTGGTAATAATGACGCAATGTGCACAATCTAATTTTATAAAACACAAGAACGTGACATGAACCGGGGGGAACTAGTAAGTCAGAAAACCGCCAACTTCGAGAGAAACTAGCACATGCAAGAAAATGTTATTCGCATCGCCTAACAAGTACACGTGGACGGAGACTATTGGCTACGTAAACAAGTCTCCACCAAACTCTGTCGTGACCAAAAGTCAAATCGTATCGTGCACGGAGACCAAGGGCAGATACATAAAACGAAGAGGAGAAAGTTACATCCACTTGAGAAACAGTCTTTGAGTCTTTATTTCAAGAATGGAGTTCAAGGAGTTAAAGAAAGCAATAGATCAAGTAGAGCTCGTTGATGCTCACGCTCACAACATTGTCTCTCTCGACTCGTCCTTTCCCTTCATCCGAACTTTCTCAGAGGCCACCGGAGATGCCTTATCCTTCGCTCCTCATTCTCTCTCCTTCAAGGTATACATTCACACCATGTCTAACATCTGTTTTTATCAAAGGTATACATACATACAAGGCCACATGATCTCTGTGTCTATATGAAACAGAGGAATCTGAGGGAAGTTGCTCAACTCTATGGCACTGAAGTATCGCTGGAAGCTATTGAGAAACATCGTCAAACCCTGGGTTTGCACTCTCTCACTACCAAGTGTTTTTATGAAGCAAGAATCTCTGCTCTGCTCATTGATGATGGATTGAAGCTGGACAAGAAGCACGACACTGAATGGCACAGAAACTTTGTTCCATATGTTGGTCGAGTACTGCGTATTGAGACTCTTGCTGAGCAAATCCTCAACGAGGAGAGTCCTGATGACTCTTCTTGGACTTTAGATTCTTTCACAAAAGCCTTTGTTGAAAGATTGAATTCATATCCTTTTTAATACACTTGTAATGAATGTGATTACTTAGTATTTTTTTTTTGTATTTTTACCTTGACTGTGGACACGCTTGTTCCAGAGATTGTTGCTTTAAAAACAATTGCTGCTTACCGTAGCGGTTTGGATATTGATACTCATGTGAGCAAAGAAGTTGTTGAGAGTGGCCTTGTTGAAGTCTTGCAAGGTAAGAATATGAACATGGCATTTTTGGTTTTGTAGTGTATGTCAATAGTTATCAAGGTGTAAAATGATTGGTCCCTCTTCTTTATGCAGCTGGAAAGCCTGTCCGTATTGGAAACAAGGGCTTGATTGATTACATTCTTACTCTTAGTTTGGAGGTCGCTGAACGTTGTGACTTGCCCTTGCAAATTCACACAGGGTATGCAAAATTTGGTTAATCTTTTGTCCTCCAATGATTCTAAGCTCTGAGCTTTTGAGAATGTGTTTTGTGTAATCACTATGCTTAGCAGTTTGTAGTAATGAATCTCTTCATTCTTTTGTAATCAGTTTTGGTGACAAGGACTTGGATTTGAGGTTGTCAAATCCTCTTCACCTTAGAACCCTTCTTGAGGACAAAAGATTTGCAAAGTGTCGTATAGTTCTTCTTCATCATGCATCTTATCCATTCTCAAAGGAAGCATCATATCTGTCTTCAGTTTATCCTCAGGTGTTACTTCATCCACACTCCATTTATTTATGCAATGTGTTTTGGTTATTCTTGATCTATATTTTTTTGTTCCTTAAGGTATTCCTTGATTTCGGTTTGGCTGTTCCAAAACTTAGTGTCCATGGTATGGTATCTTCTGTTAAGGAACTTCTTCACTTAGCCCCAACAAAGAAGGTAAAATACACCATGTTAACATAATCCTTATACCAAAAAAGCTAACCATAAGAGATGCTGCAGGTGATGTTCAGTACTGATGGCTATGCAACTCCTGAGACCTACTATTTGGGTAAGTTCAAGTTCCTACCTCTTTTGTATTGTTTTCCAGTCTTGAACAAAGTTCTTATCTGTTTTGGTTTGTGCAGGTGCAAAGAAAGCACGAGAGGTCATCTTCTTAGTACTGCGTGATGCATGTGTCAGTGGTGATCTCTCACTCATGGAAGCTATTGATGCAGCTAAAGACATTTTATCACGGAATGCAATTGCATTTTATAAGATAGATGTAGACACAAGTTCTTCTATTCCACAAAGTAGAATATCTCCCAAGTCAGAGATGGAGGAGCCTCATGCTCAAGAAGATAGTAGTTCTTTTGTACGCGTTATTTGGGTTGATACATCAGGACAACAAAGATGCCGTGTAAGTGTTTCTCACTTGACTTTTTTCCCTAATAACCACAGAAACTTGACAAGCGTTACGTTTGTTGTACAGGTTGTTCAAGCGCAGCGTTTTAACAGAAGTGTGAAGAAGAACGGTATTGGTTTGACTCATGCATCAATGGGGATGACTTCATTTTATGATGGACCAGCAGAAGAGTCTAAATTAACTGGTATAGGTGAGATTAGACTGGTTCCAGATCTATCAACCAAGCGGATCATACCATGGTACTTTGTACAGTTAGCTTAACATTTTTTTTCTTTTCCACTTTATTACATTGATCATGTCATATTTAACACTACCATTAGGACAAAGCAAGAGAGCATGGTTTTAGCTGACATGCTCCTAAAGCCTGGTGAAGCATGGGAATACTGTCCAAGAGAGACCTTAAGAAGAGTCAGAAATGTTCTTAAAGATGAATTTGATTTGGTAAAAATCTCCATATACCCTTTTCTACGCTCTCTTTGGATACTCTTATTGGTGCATTTAGTAGCTTGAACTCCAAGTTTCCTTGTTTTCTTATAAGGTAATGAACGCTGGTTTTGAGAATGAGTTTTATCTCCTCAAGAATGTTGTGCGGTATGCGGTTATATGTTTCTTGAATCTTGGTTTCTTTGTTCAATCTAATCGGTTTCATAATAATCTCAACACTTGTCCTACACAATATTTTTTGAAGGGAAGGCAAAGAAGAGTATGTGCCTTTTGAAGTTGGTCCTTACTGTTCTACATCCTCATACGATGCTGCAGCTCAGATTTTCCATGAAATTATACCAGCTCTTGAGTCCTTGAACATCGCAGTTGAACAGGTTACAAAAAAATTCCTCACAAAGATCAAACTTGTATCAAAACTACATCATGGTTCTTAATCACTAGGTATATATTTCTTTATAGTTTCATGCTGAATCCGGGAAAGGTCAGTTTGAAGTATCTTTAGGTCACACCATTGCATTCCATGCTGCCGACAATTTGGTTTACACACGTGAAGTTATAAGATCGGTCGCAAGGAAACATGGGTTGCTCGCAACCTTTGTTCCAAAGTATGTCAGTTTCTTCTCCCATTGCATTATAAGCTTTAACATTAGGATTTGGAATAAAACAATGTATGTGTATGTGTGTTTTTATCAGGTATGATTTATGTGATATTGGTTCTGGATCACATGTGCATATAAGTCTTTGGAAAAACGGTGAAAATGTCTTCCCGGCTTCAGATAAATCATCTGCTCATGGAATGTCTTCCATTGGAGAAGAGTTCATGGCTGGAGTTTTGTTTCACCTTCCTTCAATATTTGCAGTTCTAGCTCCACTTCCAAACAGGTAACTAAAATTAACCATAGGGTTTTAGAGTAAATGCTTGGATTGTTACTAAAGTTAAATATTTGCTAAAATTTCAGCTATGACCGAATCCAACCTAATACATTTAGTGGAGCATTCCAATGCTGGGGCAAGGAGAACCGTGAGGCCGCTATAAGAACGGCTTCTCCACCAGGAGCTCCTGATGGTTTAGTTACTAACTTTGAGATAAAAGCTTGTGATGGCTCTACAAATCCTCACCTTAGTTTGGCCATTATTATGGCTGCCGGAATTGATGGTCTCCGGCGACACCTTCAACTTCCTGATCCTATAGGTAAAAAACTTCTGATTAGTTGAAATGCCGTCTTACATTTGAAACCATCCTTCAAAATACATTTTCTCTTCCCTGTGGGTGAGTTATTAAGGAGATGTCACCATTTGTTTTGCATTTTTGTGTAATGAAACATCAGATACAAACCCGGCAGATGTGGCTGCTACATTGAATAGACTTCCTGAAACGCTCTCAGAAGCTGTTGAAGCTCTGGAGAAAGATAAAGTCCTCCACGAGCTACTAGGACAAAATCTTTTAGCTGCCATAACAGGAGTCCGCAAGGTACATTACTGTTCTTTAGTTCCAGGAATACATTTACAAATTACAATGGTACTATAATGCAAAAGCTCTAATATGTTTTCTTCTATTTTTAACAGGCTGAGGTCCAGTATTATTCGAAGAACCCGGATGCATGTAAGCAACTCATTCACCGATACTAAGCGTTGGCTCTCTTGAGCCGTGGGATAGTGATCGCTGGATCATTTGCTATATTTTCGTTGTTGAGTTTATATGATAATTGCCTAGAGATTAATATCCTAATCTCTAGAACTTCTTCAATAATATCCAGATTTTCATATACTAACAATGTGTATGCTTTTTCTAAAACACCTAAAAGTAAAGTAAAAAAAAAAAAAGCAACACTAGGATACCATGACGATATAATGAAGAAGTGATGCAAAATCTAAATGATAAGCTCTGGATAATTACAAATTGATGATAAAAGATACAAACTATTACAAAAGTTGATAAAAGAAGATTACTTTACGTAATGTAGGCGTTTCAATGAATTCATGCCGTCGTTCGTGGAAAATAATGCAAGCAAGGACCTTTTTAGACATTATGATTGGTAACAATGATCTTATTGGACATGTTAGGAGGCAAAGTCTATACCAATGTTGTTTCTTTTTTTTCTCCTCCAAAGATGCCGCCTAACATCACGTAATGTTACCCTACACTTAGCTTACATTAGTAAATCTAACATCAACTTTAATAATAATCTTACAATCACGCCCATTTAAACAATCCTAATTTGTCTCAGTCTTCCACGATGTATATTTAACAAAACACACTCATGTATAACTGTGTGTCTATGTATTGATGTCGCATGTCGCCCACTTGAATGTTAGAGCACATTGTATTAGTATTGAAATTTTCAATGTAAATAAGATCTAAATTTCCTATGTATACACAAAATTTTCAACAAGAAGATTTCTTTTTTTCTTCAACAAGAAGATAGGTAAAGTGTATTTAACCAAATGATATGCACACTTAAATGTTTTTGTGTTTAATGTCATGCATGGAAATTATGGAATAATATGTTTCTGACAAGCTTGATGACACCAGCTAAACGAAACCAATTTTTCTGGTCAACAAGAAAACAACCAAGATTCATACTATATAGCTAATAGCTCGTGAGAAAATTTTACTGTAACGTCATATCATTTCGGTAATGAAAAGGTGAAAAACTGACGAAGGGATTCAAACATCAAAGCCAACCGTTTTGTTTTGTTAAACATCTGTTGAATCCTATGGATATACTCATATCTTTCTTTCTTTTTTCGTGTCTCTGTTTTAAGAGAAAGTGAAGACAGTTTCCTCGAGACAAGCAGATTCTCACACCTCGAGACTATCAGTGCAAAACAACCTTCCCTCTCTCCTCTTTTTTTTTTGTTTGAACAAACTCTCTCTCCTCTTGCAAAGGAACAAAATAAAAATAAAAAATACAAAAGCCAAGAAAAGCCACAATTACAAAAGCAAAGCCACACTCTAAAAAGCCACTCACAGACACTGGTCAGTAAACAGACAAGAGGAAGAAGAACCAGTCATGTCCCACTCAACAACTATCTTCTTCTCTCACCTTTGTAAACCCTAAATCCTAAAAATCTCCAAAACCCTAAAGTCAGTTTTGTTGTTTTACAATGATGCTTCAAAGAAGCTGCATTGTACTCTTCTCTCTTTCTCTGTTCGTTCCATACATGAGTTTGGCCATGCTCAACAAAACTCTTCTTCTCCTACCGCATCCCGACCCAGAGCTAGTCGCTCGTGATGTTCATAGGTACATCTGAGTTTTACATTTGGAAAGCTTCTCTCGTGTGTTATTGTGAATCTTGAATTTCTCTGTTTCTATAGTCTCTGTCTTTTACTTCTCATTTTCCGGTTTAACCGTACCGACTGTAATTATCCGGTTTATTTGTTTAACAGGAGAGTTAATGCCTCTCTGTCGAGACGTCAAGCTATGGACACGACGGACCAAACCGGTTCAAACCCGTGCTTCACCGGAAATCCAATCGACGACTGTTGGAAATGCGACCCGAACTGGCCCAATAACCGACAAGGGCTAGCCGATTGCGGAATCGGGTTCGGACAGTACGCATTGGGAGGCAAAGGCGGTCGGTTTTACTTCGTCACTGATTCTTCCGACGACGATGCTGTCGAGCCTAAACCGGGCACTCTCAGGTACCTTTTTGTCAGCCGGCTAAACCGGGAATGTCAGAAAGTCATGTAACAAATAGACAACAATGTCTTGGTTTTTAGTATATCATCTTTAGATTTTAATACTCGTTTGTTAACAACACAATACTCTTTATTTTAAACATGTCACTATTATTTAAAACCCTGAACCCTACATATACACTTTCAGAATTAAATTCAAATCCTCTGTGAAATAAAATTCTGTCTAGGCTCCATTTATTTATCCATTCCACAATAACTTGTTTGCTCGATGTTTAACATCATTTATTCACTCACATGCACCACACCAATCTATTACGTACCCGAATTTTTTAACACCACTATATAAGGAAATTTTCAAATAAGCCCTCCATTTAGTAGGAAACTCCCAGTGGCCCTAAAATAAGACAAGTGTATTTGGGGACCTCCCAGGACCCCGGATCTGAAATTTAGGAGATTTAAAATATTTTAGTAAAAAACATTTTTAATAGAATTTAAAGATTTATGACTATATAAAAAATTTCCAAAAATTTTGGGAGCTAAAAACAACGTTTCACAGGCCTGTGTACGTGAGACCTCCACAACTTGGAATTATTTGGGAAATCTTTATCAATGTCAAAGAAAGCGGGTTTACAATGTGAAAATACTTAAAATGAACCGTGAAAGTACTTATCTATGGCTTTTTGAAGTATTATTATTTTCTTGGCCAATGAAGTCTTCTGCTTTTGAAGCATTTGTAATTTTAAACGTTTCCTGTTTTGGTGACAGATACGGAGTGATACAAGTAGAGCCATTGTGGATAGTGTTCCCAAGCAACATGATGATAAAATTAAAGCAAGAGTTAATATTCAATAGTTACAAGACTCTTGATGGAAGAGGGGCTAATGTTCATATTGTTGGTGGTGGCTGCATCACTCTTCAATATGTCTCCAATGTTATCATTCACAACATTCATATCCACCATTGCTACCAGTCCGGTAATTTTTAATTACTTCTCATTACAGCCAATAATTGTTTTAACTCTTTTTACTTTCTTCCTAAAGATAATTATTACCCTGACCAAAATATTTTAGTAGGTACCTTTTGGTGTACATATTTTTTCTTCTCATTCATTGATGTTTTCACACTCAAGAAAATAGACGTGTCGAGCTCAGTAACAAGGGTTGTGACCCATGTGGGGACAACAAGTTGGTTGAACACTGGCTCGGTCCACAGGTGGGATCTGTTGTGGCACTGTTCTGGGCTGCCCAGTCCAAGCTGAGAGTGAACCGTCTGTGTTGAGCGAAGGCTTGGCTCAGGCGGTTCCTAAAATGGAGGACAATGCGCTAGGCTGGTTTCACAGAGCAGCGATCACCTCCCTCTTTCGGCAGTGGACGGATCACGGCTCAATGTCACTCAGGTTCACCGTGGCCTGCTGGCTCGTACCCAGCTGGACAACCATTTTTTTACCAAAAAAAAGAAAAAGAAAATAGACGTGTTTTGAATTTGATTACCAGCATTTATTGAATATGCATGAAAGCATTGTTAAAAAGAAGTAAATAACGTTCGTCCGTCTTGAAGTGAAATGTATTTGACTTATTGGTTATTCATAAAAGTATTCTGTAATTGTCTGTGCATGCTTTCACTAGGTAATACTAACGTGCGGTCAAGTCCAACGCATTATGGATTCAGAACTAAATCTGACGGTGATGGTATCTCCATCTTCGGATCAAAGGACATATGGATCGACCATTGTTCTCTCTCAAGATGTAAAGATGGTCTGATAGATGCTGTGATGGGATCTACCGGGATTACAATATCGAACAACTTCTTCTCACACCACAATGAAGTCATGCTGCTTGGTCACAGCGACCACTACGAGCCAGACAGTGGCATGCAGGTACACTAATTAGTCCATAAACATTTTTATAATGACTAATCAATTTTACTTTATATATTTTTTAAATTTGATAAATGTTTCTGTGATTTTTTTTCAGGTAACCATTGCTTTCAATCACTTTGGAGAGAAATTGATTCAAAGGATGCCAAGGTGTAGACGTGGATACATTCATGTGGTTAACAATGATTTTACTCAATGGGAAATGTATGCGATTGGCGGTAGCGGTAACCCGACAATTAATAGTCAGGGTAACCGCTTTACTGCCCCATCCAACCCGTTTGCCAAAGAGGTAACTAAACACACTTCATTCAACAATATATATTGGTCAGACCATTTTAGGTAATCTGATAATTAGAAACAACAAAAAGATTATTTTTATATGTTAGTATAATAGATAGTATGCGTGATAACACTATTCAACATCAAGAAACAAAAAAATTATTGTGTAGGTGACTAAAAGAGTTGAAACGCCGGACGGTGAGTGGAAAGGGTGGAACTGGCGATCTGAGGGAGACATTTTGGTTAATGGAGCCTTCTTCGTGGCGTCTGGAGAAGGTGCAGAAATGAGGTACGAGAAGGCGTATAGCGTCGAGCCTAAATCGGCCTCGTTCATCGACCAAATCACATTTCATTCAGGCGTTCTTGGAGTTGGCGGCAGGTTTGGATTCTACATTATTCTACCATACAAATCAATCACTCTTAGTCAACTTTTCCTTTTGACAAATATACAATGCTTTTTAACAAAAAAAAAACACTTTGACTCTTTATTTTTTCCCAGTACACCATATAAATCGTATTATATCTATGTCTCTGTATTCTTTTGTGTATATTATTTTGTTTTCTACTACTTTTGCCTTTAACTTTATCCTTTTTCTTTTGTCTAATTTCACAATCACGCTCATTAACCCTGAAAAGCCAAATGGAGCTAACTGAGGTTGTGTGGTTGTACAGGAACAACAATCTGGGGATGTGGACTACTACCGGATCCGAAGGTAATGGCGGTTTAGATTCTTATAATGACTATACGGATGAAATGTCTGGCACCGGTTCAACTAACCGGTTATCTTTTTCGGTTATAGTTTTAGCTTTCATGCTCAATTTGTTATCATATTTGGTCATTTTCTTTGAATTTTTAAGGAATTCAGGGTTTCCCCAAAGGCTTTCTAGGCCCAAAGGACTAATCCCCCTCCTGGCGCTGACGAGCTCCATGTAATAATGCCCCAGTGGCCCGAGAGAATTGTTTGCAGCGTGAGGCTTCGAACCCGGGCGTATTGGCACCATGGGCACCTCAACCACGAAATTCTAACCACTCGCCCAACTCAGTCGGGTTATATTTGGTCATTTTCACTTCTTCAACCCAAATGTTTTCTTTCCAACCCAAATGTTCATGATGTTGTAACATGAATTTACTTATTTAATCAAGGAACAAGAAAAAGATCGTTTCCAAAACACATTCTTGTTTTATTTGACCTCATAGCTCTTTTTAATGGAATTAGTTATTTATTTTTTACGTAAATACCACGTGTGTCAGTGTGTCATATTTTGCATACATGTAAACCCTGACTTTGTAGTATTCCTGTGAAAATACATCCTATATTTATTTACATAATTAACAAGATTTATTTATTATCTTCTTCCTTTTGTGTTTTCATAATTTTATACAAGAAGGCGTTTCATATATGCGTATACACTTCATATTGTAATTTACTATACTGAACATTAAATACTTTTTCCCTAAATAATTATAACTGTTAACAATTATAACAAATCATTCGGCACAAAAGTACAATAAATAACTAATTTAGTTCAGATTAAAGAAATAGCTAATAAAGGTATCAACCAAGAATGTTGACCAAAAAGAACTACCGGGGATGATTGATTGTGGCTGTAGATGCCCTGGACAGCCAAAATTTAGTCTAAAGCTATATATATCAATCAATCAAGCTTTTCTTTCCTTAAAAAATTCACAGTAAAAAAATCTCTGCAAAATCAAAATATGGCCGTACAGAGCTTTATTTCCAGAGCAAAAAATTAGTGCTTTGGAAAGTTACAATAATGAAAGGTACAACAAATAAATCTACGGATTAAATTCTAGAGCAAAAAATATAAAGCTACCATCCTTACCAATCATCTCCGGTCTGTTTGCTGATGTATATAACATGTTCTGATCATACACATCAGGGCTATATTTATTTATTTATTTATTTATTTATTTAGTTCATTTGTTATGATGGGAGTTTATATACATTCTTTGTTTTTGTTATTTAGAGAAAATTTTATCATGTGAATACTAACAACTAGATGATAACCCGCGTCCTACGCGGGGTGAATTTTTTTTAAAAAATATTGTACTTAAATATTATAAACAATATACATTTTGTTATCAATAAATTTTTTCACATTTGATTTGAGTACCAGTTAGTTCGATTCGGATCCTCGAAGATTTGGTTCGATTCGGATCCCTGAAAGTTTGGTAAGGTTCGGATCTTTGTGGGTTTGGTTCGCGTTTGTGTTCAGATAACCTATTAAAGTTCATATATATATATACTTTAAATTTTTCAAAATATAAAAATAAAAATAATATATAACATATAATTTTGAATTATGTATGCCAAAATACTATAACTTAACATAAAAATTGGTTTAGCTTAAATATTTGGATATGAAATCAATAGATATTTTAGGTATTTTAGGTATTATAAGTATGTTTAGCTATTTTAAACATGTACTTATAACTATTTTGTATATATTTTCAAGTATTTTGGACAACTTAAAAATATCTTCTATATTTTTTATATTCTTTTAGATATTAAATTTAAAATAATAAATATATTTAAGTATATAAATGTTGTTCGGATATATTCGGATACCTAAAATATTTTGGTTTTCGGTTCCGGTTCTCTAGATACCAAAATTTTGAACTCATTCAGATATCTAAACAACTTTGGTTGAAGTTCAGTACTATTCTTTGGATCGGCTTTGGTTCGGTGTTTTTGGTGGGATTTTTTGTCCAACCTTATATTTTTATTGTGACAAAATTTTAACGAAAATGACGATGGTTCATATTGATTCTGGGTATGCAATAATTTTTAAACCAAAGCATATTTTATAAAACTAAAAAACTATGATAGAAAGTGTCATCAAATATTTATATAATTCAATATCATCAAATCAAGAATTATATAAACTCAAATGTTATCAAATCATTTATTCAAGAAAGTAGGATTTTCAGTTCATCACGTAAATGTTCCCTTCAGCCATATTAAGAAAGACCCTCTTAGCAATAAAATTCTATTTAATGTATTTCCAAATATTGGTATTGACATAATTTATTACCTTAATTAAATAAACACTAAAAATACTATGTGAACTCCATTAGTTATAACTGATGGTTTTTTCTTCTCCTAGTACAATGTAATTTTTACTGTCTATGGAAGTATGACGTTGATTCATCAAATTAATGGTTTGTTCAGCCATGTCATAGAGATATAACATATCGTGCATATTTTAAATAGGTGTTCAATCTTTAAATTAATGTGTAATGGTTCTCCAATAACGTAAGGTCCATTTTCAAAAAAAAAATAAAAAAATAACGTAAGGTTGTATGAGTAATTGTTCTTCTATTGTTAATTGTAATTCAGTAAACAGAGATTGTGTTTTTTTTTTCCTGTGAAAACCAACTTTCAAATCGAATTCTGGCTTTACATAATGTGTAAACCGACTATGCACAAATAGTCACGATGCATATATTAACATCAATATTTTTGAAACATAGATATATAAAAGAGTGGTCGAACAAATATTAGTGGCAACGGTCCATATAATTTCTCTAGGAAATTTAGTGCATTTAATAGGGGCTGTGAATTGAATTGTGGTGACGATACTCACCATAGATAACAATGTTACAACTTAAACAATGTTTCTCGATTAATATATAAGAGATATTAGATTCGACTTTGACATAATTTACTGAGTAAAGTAGATTCTATGATTAATTTGAACTTTCAACTTACCATTCAAATTTCATTTTGAAGAATGATTAATTGAGTTCAATTGTACCCAACTGACGCGTCGCAAGGTTGGACATTGCAAAAACTATGTTCACTATAGTTTTATAGAATTCAATTATATGACACGTCATGACAAGAGATGTAACAATTGCAACTTTAGAAGACGTTTCATCATATATTCAAGAAACAAACTATTAAACTATGACCATAGAGAGCATGAGAACTCTTCGAAGTCCATAATCTCTTGAAACCACCAAGAACCAACGTTGATATTAATATTATTGTCAGTACTACTGCTGCTATGGTCTTCTAAGAGATTTGCGTCACTTTTGGATATCCAATCTATAATTCGGTTTTCATATGAGCCCTGTTCGTTTTGACAACGCTGCGACTAGAGTCAGCGTCAAAAAACTGTTAATGATTTCCTTCTTGACTCATCGGTGGGCTGAGAAACAGAAGACGCTGCGATTAAATAATCAAACGAATTCGGTGGTGTCGCAGCCGCTAAAAAAAGCAGCGTCAATGTTCATCTTCTTTCTCCTTTTCTAGCGACTGAAAACACATAAATTTCCTTCACTTTTGCTTTCTCTTTCCTATCAATTCATTTTGGTTCTCTTTAAATTTTGGTCGCTCCTCCCTGCCGCTGCGTTCTTGAAACGAACAGGGCTATGTAACACCGAAGCGCTCTGTTTCGCAACACCGAAGCGCTCTGTTTCGCAAATAACACCATTGGTTTCTTTATCATTCTCCATGTTTCTCTGCTTATATTCCTTCACAGTTTCATCAAAGCCATATTCTCGAGTCTTCATCCTTGTCCACATGATCTCAGTTTCCTTATACTTGTGCAACAATTCTTCACCTTTATTTCCTCTCCAGTCAATGATCTTATCTGCAAGAAAACACATCACTAATGCTGATCTAAATTTAACATATAATATATATTCAACGATGAAAGATTGATATAAGTGTGTGTATATATATATCTACCATAGTTTTGAGCTTCCACTTTCTTTCTTAAATGAGTCCTCCAGTAGTTCTTAATCTGGTTATCAGTCCTACCCGGTAATCTTCTTGCAATCTTTGACCACCTATTGATATACAATATTTAGTCCAAACTGAAAATACAATCGTTGAAGTAAAATCTTCAAGCTTTATATGTGTTTTTTTTGTCTCTTACTTGTTGCCCCAGAGAGCATGGAGCTGAAAGATGATAATTTCTTCTTCTTGGCTCAATGGTCCACACTTCAGACTCGGATTCAGATAGTTCATCCACCTTAGCCTGCAACTCTTACCACTCCTCTTCAAGCCTAAATATGATCAAAACAAACAAACAAATTAAACATATGCTTAGACATATGGAAACTTTCTATTTTGGGAAAGCAACAGAAGAAATGTTTCAAAGTGTACCGGAAACTCTAGCTAAAGAATCCCAACGACGTTCTCCCAAAAGGGTAACGAACTTTACTAGCCGTTCATCTTCTTCTTCGAGCCATGGGCCTCTACGGTGTGCTTCTTCCTTCTTACAATCCATTTTCCTTATTTTTGGGTTACTTAACTATATTCTTTCTAAACTGTAATTTGAATTGGAAGCGTACTTTGTCTTTGCTTAAATAGTAAAAGTCACGAGTTTGCCCAAATTGGGAAATGTCCAATGACAGCTGACGAACACAAATAGTTTAGTGCATGGCCGGCTCAATAATTTTATGGACTTTAGAAAAAAAATTAGAACGTTTAAACTAATATTATTTAAAGTTTTTAATAAATATTTTATTTTTCAAAATATTATAAGTATTTTTTTTATAAAATTTATGGTAAAGATAAAAATATTTTCATATTTCAAAATATTATAAGTATCTTTGGTCCTTTCTTTATACTTTTTCTAAAAATAAATATATTTCAAAAAATTATTTGAATCTTTAACTATTAAAAAGTAGGGGGCATAGGATTGGAGCCGGGGTGATCACACCACTTTCCCTCTATTTAAGCCGGCTTTGGTTTAGTGGATAATAACATCATGCATCAAGTCAGGTTCTTGTTTTTTCCTTCTTGATCATCTTTTTTTTTTTTTGATCAAATCTTCTTGATCATCTTTAAGTTATAGATTATAGATTAATTTGGATTAGGTTCCAAATATCTCTTCTTTTTAAAAGATCATCATCAAGTTGTGATTTTTCTTTTAACCTTTTTCAGGGTTTATGGCTTACGTCATCTTAAAACTTCAATTAGTTTATTCAAGAATCCAATTGGAACTTCAGTTTATTAGGGGTTTAAAAACGAAGATGAAGTATTTTAAGCGGTTCATATAAGAAGGATAAAAAAAAAGATCTTTCTGTATCTTCTCTCCACCCATTTCATAAGTGTAAGCCAACGAAGCATTCTTTCGTTTGATTATCTAAACACTAAACTAAAATCGACGCATATGGCGGCCAAAGATAAAGCTCTAAGAGTGCACACTAAGTACCAAAAATTTAACCGATGCGTTAGAACATCTTTGATAGTGACTTTATTTTTATCTTCGAAAGTTTAGTTCCGAAGAAGAAACAGATCCAAAATGTGAAGCTTTGTCATAGAAAAAAACGCAGTTGAATCAAAACTTTCATCCTTGGAAGAACAAAAACTTTCTAAATACCACGAGTGCGGTAAGAAGAACAAATGTAAGTGTAACTGATGCATTAGAATATCTCTAATCGTTGACTTCATTTTTATTTTCAAAAGTTTAGTATCTTCAAAATGAATTAGAATGAAGGAACATTTACTCGGTTTGCTTCATTTTCTTTTTGTAAAAAGAATATTCCAAGTATCTTACATATTTTATTTAAATATTTTGTTTTAACAATAATCTAATATAATTATTATTTCAAACAGATTAAATATTATCATATAACAATTTATTACATAACATGAATAAACAAACAAAGAACATCACATTTTATAAAAACACCATATATATATTTATTCTATAAATGATTAAAAAGAAAAAAAAAATTGAATTAAAAAAATGAGCTTAGTTATCTTTGGTTCTTCTTAATCAAGTTAACAGTTTTTATAAATGAATATTTTCATGCTTTTCGATACAAACATCTAATTAAATAAAATAATAGCTGAAACTTTGAAACTAATTGGATAATATTACCACATATAATTTATTTTGGTAACATATAAAAAAGTTTTTCTTAGAAAAATGAAGATATGAATAGTGTATGAATAATATATCTTCGAATTTTAAGCAACATTGTTCATTGCTTCATTTTGAAAGAAGAAATGAAGTGGGGTTGAAACAAAACTTACTTTAAAATTAAACAAAAGGTAAAAAAATGGAATATGATTGAAAATGATCTTAGAAACTTATAAGTTGCAAATTTCAGCAATTAATATGTGGGAAATATGGTCACTCAGAAGCACTTTGCCCCGGTGCCCTCACTCACTCAAGAGGGGTAGGAGTGCCAGTGAACCCTGCTGCTCCTGCTTCAAAGCGTCGATCAAGAAGTGCAGAGAGTAAAGGTAGAAGGACATCAAGGCCTAATAGGTCAACTAGACAGTGGAGAGCGGCATCTTCCAAGTCGTCTATGGAACCTCCTAATCTTATTGAAAACGCTACTGCTGCTAAGGCTGAGAATGAGGGTTCCTGAGATTACTGAGGCTAATGAGGCCATTGAGGCCAATGAGGCCACTAAAGGCGGTGAGGCTCTCTCTGAGCCAATCAATGCTGTTGATACTGAATTGATGCATAAGACATCTGCTACTGAATCAAAGGTGGCTGCAAGCCCTCCTAATATGAAGCAGGTTATCTCACTTGATCGACACTCGGGCTACTCAATGGTGCATGTCTATCATGAACATGACGGAACCTCCCCGACTACTGACGGGACTGAAGTCAAGGAATCTGAGTCACCTTTCTTCCTGGTTAACAACAGGAAGGGTAGCCGCAAGGTTACCAAAGCTTAATACCAACATTTATAATGTTTTTTGCGTGGAATGTAAGAGGCCTGAACAGCGACAGACGCCACACCTTGGTCAAAGAGTGGATTAATATTCACAGACCCCTTTTTGGAGCATATCTAGAAACTCGTATACAACCCAACAACTCTAGAAGAATAAGCAGTGCCCTTCCGGTTGGCTGGAAGTATATATCTAACGCGGAGCATCATGATAACGCCCGTGTCATTGTTGTCTGGCACCCGAGTGTAACGGTAACGGTCTATCAAGCATCGTCACATGCTATCACTTGTGGAATTTTTTATCTCGGCTGAGAATATCAACTTCACTGTCACTTTCATCTATGCCAAGAATATGGCTGAAGATAGGCAGGAATTATGGAGCTAATTGGCTCATCTCAACAGCACCACTCCTCTTGCGAGATCTCCGTGGGCTGTGGTAGGGGATTTTAATCAGATACTACAGACCAGCACTCCAATCACCTCTCGGTGGAGGTTGACCTCCGTGGGCTGTGATTTCCTTGAACCGCAGCAGTCTGATCATGCTCCGTGTCTGTTCAAGATGCCCTCGATCGCTAGAAGAGTAACTAAACCTTTTAAATTCTTCCACCATGTGATAGACCATCCGGAGTATCTGAATTCGGTCAAGGAGGCATGGAACTGTGAGTCTATTGTGGGATCTATGCAATTTAAGCTTGCCAGGTCTATGAAGCTGATGAAAAAGGTTCTCCGCAAACTTAACTCTACACACTACAGTGGAATTACACAGAGAGTTAAAGATCAGGCAGCTAAAGTCACCACTCTTCAGTGCCAGCTATTAACAGCTCCTGACCCAGCTACAGCTAGACTTGAGCATGAAGAGAGAACTAAATGGAATACTCTTGCCAAAGCTGAGGAGAAATTTTACCACCAGAGATCCAGGGTTCGGTGGCATCATCTTAGGGACAGGGATACCGCATTTTACCACAAAACTGTGGTTTAGAGAACGACCCAGAACCACATACACTATCTCAGGGATGCCGATGACCACCTCATTGCAACAACTGCGGAGATAAAAAATCACGCTGCAGAGTATTTTCAAGGTATTCTCAGATCAACCAATATGGCAGAATCTCCTTGTACTATGGACGATATATGTTCCTTGCTTCCGCTCAGATGCAGCGAAGAACAGAGACTGGAAATCCAGAAAGAAGTAACACCTGAGGAGGTAACTAAGATAGTGTTTGCTATGCCGCTGAGTAAGAGCCCTGGACCTGATGGATATTCAGTTGAATTCATAAGGTCAACCTGGGCAATTGTGTGTACAGATGTAGTTGCTGTAGTATGTGAATTTTTCAGGAATGGCAGGCTGTTGAAGGACTTGAATAATACTGCAATTGAGCTAATACCAAAGGATCCTCAAGCGTGTAAACTCAATGACTACAGACCAATCAGTTGCTGTAATATAGTGTACAAGATCATAACCAAGATTCTTGCAAAAAGGATTTAGCCTATTCTCATGGAATGTATCAGCTCCAATCAGTCTGCTTTCCTTAAAGGCCGCAGCATGGGAGAAAATGTTCTTCTTACTTCAGAACTGATTTGGAACTATAATAAATCATCATGCCTGAAAAGCTCGATGCTAAAAGTTGACATTCGGAAAGCATTCGACACAGTTTCTTGGGATTTTATTCTGAAGATTTTGGAGGCACAACAATTTCCAGCCTTGTTCAGGACTTGGATCAGAGAATGCATAACTTCTCCACGTTTTTCCATCGCCATAAATGGGGAACTTGCTGGATTCTTTAGTGGCAAGAAAGGTCTGCGTCAAGGAGACAGTATCTCTCTGTATCTCTTTTATCATGGCTATGGAAGCTCTCACACAGTTACTGAACAGAGCTGTTGACGATGGAAGAATTAAACTTCATCCAAAATGTGAGACTCCAAGAGTAACACACCTTTTGTTTGCGGACGACCTTCTAATATTCTCAGATGGATCAAGAACTTCTCACGCAGGTATTGCAAGTGTCATGAGGGAGTTCAAAGAAATGACATGGCTTGATATTAATCCTCTCAAATCGGAAATTTTCTTCGGAGGCTACTTGGATTCTGAGGCTGCAGCACTGAGTAATATGTCTGACTTCAAGATAGGGACGTTCCCAACCAGATACTTGGGACTTCCTCTAAACCCTGCGAGAATCTCGATGGCAACATTGCAACCGTTTCTTGATAAGATTACTGGCAAGCTCCAATCTTGGACTGTAAAGTACTTATCCTATGCATGAAAGGTAAGAATGGTGGCTTATGTCATATACGGGATGGTTAATTTCTGGAGTGCTGTGTTTGTTCTACCACAGACATTTTATGCTAAAATAGACTCGCTGTGTGCTGCCTTCCTATGGAGAAATCATACTGGCTCAGCTTCAGGAGCTCGGGTGGCGTGGAAAGACGTATGTAAGCCTAAGGCCGAAGGCGGCCTTGGTCTGAGACCACTAGAGGAGTTTGGAACGGTGTTCACCCTTAAAAGGGTTTGGATCTTTTTCTCTTCATCAGGTTCTCTCTGGGTTGATTGGCTGAAAAACCATGTGTTCCACAGAGAAGGGTTTTGGTCATTATCTTATTATCCTAGACTGTCTCCCACAGTTCGTAGTATGTTACAGCTGCACCATGTGGTCTCTGAGTTCATGAGATGTGAAGTGGGGAATGGTGGAACAGCCTCTTTCTGGTTTGACCACTGGACACGCTTAGGACCTCTGATTCTATTTGCAGGACAAAACACCCCTAGAAGCCTTCGTATCAGGAAGAATGCTAAGGTTATTGAAGCCACAAGGAATGGGGAATGGTTAATGCCAGCTGCTCGATCTCAAGAGCTACAGAGTATCCAAATAGAGCTTACTACAATCTCTGCGCCTATAGTGGGGAACGAACCGGACAAGTTTCTTTGGCTCAAGTCTGATGGTACCAATGGTAATCTCTTTTCCTCCTAGGTCACTTGGTTGCATCTGCGAGATCCTTCTCCTACGGTCTATTGGGCTAGGGCAATTTGGTTTAAAGAAAACATTCCTAGACACACATTCACTACCTGGCTGGCTTTGCTGCAGCGTCTTCCTACTAGGGATCGCCTGCGTCGTTGGGGATTATCAGTTCCAGAGGCGTGCATTCTTTGTTCTTCAGGACTCGAAACACACCACCACCTCTTTTTCGAATGTGAGTACTCGTCAGCGCTGTGGCAACCGTGTGCATCTACAGTGTGGCCTCTCCCTCCAACATACATCCACTCTGCTGCTTCTTGGATACTAAGACCTCAGCAAGCAAGTAACTCAAGCTCTGCAGTTATCGTCAAGCTTGTGTTCCAATCTTCAGTCTACCTGATCTGGAAAGAAAGGAATGCTCGCATCTTCACAGCTACCTCTACTCCTCCCCAAGTGCTACAGAAAGCCCTTGACCGTCTTATCCGTGACCGGTTGCTCTCTTTTCCGGCCTCGACTCCTTCATCTCCTTCGATGCTTGAACTCTACTTCTCCTTCTGTCCTCCTTGAAGGGTGCTGCTCTCCCTTTTGCTCCTTTGTTTTGAGTTGTTTTTGTTTCTTTGCTTCTAATAAGTTGTACGCAACATTCAAAAAAATAAAAATGGTATAAATCTTAACATTTTACAAAAAAAAAAAAAAAAAAGAGAAAAAAATTGTTCAATGGAACTATGATGGTAATTAAACATGAAATTAACAAACAAAAACAACATATATTCCCAATGTATTTGGAAAATTAATTACTGTTTACACTTTAGTGTATCTTAGTTTGTAACTGAAATATTATACTCATAGTTGTTATTTGAACAGGTAAAGTCTTCTATCCTAAAGGTAAACGGGCCTAATCCAATGAAAATATGAGATTCAATAGATAGTTTTTTTAAATACAAAATAATAATAATTAAAATATAGACAAAAAATTAAAATACAAATGATATAATTTATTTGGAAACAAATAAAATTTTAAACAAAAAAAAAATTATAAATAACAATATTTATTTAATTTCTGGAAAAAAACTTAAAACAATCAATTTAATACAGAGGGAGTATTCTATTTGGATCAGCTTGGTTAAAATCGGTTAAGTATCAAATCGATTGGTTTGGGTTTGGCTAGTGGTAAGTAGACTTGTGTGGTTCGAGTAGGTTCTGTCAGCGGAAGGATATCAGCATTGGCAATTCCGAAACCAAAAACATAAAAAAAAAAAAAAAATGAAAAAGCAAGAATCGAATGGAGCAAATTCTGATTTCGAATCCAACTCGAACGGTAATGTCAATTTCAAAACTGCATCGACCGACCAAAGTCTTCTAACGATTCTTGACGACATCAAATCTTCCAGGTCTCCGGTAATGACAGGCTACATTTCATAAACGCTAAGACTCAAGCTGGTTCTAGTAACTAATCTTCTTGTTTTTCTTTTGTGATCTGCAGGCTGTCATTAACTACGGGGCTTCGTGGTATGATCTTGTTCTTTTCTTTTGGTACTTTACGAAAGACAGCATGTCATGTTTACAAACTGTTCGACGAAATGCTTCAATGAGAATGGTATTTTTTTTCAGGTGTGGAGTTTGTAGCCAGATTTTTCCTGCGTACGAAGAGCTTAGCAACAATTTTAAAGGGATGAAGTTTGTTTACGCAGACATCGACGAATGCCCTGAAACCACTCGTCACATCCGTTACACACCAACGTTTCAGTTTTACAGAAACGGAGAAAAAGTTGACGAGATGTTTGGAACTGGTGAAGAGAGGCTCCGTGATCGTCTTTGGCTTCACTCCTGAAAATCATCATGTGTTTATGAAAAAAATTAATTATGAAATCTGCAACTTTTGTAAACAGTATTTTATCATTTCATTACGGAGAATCATTTTCAGGCATAATAGATTATCTTGTTACATAATCAAAAACTGAATTCAAAGAGAGAAAAATAGTTGAGACTGAACTGATTTTTCTGTTAACTTGGGTCTAGTTTAGGCCACCCCAAGTATCCTGTATCTACTCTCGTGGTCCTTAACGTGGGAAGGAGTCAAAGAATGGAATATGGAGTTTAAAGCACCATTTTGTTTAATTAAATAAAGGTTTTAGAATGTGAACAAAATTAAAAAAATAAAGGTTTTAGATTCACTCGTAAATATGATTTCCATGTGTAAATATGATTTCCATGTGTTATTTGTAAGTTCTTTTCTTTATTGAACTGGTTTGAATAATTTTATATATATAAGTTTCGTCATTTTACAGATAATATGAATTAAAAGAACAAATGAAATGTTACAAACCAAAATCTAGAACAATTAGGATAAAAAGAAGAAAAAGACAAGATTTATTTTCCATTTGATTTTTTTTTTGGGTTAAATATGTAACTAAGGAAGAGGTAAAAAAAGTTCCGGCAAATAGAAAAGGTAAATAATAACGTCAAAAAGAAAATGTTAAAAAATAAAAGAGTCGTAAAACTTAGGGTCCCCAAATTAAAAAAAAAACTTTAGTTGTTTCTAATCCTAATTCTTTCTCTCCCAGATCCTTTCGTAAACAAAGTCGTCTTTTCTAAACGGGGACGGACAGGGACAATCACGATTCATCCCCAAATTAAATAAAAAATTAGGGTCCTTCCTTTTCAAGAATCATCGAAAATGAAATAAGTCAAAAACTTTAGTTGTTTCTAATCCTAATTCTTTCTCTCCCAGATTATCCATCTTTTCACTCAAATTTTTTTATTTAGAATTCACCATTTTAATAAATTCTAGGTAAAATTGCAATGAAACACTGTGCTTCAATTTAACGATTTTCTTTCCAGAAAAGATGACTTTATTTACGGAAGGTTAAAGGCACTAAAGATTTAATAGTTAATGGTTTAAAATATAAAATTATAGTTATGGTTTTTTATCCGATTTAAAAATAGTTGAGGAATTAAATCACTAAAATATCAGTTGACTGTAAACGTCACGTGTCGTTTCTGTATTTATATGAAATGCCGCATTTTGATTTAACGGATCTCTGATGATTTTGTTAACGGAAGATTAACGGCATTAACGATTTAATAGTTGTGAGTTTAAAAACATAAAGTTTAGTCAGGTTTTCCATCCGACAAAAAAATAGTTTAGTTGGAGTTTTAAATCACTAAAAAGCTAAATATAAACTAAAAACTTTTCTCTGATGTCAAGAAACGTGTTTGTCTGTTGTATATAAAAGACACACGTGGCTGTACATATCCGCAAAAGAGACCGAACCGATCACTTCACCAAAGTATTCACAGCTGTTTGAAAGAGTTTTTTATTCTCTTTGCGAAGCTCTGTTATTCTACTTGAAAACTAGCCATGGCGAATCAACCTGAATCATCTGATCCGTAAGTAGTTGCGGATTGCAAAGTAGCTATGTTTTGTTTGTGAAGCTCTGTTCTTGTTTCGGCTTCTTATGTTTTTGTTTTTCTTTAATCTTTCAGGAAGGGAGCGAAGAGGGACTTTAGCACCGCGATTTTGGAGAAGAAGAAGGCGGTGAATCGTTTGGTTGTGGATGAGGCCATCAACGATGACAACTCCGTCGTGTCTCTACACCCTGAAACCATGGAGAAGCTACAGCTCTTTCGTGGAGATACCATCTTACTCAAGGTTTTTGTTGTCTCAAGGTTTTTGTTTTGAGAAAACACGGATAATGCACGAATTTTTTTTAAGAACATGATTTAGGCAAATACATATTTTAGAGTTAATATTTTGATTATATAAATTAATAATTTTGTAAACATTTAGACTAGTATTTTACACAACACTTTTTAGACTTGTATTTATACATCCCGTCAAAATACGATATTTTTTTTCCTCGTGTATTAAAAATGGTGTAACTTTATAGTGGAGTTGAATTTTATTCTGAACCTATTTTTATTTTGAAGTAAAAATAAAGTATTGAACAAAAATAAATTCATTATTTTATTTACTGGATAAATCCATTTTCATTGTAGAAGGAAATAGAGTAGAATTGGAACATTCAAAACTTTATTTTAAAATGAAAAATGGAATGAGTTTGGAAATGTTCATTTACTTACCTCGCTGAGTCCGAGGGTCTTTTTTTTTTTGAAACTTGTATTTATACATCCCGTCAAAATACGATATGTGAACGTGTATTCAACTGTGCGTGTGTTGACATCTTCGTTTTATCTTCTCTTTGTGTATCGTGTTGATGCAGGGGAAGAAGAGGAAGGATACTGTGTGTATTGCTTTAGCTGATGACACATGTGATGAACCAAAGATTAGGATGAACAAAGTTGTCAGGTCGAACCTGAGAGTTAGGCTCGGAGATGTAGTCTCTATCCATCAGTGCCCTGATGTCAAGTATGGGAAGCGTGTTCACATCTTACCCTTAGATGATACCATTGAAGGGATTACTGGAAATATATTTGATGCCTACCTTAAACGTGAGTGTTTTCTCTTCCTTTATTTTACCATTGTCTTGATTGTTTGCAAATATTCTAGAAGTCGGTCTTTCATAAGTCATAACGCAAATGATTTTCTTAAAATTTGATTTATAATCTGATTTATGTAGTTAAAATCGGTTAAAAAATTTAAGGTGTTTGTGCTTATGTCTCCAGGGCCCGATATGAAATTTTGGGAGCCAGAAGCATTTGCCAAGAATTTTAATAATTCCGTCTCTGTATGTCTCTTAATGTTCTATGTTTAACATATTGGGTTTCTTGCATCTTGCCAGCTTATTTCTTGGAGGCATACCGCCCAGTGAGGAAGGGTGATCTTTTCCTAGTTAGAGGAGGGATGAGAAGTGTTGAGTTTAAGGTTATTGAGACCGATCCTGATGAGTACTGTGTGGTGGCTCCAGACACAGAGATATTCTGTGAGGGTGAACCTATAAAGAGAGAGGATGAGGAGAGGTTGGATGAAGTTGGTTACGATGATGTCGGTGGTGTTAGGAAACAAATGGCTCAGATTAGGGAACTTGTTGAGCTCCCTTTGAGGCATCCACAGCTCTTCAAGTCCATCGGTGTTAAGCCTCCTAAAGGAATCTTACTCTATGGCCCTCCTGGTTCAGGCAAGACACTGATTGCTCGTGCTGTTGCTAATGAGACCGGTGCGTTTTTCTTCTGTATCAATGGTCCGGAGATCATGTCCAAGCTAGCTGGTGAGAGTGAAAGCAACCTTAGGAAAGCGTTCGAGGAGGCTGAGAAGAATGCACCTTCCATAATTTTCATTGATGAGCTTGATTCCATTGCTCCAAAACGAGAGAAGACGCATGGGGAGGTTGAGAGAAGGATTGTTTCACAGCTCTTGACGCTAATGGATGGTCTTAAATCAAGAGCTCATGTGATTGTTATGGGAGCTACCAACCGTCCTAACAGCATTGACCCGGCTTTGAGAAGGTTTGGAAGATTTGACAGGGAGATTGATATTGGTGTTCCCGATGAGATTGGTCGTCTTGAAGTTCTCAGGATTCACACCAAGAACATGAAGCTCGCAGAAGATGTAATCTTCTGTTATATATATATATATATATATAGTTATTATTCTTATTTTCTTCTGCCCTCGTTAGACTTGACATTGATTTGCTATTAAACAGGTTGATTTGGAAAGAGTATCTAAAGACACACATGGGTATGTTGGTGCGGACCTTGCGGCATTATGCACTGAAGCTGCTCTCCAATGCATCCGGGAGAAGATGGATGTGATTGACCTAGAAGATGAGGAGATAGATGCTGAGATTCTCAACTCTATGGCTGTGACTAATGAGCATTTCCAGACAGCTCTTGGTAATAGCAATCCTTCTGCTCTACGTGAGACGGTGAGTTCAATTTTTTGGTTTAATGTTTCTCAGTCTGTTAAGTACTTCCCTAGGTTTCACAAAAATATCAATTTATGATTATTTTTTGTTTGAAAAGTGTCATTTTATATTTTAAATATGGCATTACATATATACTCTATTTTTTTTCCTTCTGGAATAACAAATAGATTTTTATTTTAATCATTTTTATTCAATTAGTTACACTATTAAATAAGAGTATTATTATATTTTGTAATTTTCTTAATATGCAAGAAATGTGTGAAAGTGAAAACGGATGGAGTATCTTATCAAACTGTTATTTTCTCCTACATTCAGGTCGTTGAGGTGCCTAATGTTTCTTGGGAAGACATTGGTGGTCTTGAGAATGTCAAGAGGGAACTACAAGAGGTAAGGAGTTTCAACATTCAATATCATTTTCAAATATTCGCATGTGAATAATTAATAATGATACTGGACTAATCTTATTCAAAATTTGTTATATTTTAGACTGTTCAATATCCAGTGGAGCATCCTGAGAAGTTTGAGAAGTTTGGTATGTCGCCATCTAAAGGAGTCCTGTTCTACGGTCCTCCTGGTTGTGGAAAGACCCTTTTGGCCAAGGCCATCGCCAACGAGTGTCAAGCCAATTTCATCAGTATCAAAGGTCCCGAGCTCCTGACAATGTGGTTCGGAGAAAGTGAGGCCAATGTGAGAGAGATATTCGACAAAGCACGCCAGTCTGCTCCTTGTGTTCTTTTCTTTGATGAGCTAGACTCCATCGCCACTCAGAGAGGGAGCAGCGTTGGAGACGCCGGTGGCGCAGCAGACAGAGTATTGAACCAGCTTCTTACGGAGATGGATGGTATGTCTGCTAAGAAGACTGTCTTTATCATCGGAGCAACAAACAGACCAGATATCATCGACCCTGCGCTTCTTCGTCCCGGTCGTCTTGATCAGCTCATCTACATTCCTCTTCCTGATGAGGAGTCTCGTTACCAGATCTTTAAGTCTTGCTTGAGGAAGTCTCCAGTGGCTAAGGATGTTGACTTAAGGGCTCTTGCCAAGTACACACAAGGGTTCAGCGGTGCAGACATCACAGAGATTTGTCAGCGTGCTTGCAAGTACGCCATCAGAGAGAACATCGAGAAGGTGTCCGAATCTTGAAACATAACGGCTAATCTTGAAACATAACGACTTATGATGTTTTTTTATTTGTTTGTTTAGGATATTGAGAAGGAGAGGAAGAAGGCAGAGACACCAGAAGCAATGGAAGAGGACGAGGAGGAGATTGCAGAGATAAAAGCTAGTCATTTTGAAGAATCAATGAAGTTTGCGAGGAGGTCTGTGAGTGATGCAGACATACGCAAGTATCAGGCTTTTGCTCAGACTCTCCAGCAGTCACGTGGGATTGGGAGTGAGTTCAGGTTCCCTGATGCGACAGGCACTGGAGGTGCAGCCGCCATGGCTGGTGGAGGTGACCCGTTTGCTACTGCGGGAGGAGCAGCTGAGGACGATGATCTCTATAGTTAAATAAATATGATCACAGTCTTTTCTCTCTGTACTTTGTTCCCTAGAAAATCTTTAACTTGTTTCTGTCATGTTTTTATTTAGTGTTTTTGTATGTATAATGAATCTATTATATGGATTCATAAGGAAATAAATCTTATAGAAATGGAATCCTAAAGTTGTAAGACTGTGCATTAACATGATATAAAATCATCTCTCCAATCAATCCATAAACTCGCTCCAACTATAGTAAGTATGTAGACCACCCTGATACTGGGTGTAAATTTACTTTGTGCCTTTGTGGACTCAATTTTAAAATGGCTTTATTGTTTATGAGCCCATGCTGTATATTTAGTTCGGTCTTTATGCGTGGATTCGTTGTCGAGGCCTGTATTATGTTTATGTATTCAGATTTTCGATGAAATGGAGAAAAGAGGGTTAGAATCTTTTTGTCTTGTCGTGGGTAATTTTGATAAGTAAAAACGAGCAGGTTTTACCTTGAGCCCGCCAGGTTCTGTCAGGCTGGACCTTTTTCTTATTGTGTCAATCAATAAAAAATGAAACTGGACCTGCCTAGCTCATTTAGCAGGCAACGAAAATTTGTTGTCCTCTACGCTATATAGCCTGGTCCATTTAGCAGAAGATATAACAAAAATTTGTGCTTATACCCTCAATTTTTCACATGATTGAGTGAGACTTTGGACTCTTGATTATATTAGTTATGAATCTAGTGTTTTTTTTTTCCAGCGAATCTAGTGTTCATGATGAATCTTTTAGAATTTTGTATGCATACAATGACGTTAACCTTCAATTGCTCTATTTGTGGAAATTGAGAAAAGATTATGATTCGACACTTCTTTTTGTCGTTCTTCATTATTATATCATCACTTATTATTAGTTTTTATAAGAATTCATAAATAGTACGTATAGCTTCATAACAACTTAATAAAAAATTATAACACATTCCAAATATTCATCAGAACAGTGGCGTGGGCGTGTAAATTAACCACTGTCTTTCTTGTCTTTGTAGAATAAAAGATTGAATATTCGACAACACAAATGCTAATTTAAATGAAGTATAGAGTACACTAGAGCCATGCATTGTTCTAAACCCTCTAATGGTCTTAATTAACACTATTTCCATAGTATTTAGCATTGTGTATCCATGATTTGCCGTGTCCGCTTAAGACCATGATTAACCCGGAATTCTTAGAGTGGGATTCTTAGCGGAAGTTAAGAAACTGTTTCTTAACTTCTGCTAAGAACCATATCCTAAGAACTCGGGTTAATCATGCTCTAAGATCTCTCGACTGACTGAGCCATTTATTAAAGTTTTTTTTCCTGAATTCTGTTAGAGCCGAGTGTCACCCCGCTCCAAACCCGGTCTGAGATCTCAATCTGAGCAAAAATTGGTCCAGATCAAGTATCAGCAAAGCCCAAAAATGAACCATAGGTCCACATAGGTCTAAGCCCACCCCAGACCAAAAAAGTCTTACATAACGAGTTCGGGGAGTCAAACGAAAACGTAATGACTTTAAACGCATTAAAGACCACCATAAAAACACTTGATTCACGCCGGAGACCAAGCCGCAGTTGCGATACACTTTCAAGGACCTATAAAAGAAGAATGACAAGTTAAGGAAAGGGGATCTGATTCTCTTCATAGCTAAGCTATAGTCTCAATACTCATACTCTCTTGTTCTTAAATACTCTTTATATTCATTGTTTATTAAGTCTTAATCTTATCATCAATAAAACAAGCATTTTTCATAGTTGATCATAGCTCAGATTTTTTTTTAGATAACCCTTTTGACAAGTTAATTACCGAAAACTTAAATCCTATTTCTGGGTGAATTTTATGATTCAACAAACTCCACCATAGACAAACCATTCAAACTCAAGCCAAGTGACCAAGTGGCTCACCCTCAGAATTACATACAATAACATCGATCTTGGAACGGTAGCAAGTTAACATCCTCAGACCATATTGTTCCATCACCACTGTGCCATTATACATGGGACAAACGACACCTATCTATTCAACCAAAGTAGTCAGCCAAAATAGATAAGTACTTAACTAAGAGAAGTGTAGCTCATCTGGATCGAATGTTCGATCCTATTCAATTTTTTTTACTTAAATAGAATTTGCAGTAAAAGCAATTCCAAAAAAGACACCAGAGTAAGTTTCATTTCATTATAATTTTTTTTTTTTTGTTTTAGAAGAAAAATAACAAAAGTAACGAGAAAGGACCGCACGAGTGTCTATGCACACCTTTTTAATCCTGCCATTTGAGAAAATTATATTGCCGCAGCCCGCAAGGATCCGGTTCTCTACGCATGTCCTACATATATTCACGATCCACATATTGACATCATACGCTCAAATACTAAATAATCAGATTAATTTTTCAGAGTATCCGACAATTATCCATTGCTAATCTTTAGTCCAAAAATTATCCGTCGTTAATTAGTCTAATTGATTTTAATGTTTCGAGAGAATTTTTTTTTTGAAAAAAGATGTTAAGAATTACTCCCTCCGTTTCATATTAAGTGTCGTTGTAGAGAATTTTTTTCTTTACAAAATAAGTGTCGTTTTCGATTTTCAATGCAAAATTTATTAATTTTATGCAGTAATTTATTTTTCTATTGGTTGAAATATGATTAGGTGTATAGGTAATTGTGTTTTTATATATGAAATATACAAAATTAATTATTTTTTTAATCTGTATGCAAAAGGTCAAAATGACACTTAATATGAAACATATGGAGTAATAATCTATTTTCACTCATCGCTTGCGGCGTGTCGGAAACGATCAAGAATTGGAACAAAAGCATGCACGTGATGTTGGGTTCGTTTAGGTTTTTTTTTTTTTTGATAAAGGGCTTAGGGTTCGTTTAGGTTGTTAGCTTATTTTTGGCTTTGGATCCTTTTCACATTTTACACAGTCATAATTGTTTTTTTTTTTTTTTTGCTTAAACAATCATAATTGTTGCTATAGTTTATTAGTGTTGGGTCGTATTTTCTTTAAAGTAGTGGTAACAATGACTACATGCTTTTAACCAAAAAAAATCAATAAACCAAGAACAGTGGACTACATAATGTAGTCTACATTGGTAGTGAAATTTTCTACGTATTTAAGATCCCATTATCAATCCTTCAGTACTATATATTTTGGGGCTTGGGAGTGAAATACTGATATGTACCCTTTAGGCCTTTACATTTTGCATAAGATATGTTTTACAATGAAACATTTCAATCACCGTTCAGTAAAGGATATGATTTGACACAACTTATTTCATACTATTATATTCACTTGTTTCCTGGATGGTGCGTGTCCTGAATTCCACAACCTATTATTCTTTCGCTTTTCCTTTATTATATGCATTGAGGAATAAATTATGAACGCGTGAAAAAAAACTATAAAGATAGATTTTCAAAACGTTATATTAAATCATTTGGAAAAAATGAAAAACCCTACATGATTAACCTACTACATCATCAAACATCTGACCCCTCCCTACACCGACAAAATAGAAAAAAATAGAGCATTGTTTCGATTTGTATTATTTGTGTGAATTTGACTCGACTCACATGGACTCTCTAAGGCCATATAGTCTTTGTCTTTTTTTTTTTTTGAAACACTGCCATAGTCTTTGTCATAATTAATTTATCTCTTATTCACCTTTAGATTTATTTTCCTTTTTGGGGTCTCTCTGGCATTGTTTTTGTAATAGAACTTTTCTCTCTAGCATTGTTACTCTGTGTTTGTTATATATTTCATCATTGTATATTCAACGTGATTGAACTTCTTTTCTCTGAAAACGAGACTATTGTGCATTGATTTTGTAATAGAGACTACCAACTACTGTTGATAAGAAGTTGTTTTTTTCTTCCTTTTTTGGCTATTTCATAATTAAACATTTTGTAAATCACACATGGGTGATCTAGTGGTAAGTGGAATTTTGAAAGCTAAGCGTTTCGGGTTCAAAGCAACTACACGACACTAAACTTGAGTGATCCACACGGATATGAATCATGTTTTAGATCTCATTTAAATATCCAGAGAAAATATCCATACGTGGGTTTCACCTCTCTTTAGAGGAGCAGTCTGAGCTCTTACGTAAGTCTAAGATATCCTCAAGATCTTTTTTTTTAAAGATGAAATCTTAGTGAGTAAGGCTCAAGTCAGGGCCTTAATATCTATGATGTTTTTATAAACCTGCATAAGGTATATATTATATTGATCTATTCAAAAGTAAAACTGGAAGAACAAAGTATTTCATCACAAACATAAGTGTTCTTTTAAGTTCACTGATTGTGCTATAAAGTGTCCCTTTATTCATATATTATGATTCATGAATCATGACAATATAATGAGCATTCGGAAGCTCAATGCATGGTCTGAGTATATCTAAAATACCGTAATTAAATTTTCGTATACACTATTGCAAGTAAAGTACAGATTTTTGAGGGCCAAAGCGTTAGAGAAAAAGAGAGAGCAAATAATTAGTTACTTGAACAACTAAGAACTTTTTCAGAAGCTACCATTCAAAGTCAACCCAAAGACATAAGTCGCAAATTTATAAAGCATTTCTATGAATGCATTACATTAATACCATCATGTTATATATAACTTAAATACCAACCCTAGTCCAAATGTACTAGAAGAAAAATGAAAATGGCAACCACCAAAGAAGATACAATTAAAGAAAGACAAGAAGAAAAAATGCATAAGGTAAAAACCTAAATCGAAACACGGTATCGGTCGCGGTCACGCTCACGCCCGCAGACTAACGTGGCGATACAATGGGCAATGATGTAAAACTTGCCTCTCTGTTTCTTCATCATGTGGCTACATTTTTTTCTGAAAGTCGTGCACGGCTCGCATATCCCACTCGAGCTGTTCTCATCCTTCATTACTTTAGTTCCTCTTACTTGGTTATCTAAACAATACAAGGAAGAAATTTGTATTCAATGTCAAAAATAATGGTTTCTGTTTCAGAAAAAATGTAGTAAAGATGTGAAGCGAGAGAGAAAGAGGGAGCTTTAAGTCAATATATGGAGGGAGCAAAGCCAATGCATTAGAAAGAGGGGTTACCGGCTCTGGTACGATAAATGATTGCTAGTAACATGTTCTTTCTTTTCTTCTAGAAATACATATATTATGGATTATGGATGATTGGTTGGAGTGTAGTAGGTTAATTATAAAATTATTCATTCCGCAGAATCAATACAAACTATAAGATAAATATTTGTCTCACTCGAATTTTAATTTTGTCTCTAGTTAGTTTAGCTTTCTTCAAGTCTGATAGAGATAGAGATCTTTTTTTCAGAAAAAAAAGTTTGATATAGATTTTACATAACAGTAGCTATCATGAATATTGCAATATTATGCATTTTATAAAGTAGTAATTAAAATGTCGTATGCGTTTTTTGGTTTCCGTTCTACCGGTGAAGTTAGTTTAAGGTAACTTTTAGTGGGAAGATTACTAGATTACGTTTAAGGACTTGATTACGTATTCCATTAAGGTTTATTTTTGAGGTTAAGAATATACAAATGGAGAGAGAATTGATCAATCTTTTAAACTTCACGAAACAGAGAACTAAATACTAATCATGTTGGTCCAAAATCTAAAATATGAATTGCCAAATGTCGATATCGACCGACAATACTTTAGTTTCCCTTTTAACATTTTTTTACGAAAAAGGACTTTCATTGAGAATTTTGATAGTACTATCAAAAACTGGTTTTGAATTAGAAAAACATATTAAATTCATAACTATTAAACATACTAGTTTGAGTTTCTTTAAATCAATGTGTGAACTGAACGGTAACATTTATGACTATATTTTCTCCAGAAAAAAAACATTTTTGAATATATATTTAATAAAGACTTATTTAAAAGTTTGAGCTGTAAACATAGTATATTCAATTCGCCTCATATGACGAAGTTGCATGTGTGTAATTTGAAGAGATATAACCACATCCAGTGACGTACTTATTGGTTGATCTTTGGTGAACATCTGAAATGTGAATGGTCGGTCTCCGTAGACCGGTCCCCACAAAGGTAAATCCGATCAGCATCGGCAGTTCATTTTAGGTTCCTATGGCATAATATAAACCACACTTTCTTTTGAAGATTACGTATCAAAATTGATTGCAGTTTTCCTTTACACATATGACCCTACTGAAGTAAGAACACCTAGAATTCTTGTTTCATTTAACTTTTTCTTTTGTATTGTCACTGTAAGTAGATCAATGCATAAGAAAGCTTATTTAGAATTGATGCTCAAAAGTGCTGGTAAATAAGAAAATGAAACTGGTGATGAGATAGCTCATTTAATTTAGAGTTTTATTAAGTGCAAGAAAACAAAAGAAAGGAAAAGATTAATTATAAAAAAATAAAATTCAGTAATGCTTTGTTTGACATCATAAAATAGGATGAAGGAGATGCAACTCTCAATGTTATTTCTCTTGAACTTTTTTGTTTAAAACGGGATACCATTTCATATTAATTTCCAAGTGAAAAGTTTATGGTTACAAGGCATAAAACTATGCCCGGTGTTTGAAAATAGAAACTGAAATGAAGCAAGATATAAACTCAAGAGAGATCCTGTTATCTGTGAAAATGCTCGAAGAGAGCATCGATGGCTTTCTTTGGAGGTGGGTGTTTGAGCTGCGATGATGAGAAGAAGCTGTCTCTTGATGACTTGAACTCATTGCACACATTTATATATGAATCTATCTTTGTTAATAATTTTAGTTACATGGGGTTTTTGGATTTAATTTTAGTCATGATACTGGGCTTTTGTTATCAGGCCAACTCCAATGGGGACACCAAAACACCTTTCATCTTCAATAGAACACTAAAAATTACACAATTCCACCAAATTTGCTATAGAGTAATTAATGTTATACCAAATTTGGTGTAATACTATTTATCACACCAAATATTAATATACATATTTTAT